>NC_090440.1:729729739-730039739 GCF_031143425.1 Pleurodeles waltl | reverse complement strand
TCTTAAACATGTGTTGTGACAGATTGCCTTCAAAGCAATGACCCACGCCGACCGCAAGGTTATTTCGCCTATACTGAATTCTGCACTGTATCTTATAGAACTGGAGTGTAAAAAGACAACCATCTTCTCCATTGCTCAAAGGTTCACTCCCCTGTGCCACATGATGGAACAACTTTCACACAGCGTACCTCGGTTTACAGCATAAATATCATTTTTGGTGCCCTGTACTCTGCTATCTTACCTGCTTGTATTTGAGCTGCTTCAGCCCAGCAAAGCTTATAGCAATGCAGATTTAAAAATACATTTTCTGCCATGCTTATTTTCATTTGCAAGATCCCATTCCCCACCTGCCATGAGCTTCACGTCAACATGCAGTATCACTTGACTTAGCTCATGCTTTGGAACTCTATGTTGATAGCATTGACTTGAACTGGTTGCAGTCTGATGTTCCTGTGTTTTCCCCGCCTTGGTTTGGAACATGTCATGGTGTACGGCATTCATATTTATCTCTAATATTTGTTTTGTCTCTTTTGGCAAATTTGTTATTGCTCCATGCTACGTTTCTCTACTTTGCCACAATTTCTCTCGTCTTATTACTATTACTTCAGACAGACGTTTCTGCTATTGTTGTATTTTCATATACTTCCAAAAGATATTGCGAGAACACCAAAAACATATACCCCAATTTGATTAATTATGATTATGGAAGTTTGGTCCTCATCCATCGTGTGCACTATAAACTGAAATGTAAGTTAAACTGTCACCAGTGGATTCAATGCAATTAGTATGGACAAATGAGGTGAGAAGTGAAAACTTAGTCCCCTGCCTGCCTTTTAGCCTAACATAACAGATCTAAATTAATTGCATTTTACAAAGTTTTAAATAGTTTCCTATTAACTTACACAACAGCACATGGTCTTGACCAAGTGACTAAAGGTTAGGGTTCCTTTTCGTAGTGAAAACAGGGCATGCAATAAGTATCTTTATTTGGACTTGGTAGGGTGAAATCTACAATGTTGTTCTCAATTTTAGACTATCAGCACCCTAGACAACCATGGGAGATATTTTATTTATTGTAAATTAAAAAAAAAGCTACTTGTAGCAAGCTGCAAAAGTCATGTAAAGTTTAAAGTTTCCGCATATTTTAGATACATAACATACTCAATGATTGACACATATCAATATTTGTAAGGTAGCTTCTGCAGATTACTATCAAGTTTGCCTTTCACAGATTTTATTGGACTTTCTGAATTTTATTGTATGAATGCCACAATAAGGCAAAAAAAAATATTATGTGTGGGATCTATGCAGAGGTGTTTTGTAAGAAATATTTTGATTCCCCTCAACTTCCAGTAATTTCTCTCTGAGAAAATCAAAATTTACTAGGTCGTTTTGATGTGAAATGTTTGAAAGGCCCACGCAATGCATGACATTTTTCTGTCGAGTTTTCAGGACTATTTTTTCTATATTGCCCTGCATCACAGCAATCACCGAATGAAAAGCAACTGTAACAAAAAAATATTTCTGTTTTGGTAATTATGATAATGCTGTGGGTTATGTCTTTTAACTATCACAGTCGATTTCAATAGCTATAAAAGGAGAAACAATGACATTTGAATGCATGTATATGGTGTGTAGTTTGAAAATTGCTGTTTGCCAAATATTCTATTTTTTTTTTTTTTTTTTACAAACCACATGCTTTATTCTAGTCAAGGTGGGAGTGTTTGAATTTCATGTGTTTAAATCAGTTGTTGCATGCAATTACATCTCCCTGGGCAATGTTTATGTTGTAATAAATGTGACGGGTTGTTAAATTTTTTTTTTGTGTGGCCCATGAACCACTGAGCTACAGACTTACAACAGTTGGTTTTGCCAATTACGTAAATGCTAACTTCTAAGAGCACACAATAAGAAAATCAGACTAGTAAACCCATGGCTACTGAGGGCAACCACGTCATGAGACGATTCACATGCCAAATCTGTTCACTAAGCATATCTCCCTTCCATAACAATCCTGGGTAACAAAGTCCGAAATTCTCTAATAGCACGTAGCTAAATTGTTAAGATGGTAGGTATTGGCCTGCAGAGTACTTTCTGATAATGTGGTGGATTTTCCAATCACCGTTACATGCAGGTTTGTTTGAGTGTAATTCACTTGTCATACAGGAGGGCCAAACATTGGCGCATTTTGGTGGAAGATGAAATGCCTATTCCTTTAATTGTATGATACATACAGTAGTTTTTGGTGCAAAGCTCTGTGTCATGGTTTTGAAGCTGTGGTTGGATGGTGAGGCTTCAATAATGTAAACTAGAGATAGGACAGCACAGATTAGGGACACATTAGCAAATCAAAGCACATTTTCTTTTGATAATTTTGGGAAAATACTTGAATTCTATGTCAGGAACTGAGGTGCTGATCATGCGTTTTCTTCCTTTACTTTATTAATCAGCCGACTTAACTATAAGAAAAGAAAAACAAACAATAAAAACCTTATGGAGCGCTAAACCACATTTATATTATATACCTGGGCCTTTACAACTACAGCTGGATAATTGTGGTGCTAAAAGTTTATGAACCTTATCCTCTAATCACAATCGAAATATATTTTGTGATTATTTGGAAAATTCTTAGATTATGGCCCAATTAAGACTTTGGAGGAGCCTCCGATGCCCCGCCAATCGCATGGAGGACGCCGCAGCTAAGTTGTAGCTTTCTCTCCTACCCAATTAGAATTTCTCCCCTGGGCTGAGACTGATGGAAGTGCTGCCTGCATGGACCTCGGCTAAAGTGTAGTTGAGGCCAATACAGGTTGCACTGCCTGCCTTTGCAGGCAGTGTGTATTTATAATGTGCTGTCAGGGGGACTGTTACACTCCCTATTTCAAAGGGAATGGGCAGTGCGGGGCTCCCATGGGCCCCTTAATCCATTTCCGCCGGACTTTGCATGGCAAGCTCACAAAGGCCGGTGCTAAGGTAGGCAAGCTGTAATCAGCACGGCAGCGCTCCCTTAAACACCCATTTTACTGAACACAACTTTCAGCACCGCCAACCCATCCGGACCAATCATCCCATTTTACTATAGAAAGGAAATATGCATATGATTGCATCTGCGTCAACACTCTGATCCTATTCACAGAAACCTATTGTGCAGATATGCAGACACATATCTAGATTTTGATAATTTACAGATTTATTTCAGCGTGTTCTTCCATATATACTTATGAAAGGCACTACAAAGATGACACACTGGTGTTGGTTTGACTCTGTTACAGCTTTAATAGTTCTTATTTAAACCTTATGCTTGTGTTTGCATATAAAACACCATAATGCAATGAATGCATCTCTATTTTTAGTTTCATGTGTCATAGGCAGTTTGTGCCCAATCCAATATTCTGAACACAAAATTGTGCCATTTTAAATAATGTCTGACTCTCTTTGTTCGTGTACATCTGTGAACTAAACTTGGTTCCTGCATTTACATCATAATTCATCCAAACCATAACAAAAACCACAAAAAGTATTTTTTTAATTATTATTTTAATGTTTTTCACTCTTAAACACACATTGTGCTTCAGTTCTTTAAAAAAATATGAAATAAGACCGATAGTAACATAACCTGAACTAATCAACACAATTATTTATTTCAGTTTGGACACTTTAAGGAAATAGTTAAATTTCTATCGTAATAACCATATTGCCAACATCTATAACACAATTTGGTTATCTCTTTGCCTTTTCGTGCCTGTAAGGAAGATTACCACCATACATTTTTGCTGCTGAGTGTGCTTTCTTTAGCAATCAAAGCTTGCCCAGGTTCCTGGGTTCTCTGTCGGAAAATAGGCAAGTTTTCTTTGCAGTGAAGTTGTTACCGGCAGTCCTCAGGATCCTGCTTTCAGGACTAATTTTGGTGAGCATGTGATCCCATGTGTGTTGTGATAGCTCCGGGAACAAGAACCTTACTTATAATGTTTCTTAACATGTGGCCCGCCTAACTAACACATTTTTCTCCTACTATCATACATATGATTAGTTTCTGTACTTTGGCAGTTAATTGGTTGAGTTACTAATGAAAGTCACTGTTACAGTGGGCTAGGTGATAAGAAGGACTCTGATGCTCGAGTGGGTGAAAGTGGTAATTTATTAATAAATTCTGTATTTTGTCAAAATTGTGAGTTGGAGTGTCCTTTGTCCCGTAATGTGTCTCTCTTGTCTTTTCTTCCCAGCTCCCCTCTTGACCGGTGACAATCCTCTGTCAGTCTCTTATTAGAACCAATGCTAAAATTGCCTCTAATGTCCTTTTCTTTGTCTCTCCCCTCCTGCCACAGTTCCTCTGTTTAACTGTATGCTGTGCTTTAAAAAAGGACCGTACCTTGGTCAGCCACACCCCTCCTGGGACGTGGCGGTCTCTGCGCGTGTCCTCGCTTCTTTCCTTCTCCACAGGGTCCGCTGCTTCTATGGGAACGTCAGGGTTCCCAGAACTTCCTTCGTCTTGGTTCCGTTCGCCGCCCGCCGTCTTGTTAGGTTCCTCTGCGTCTTCCTCCTCCTCGGCCTCTGGCTGTAGTCCGTCCTCTCTGTTTTCTTCGCACGGAACCTGGAAATCCCAGGTCATGGGGCAGGCGCCGGCCTCCTTGTCGCCGCGGCAACGGGGAACGCTGTCCTCGTTAGCGCGCAAGCAGCGCTAATTGGAGGTGTCGAGAGCCGAGTTGGAAGACAACCGGCTACAGTCACCTTTTCAGCATTGTATTTTCTTACATTTTCTGCACAAATTCTTATGAGACGTTCAGAACACAATTAAAAATAAATCATAAAAATCGTTAGTGTTTGAAGCATTGTCATGCTAAAACTCGAGCTCTGAAGGCATTCAGCTGATATACTTTACAAAACATACATTAACAATGAGATGGGACACTATCCACTTGACACAAGCTTTTCAAATATTTTGTGATGTCTTCTGTTATACTCTGGTTTTGGCTAAATGCCAATCTAATGCTGTTTTGTTTTCATTTTGAAAAAAATAATTGCTTTTCTTTAATATTAATTTTGCTAGCTGACATGCCATTTACTTTCAGATTCAACACCTTTACAGTTATCCTTGTAGCCTGTTTGGACATGGAAACTTCAGACTTAACCTGTTAATACACTCTTATTATTATTCGGTCAATGCACAGCACATATTAACATTTCATTTATGACTCTGAAACATGACAAAGTGCTAGCCGGATTTACACTTTGAATAACAGATTCATCACAAGTAGTTGTGATGAGCCAGCATTGGTTGGAAAACCGGACGCAGGGGATGTGTGATCCCTCACGCCTCATCATTATGTAGAACCCTCTTTAGTCTATATGTGGCAACACTGGCTGCACTGTTTAAGTCATCTGGACTACAATTTTACACTTACCCGGGTAACACCAAAAATTAATCTTTGCCAGGATTGAAGATGAGCAAGGGACGTGTAAAACAATGTTCAAAGGAGACACTCAGCAGTGTCCAATATGGAAGAAAGCTCACGGATTTAGACTAAGCACAGATAACATTGAATTACTCTTTTGCTGTCACCAAGCAATATAGAAATAACCTTGATGGCCTTTATCTTTCAGAGCTGGCTTGCAGGATCAAAACGTTTAACATGGGTAGAATCCTCAATGCCAATCCATTCCTTGAATACCAATTAATAGAATGATAAAATCAGTCTTTTCGATTTTTGAAAATTTAAATGGAAATCTTGACATTATCATAATGAACCATGGGAAAGAGTTGGTTCTAAATTATATTAACGGTATTCAGGGCTACTGCAGCACAATCTTTACATAGGTTACATTATCTGGTAGACATAAACTGCAGATTATACAGAATTCATCTTGAATGCTTTTCAATATGTCAGGCTCTGAACACAAAAGACAGCAACACAGAACTTTACATTAGCTGTCCACTACGCCGAGATGCCTTACTTAAGGTGCTCTGTTATGGTTGCCAATCTTTACACTGAAGGAAACATCCTATGGGTGGTGAGCGCGGACATATGGACTTAAGAAGACCAATATGTCATCTGATCTACATGCTGCAAATCTGAAACAGTAGACAATTAATCAAAGGTGAAATGCAGTGAGCATTTCTGCCAACATGAAATGTTAAAACAGTGATATTTCAAGAGGGGAGAGCAGTACAGCAAGAACTGGGGCAAAACAGAGAAACCGTCCAGGCAGGCGGGTTACTGTGCCTCTATGAATGTCCCATGACCTGGTTGTCAGGCCTGCCGGAAACTGAGCCCCCGTGGATAAGATACTTGATCAGCGTTACAGCAAAACCAAGGGGAGAGGAGTGAATACACTAAATACGCCCAACCAGCAGGTGGCTTGGTTAATTTTAACATTCTCCGTGCACTTCCCGTCACTACACAATGGACTCAGAAGGTAGGTTCTGTGCCTCCTGCATGTCTGTATGCAAACAGTCACTCCACTGTGCAACTAATCTACTAAGGTCACCCAGTACAATGTTGATCTTGCTCTTCCAGTTTTGAAAGAAGCTGTGACTTCAAACCAGGGGTATTACAATCACTCACAGAACAATCCTAGGGTACCCACATTTACCTTAGACAGTTATATCTCTGGGGCCACCACAGACTTGAACAAGAAAAGCATACTCGGTCCATGAGAAATGAACTGAGCAAATCTCCAAGGCTTTACGGGCAAGAATATAGCGCCTATGACTTGAAGAAAAGCTGCACTCCGAAGTATGTCACAGACTGGGACTGTCCTGGGAGGTCCCAAACATCCACCAGGAAAATACGATTACAAGAAAGCTATAAAAAGACAGACAGATAGATTACTGTGTGTGTGCTAATGTAACATTAATGGCATGACAAGAAAAGTACAAGTATCTGGTAGAGACATATTCTAGTTGCATATTTCTTACCTTACAATTTGCCCGCAGGCGTCGGACTGTATCCAGAGATTTTTTTATTCGAGCAATACCCGTGAGTGTGGGTAGGAGGCGTCAGTCGACTCCGCGGGTGACGTAGTCGCTGTGATGACGTTGAGAGTAGTACACAGACACCGCCTCAGCACAGTGACGTCAGTTTCTTTTAACCACTTTCCAGGCCAAAACGCAGAGCCGCTAAAAACACTGAGATTGGTGTGTCAGAGCTAAGGACCTGAAGGGGGAATCCCTGTCCCTAGAAAGCAGTTCGCAAGCTGGGAGGATGGGCGGGTCAGCAAGGAATCTGCAACTAGAATATGTCTCTACCAGATATTTTTTTAACAAAGGTAAGTAACTTGTACATCTGATAGAGACTTCTAGTTGCAGATTCCTTACGTTTGAATAGATACCCAAGCAATACCATCCCCGGTGGTGGGACTGCGAATCAAGATCACACCAAAAAGTCCTGTAGGACCGAACGGCCAAAGTAGCAGTCCCTTTGGACCTGAATGTTCAGGCAGTACTGTTTGGTAAAAGTGTGCAGAGATGCCCACGTTGCTGTCTGACAAATATCCAGTACTGGAACACCCTGTGCCAACGCTGTGGTAGCAGCAGTAGCTGTGGTGGAGTGAGCTCGCAAACCTTCAGGGGGTTGCTTTTCAGCCAGAGCATAGCACATTGTGATGCATAACAGTACCCATCTTGAAATGGTCCTCTTCTGTACCATCTTCCTCTTCTTTGCGCCCACATATCCCACAAATACTTGATCGTCCACACGGAAGTCTTTGGTACGATCAAGATCGAATGCCAACACTCTTGTTGGGTCCAGACAGTGGAGTCTTTCCTCTTCATGAGAGAGATGTGGGGGTGCATAAAAGGTAGGCAAGGTGATGGACTGTCCAACATGGAAGGGTGTCAATACCTTTGGTAGAAAAGAAGCCCTCGTACGAAGTACCACTTTGTCACGGTGTATGGCAAGAAGGGTGTCGGGTATCCCCAAGGCACCTCCTGCATTATCTGTCAGCATCCCCAGGGATTAGGTTTAAATCATATCTCTGTTCTTGGTTAAACCTTCATGTTTCTAAGTAAACATAATGTGCTGTGTTACACAATTGGTTTTATCAATGCTTGTTTGCTAATGGGAGTAGGTGTAGACATGTGCTTCTAATTGGGTGTGGTGTAGATATGTGCTTCTAATTAGGTGTGGTGACTCAACCAAATGTGGAAACTCAACTGCTTTCCTTATTGGCTATAAATAGCAGAATGAAGCATGCCTCCCTGCTTGGCTTTATTTTGCTTCCTGATTTCAGCATCTGATTTGGCAGTCCTGCCCCTGCTGTCATCCATGTATTCAGGACTTTTGAGGCAGTTCTTTTCTTCATTCCTGTATCAGCTGAAACCAGGCATTCCTCCAAAACCCCAGAACAGACTGCAGCTAAGTGCCTAGTATTCTCCAGGGAATTTGTTCTTTGAGCGCAGCGCTTTCCTAGAATAGCTGGTGTATTTCAGACCTCGTATTTTGGCAGAGTGCTTATCTTGAAGAGGCAAATGCATTTCTGAACATTCTACATTATTATTGTAGTTACTTGCCTAAATGTGCTTCAGGAAATCTGCTTGAGCTCAAGTACTACAAAAAGTGACAGTGCAATTTTAAAAGAGCATTTACGTGACTTTTCTTTCTCTAATAGCATAACTCTTGGATTTAAATTGTAATTCATCCCTGTGTTTCAGGTTTGAGGAATTTGTTTTTGAAGAGTTTTTCACACACACAGTGAAACCAAACCAAACTGTGCCACCCTAGCTGTTTAAACCCAGAATGGACATTTGTATTTCTTGGATTGGTTTTGTTCCTTTTAGTTTAACCCTATGCATGCAGGAAAGTTATATGTGATATAATTAATGCACTTGTTTGTCCTTCTTGTGCATGATAAGTGCAACCACAGTTCTAATTTTAGATTTTACAGTGAATCTCTGTTAAGCCAGCCCTAGTGTCACAGTACTTATTATTATGGTACTCAGTTTGGGTTTTTGGTAATGCAGTGTTAGTAATTGTGCCAGCAGTTATTATTTTCCAAGAAAAGTACTTGAGCATCCAGGTGTTCTTCTAGTGCTCCCTTGCCCATATCAGAAAGAAAGTAGAGTTAGTGCAGTCAACTTCCTTGAAACTCAATCTATCACTCAGTCAACAATGACCTGCCCCCCGAAGATACAGGGTGCCTGGCTTGACCGGCAGGACGTGGGAGTGTTTTATCTCTTTCTCTTCCACTCCCCCTTTCCTTTTGGGACACCTGACAGGGTTTCTGTGTCTACCAGGAAGTGCCGTGAGGTGTTCCAGGCGGTCGGGGGCATACCATCGCCCCTGCAGACATCCTGCTTTTCAGGTAAGTGGCCCGTCTCGACAAAAGGGTGGCGTAGATGACAGTTCCTGGAGTTGACTAACTCTGGGGACTGAAGTAATGGTGACTAGAAAGACAGTTTTCATAGTTAGGAGCCTTAGAGGACAGTTGTGAAGCAGTTCAAACGGGGTACACATAAGGTAAGTTAAGACCGGTTGAGATCCCATTGGGGCATGATGAATGGGAAAGGAGAAAAAAGATGTGTGAGGCCTTAAAGAAACCTCCCAACTATGGGAGTTTAAATAAAGAAGGCTGATCAGGTAACCTTAAGACAGCAGAAAGATATCCCTTAAGAGTGCCCAAGGTGGAACCCTGCCGGGCAAGAGAAAGGATAAAGACAAGGACCTGAGAGAGAGGAGCAGATAGAGGATCGACAGAATTGTCAATGCAACCATGCCACAAATTTCTTACAACAACAGGCGTATACAGTTTTGGTTGAGGGACGCCTGGATGCCAAGATAATGTCACAGACTTCGGGTGGAAAGTCGAAAGACGTAAACTGTTGCCACTCAAACTCCACACAAGAGTTGACAGGTTCAGGTGGAGGACCTCTAATGCTGCTGCGACAGGAGATCCTCCCGAAGAGGCAGTCTGACCGGACGAGTTATGGCTATGTTCACGAGCTCGGGATACCAGACTCTCCGTGCCTAATCCGGAGCCACCAGTATTACTTTGGCCCGGTCTTGCCTGATCTTCTTCAGAACTCTGGTCAAAAGTGGTATTGGCGGATAGGTGTACAGGAGGCCCGAGTTCTACTGGCGACGAAAAGCATGGCCGATCGAGTGCTGCTTTGGAAACTCCAACGTGTAAAACAGCTGACATTGCGCGTTCTCTATGGAGGCGAACAAGTCTAACCGAGGTTCTCCCCACTGCAGGAAGAGACCTTGCGCCACCTCCAGATGGAGACGCCATTCTTGGTCGACCATGCATCGTCAGCTGAGTTCGTCTGCTCTGACATTCAAGGAGCCTGACAGGTGTTGAACCACCAGGGAATGCCCTCATGTTCCAGCCAAGTCCAGAGACGAAGGGCCTCTTGACAGAGTCCATGACCCCACTCTGCCTTGTTTGTTGCTATACCACATGGCGGTGGTGTTGTCTGTGAACATCTGCACTGCTTTCCCCTTGAGGGAGGGAAGAAATGCTTTCAATGATGGTCGAATTGCTCGGAGCTCCAGAATTTTGTTATAGAGACCGGTTTCCACCGGAGACCAGATACCTCTGATCTCTGCCTCTCCCATGTGGCCACCCCATCCCAGAAGTGATGCATCTATCTTTATCGTAAGATCTGGTTGGGGAAAGGAGAGGGATCTGCCCTTGACCCAATCCTGATTTGTTAACCACCACTGCAGATCTTTCACAGTCCCTTCCGAGATCTGGACCTTGTCAGAGAAATTCCCGATGCTGCACCCACTGGAACTTCAGGTCCCACTGCTGAGCCCGCATATGCCATCTGGCATCTTTAACCAACAGGATGCAGGAGGCCATGAGGGCCAGCAACCTAAGAGTCATTCTCTTCGAAATTCAGAATAGATACTGAAACATCGGTATCATAGCCCGAACACCCTGGACTCGCTTTTCGGGAGGATATGCCTAAAACTGCACTGTATCCAGTACAGCTCAGATGAAAGGGAGCGTCTGAGAAGGAGTCAGGTGTGACTTCGGCACATTGATAGTGAACCACAGTGAATGCAAAAGGTTTGCTGTAGTCTGGAGGTGGGAGACGTCTGTCTGGGGGGAGTTCGCCTTCAACAGCCAATTGTTGAGGTAGGGGAAGACTGGGACCCCTAACCTGTGCAGATGAGCTGCCACCACTAACATCACTTTCCTGAACACCCGAGGGGCACTGGTAAGGCCAAGGGGGAGGAAGGTAAACTGAAAGTGCTCGTGACCTACCACGAATTGTAGGTAACGCCAGTGGCACGGCAAGTGGGAAATGTGGAAGTATGTGTCTTGCAAGTCCAGCGCTACCATCCAGTCTCGGGGATACAGGGCAGATAGGACCTGAGCCAATGTTAAAATTTTGAACTTCTCCTTTTTGAGGAAGAGATTGAGGGACCAAAGATCTAATATAGGTAGAAGACCTTAGTCCATTTTCGGAACCAGAAAGTTGCGTGAATAACAGCCACAACTTACTTCTTGCAATGGAACCCTCGTTATAGCTCCTTTGTCCAAAAGGGCTTGGACTTCCTCACGGAGAATAGCCATATGATCCTACGATATCTGGCTGTATGAAGGTGGCATGGCTGAAGGAGATGCCTCAAAGGGGTGGGAGGAGCACCTATGGACTATTTGGAGTACCCACCTGTCCGAGGTAATGCCTTGCCATAGGGGCAGGAGATGGCGTATCCTGCCACCTACTGGCTCCTGATTTACCTGCTGACTAGGAAGGCTAGGAGGCTGAGGAGGGGGTGGGGTGGACTGGGTGACCCGCTGGTTCCCTGATCCCCGGGAAAGTGGGATCCTGCGTTCGTACAGCATGCGCGGGTCTGCGGCCAGGTGTATAAGGACGCGGTTAGGTGCGCCTGCCGTAGCCATGAAAGGAGCGAAAGGTGGACTGCTGGGGTCTAGGTGCAGGTGTGAGGCCAAGGGACCGGGCCGAGGCTCGGGAATCCTTGAAGCTTTCGAGCGCCGAGTCCGCCTTGTCTCCGAAGAGACATGTGCCATCAAAGGGCATGTCCATCAAGGATTGCTGGACATCCCCCGAAATGCCAGACGTTCTCAGCCAGGTGTGGCGTCTCAATGTCGTTGATGCAACCGATCTGCCCAGAGAGCTGATTGTGTCCAGTCCACAATGAATCATGAACTTAGCTGCATCCCTCCCATCTGTTATGGCTTGGGACAGGACAGCCGGGGCCTCCTCCGGAACTGCAGGCAGCACTTGCGTGACTGTATCCCAGCGAGTATGGAAATAGCAGCCCAAAAGGCATGCAGTGTTCACGAACTGCAGCGCTAGACTGTTGGGAGAAAATAGCTTCTTCCCCAAATTATCCAGTCTTTTTGATTCCCTATCCAGGGGTGCGGCAGGGAAGGCACCAGATGAAGAAGAAGCCTGGATGACAAGGCTCTCAGGCGTGGGGTGTTGTGTGAGGAATTTAGTGTCTGACTGCACAGGCCAATGCCGGCGGGCAATCGTCCTATTCACAGGAGCTCCTGTGCTGGGTCTGGACAAGGTACCCAAAAGGACGTCTGTCAGTGCTTAATTGAAGGATCAAAGGGGCTCAGGAAGAAGACGACCCTGGTTGAAGCGCATCGGTTAGGATGTTAGTCCTAATCTCCACAGAAGGAAGCTTAGGTCAAAGACCTCAGCCGCCCTTCCCGCTACCATAGATTAAGAAGCACCCTCCACCGTAGCCACGCTAGGAGGAGAGAGCATACCAGTGTCCGGGGAGATGTCTAGTCCACTGGCATCACCCAAATCCTGCACCCAGTCCATTTGTGGGTCAAGCTGGTATTCTAAAGGGTCCAGCGACCCCATCATACTCTCCCTGTATCCATACCCACAAGAATAAGGGTCTGGTTCAACCCTGGGCCAATGAGAGCCAATAGAGCTGTAGTAACTACGCAAGCCAGTAGAGGTGAAATGTGACCTTTAATCCAGGAATAATCTTCATGTACAGTAACAGTAACTCCCAGCTTGTTCTCCACTTCCTAGTCCCCATCTTCTGTGTCCCAACCTTCCAAATGGCCTAATAAGAATTCTCCTTCTCTTTACATTCTGGACATTCCTTTCCAGCATGGCACTACAGTTACTTTGTTTCACTTTAGTCAAGTAAACAGTTTTAAAAAAAAACAGAGAATATCTACTTTAAAAGTGGACACTGCATTTTCAGAACAGTTCCTGGGGGAAGAAAATAAAGTATAGTTTTAGAGATAAGTACACAACTTACAGTTACAGTCTCCGGGTCATAGGTAGTCCACCGTTGGGGGTTCAAGTCAACCCCAAACACCCACCACCAGCAACAAGGGGCAGCCGGGTGCAGAGGAAAAAGTTGATCAATTTAACGTTGGCTCCCATGGAGACGGGGTACTCAGGATTCAGTTGGCCAGCAGTTAAGTACCTGCGGCTTGGATGGCAGACCAGGGGGGATTAGAGGAGCACTGGAGGGGCCCCAAAAAAGCACAAATCACACATCCTCAGCGGCACTGGGGCAGCCGGGTGCACGGTGCAAACAGGAGATCAGGTTTCCAATGAAACTTTGAGAGAAGCCCGGGGATCAGTCAGACGCTGCAGGTGAGGTCCTGGGGGAAAGGGGGTGATATGGGGTGTCTAGGACACACCACTGGTCAGACAGGGATGGGGGCCACCTGTTGATTGACGCTGCACTGTGTATCGCTTTCTCCAAGACCTAGGGGCTTTGGGTGCAGTGGGCCTTTGGTGTCTGTTATCTTCGTCCAGGGCAGTTACGGTTGGGGGGGGGTCCCCGGGATCCCCTCTGTAGGCGTCGTCGTGGAGGGGTGGAGAGGTCAACCCAGGATGGGCACTTATGCACCGTTGCCTGGGGGTCCTCTGTGGTCAGTTGGGACACCTGGACTCGGTCTGTGGGTGTCGGGTGCAGAGTGGTTAGGGCTCATGCTTCTGGAGTGAGGTGGGAGCCGTTCAGAAGAGGTTCCTTCTGTTCTTTTTTGGACAGGGCTGCTGTCCACGGGAGATATTGATCCTCTGTGATGCAGGCAGTCCTCTGGAGGTTTTTCCTGAGGTTGCTGCACCTGCAGGATGCATCGCTTTTCTTCTGAAAGTTCTTTAGAGCAGGAGACAGGCCGGTAGGGCTGGGGCCAAATCAGTTGTTGTCTCCTTTCCTTCTCTGCTGGGGTTTCCGCTAAGCAGTCCTTCTTGTGAGGTCATGAGTAATCGGACTCTCTGGGTTCAGGGAGCCCTTTAATACAATATTTGTGTGTTTTTAGGGTTATAGGGCATTAGACAATGGCTACTGTCCCTGAGGGTGGCTACACCCTTCTGGTGCCCACTCCCTTTAGGGAGTGGGGCACATTCCTATCCCTATTGGCCCTGATCCTAAAAACCAAGATGGAGGATTCTGCAATCAGGTGGTCACTTCAGCTCTGGACAAATTAGGGGTGGTCCTGGATAAGGTTGTGACTCCTCCGTTTTTTCCCCTGATTATCCCGCTGGACTTGCTGCCAAAAGTGGGGCTTTGTCCGGGTGCTGGGCATCTCCACTAGCTTGAGTGCCCTGGGGCACTGTAACACAAAGCGTGAGCCTTTGAGGCTCACTGCTAGGTGACGCAATTCCTGCAAGGTGGAGGTGTGAAGAACCTCCACCCAGTGAAGGCTTTGTTTCTGGCCACAGAGAGCACAAAGGGTCTCACTCCAGGGGGTCAGACACTAGTCTTTCAGTGGCAGGCCGGCACAGACCTGTCGGTCCTGCACTGAAGGACTGGGTAAAATACAGGGGGCAGCTCTAAGATGCCCTTTGTGTGCATTTATTTAATAAATCCAACACTGGCATCACTGTGGATTTATTATTCTGAGAAGTTTGATACCAAGCTTAACAGTATTCAGTGTAGCCATTATGGAACTGTGGAGTTTGTTTTCACAAACTTCCGGACCCTATAATTAATATGGCCACACTGTACTTACAACGTCTAAGAATGGACTTAGACACTGTAGGGGCATATTGTTCATGCAGCTATGCTGTCACCTGTCATATCGTGCACCCTGCCTTAGGACTTTAAAGCCTGCTAGAGGAGTGACTTAACTATGCCACAGGCAGTGTTTTATGTGCATGGCATCCTGAGGGGGATGCCATGTCGACTTGCAATGGCAGTAGGCATGTTTTAGGTGAGGGGTCCCTAAGGGTGGCACAAAACATGTTTCAGCCATTAGGGACCTTCCCTGGTCACAGGGCCCTTGGTACCACTGGTCCATTTTACAAGGGACTCATCTGTGTGCCAGGGGTGTGCCAATTATGGAAACAATGGTACATTTTTATTGAAGGAACACTGGTGCACGGGCCTGGTTAGCAGTGTCCCGGCACACTTCTCAGTAAAGTCAGCATCAGTGTCAGATAAAAACCTGGGGGGTAACTGCAACAAGGGCCATGTTCATACATATGTACTAAGCACATTTCTTAACCTATTTGTACTATACTTATTTTACTGGCATGCTTCAACCTGAAGAATTCGATAGGGCTCTTATATATAACTTAGTTAATTATAGCAACCGTTGTACATATGGTAATGTCCATTTTACAATACTCCGTTAAATTGAATGCAGTTAGTTAGTTTCTTTATATGCAAAATAAACTTGTAGTATGTTTTCATTCATAATTTGAGGGTCATTTCTATCATGTTACTTTTTAAAAGAAAGTGAGTGTTTTACCATCGTGTTTTCAAAGTTCTTTTTGCTATATTTCTCGCTGCACATGCCACAGAATTTATTGACTGAATCTTGTAAAAAATATTTAATCAGATTAGGAATAACATTTTAATGGGGATCACAATGAAGGAACACAACTAAAAAATTACATTGATTTCATGTAACAAAATTTTCACAATCGACAGATTAAAATCATTGACATCCCTTTACAAACAGCTAGAAAGAAGCAAAATACTGCTGAGGTTGGAATTTCCGTTAATAGATAAATATGCACTAACAGATTTTGTCACCAAAAAACACGTTTCCAGATAACATGTCTATTATTTCAAATAGCCATTCAGTAATAGACGTCTTCTCAACCTAGGAAAGAACATTCATAACAATATTACATAAGGGAAATTGAGTCAAACAATTCTAATCTTTCATCTTGATTAGTAACATCACATGATCATGTTACACTGGAAATATTGTTCAAGCAAACTCTAGCACTGTACGTTTGTGTGTGTATATATCTAGAGTCTTGTTAAAATTTAACGAGCAAAAGGTATTGCAAATAAATACACCAATCCATCAACGGCCAAGATACATAAGTTCCACTGGGCGGACTGTTTGAAAACTCTTTATTGCAGGTTTCTAATGGTCAGCCTAGTGGAAACAGAGCAGCTGCATTGGTCAAGGGCTCTTAATGGAGCGAAGGATCATGCCATTGCACTACATGCTGGCAGGGGGACTCCCACATTGCCTATGCCGATGGGTACTGGGAGTGCAGGGGCCGCCCTGTGGTCCACCAGCATTGCATTTCCTCCATCCTTTTCATGGCAGTGAAACAGCCATGGAAAGGCTGTGGGAAGTGAACGCTTGATCAGTACGGCAGTGCTGCCATGGGTACTACCATGGGTGATCATGACTCTGTCCTCTGCCGCCCCATCAGAAGCCATGATTCTGGTGGTAGTGGGAGTCCACTGGTGGTTGGACCACCAGGGACATAATCAGGCAGTCAGGCTTCCAGGAGTGCGGTGTACGCCCGCCACCACAAGTTTGTTACCGCCAGGGGAGAAGGGACTAGTAACCCCCAGGGCATTGTTTCCCTGGTGGATTAGGACCACCATCACTGCCACACCAAAGAGAACTTGTGATCTGGAGGTACTAATGGTACGCTCGTAGCAAAACCACCACAGTAGTAGGGTGCCTGCCACATTTGCAGCAGTCCTAACGCCACTGTGACCCTAGCGTTTTTAAAGTCGGAATGAGGCCCTAAGTTACTTGTACATACATGCCACAGTAATATTTTCAAGTAAAGTCTATATGTTGCTATTATGCTAAAATATCATTTAGATGTAAAAAGGACTCCCTGGACAATTGTTTTTGCAAACAATTGTAAAACAAATGAATGTCACAATTTATATTAAAGTCTCATTACCAGCATGCTAAAAATACCACAATTGTAGCTGTCAAGTTGTCTTGTGCTTGACTGAACCATTAATTCCCATAGCTGGTAATCCGAATACTTCACAGAAAAGCCCTTTATAAGCATACAAATCGATACAACAATTATTAAATATTAACCATCCAAAGCAATGTAATACTAAGTATTATAAAATACAGTCACAAATAGTCAATAGTAAGATGACTTCACTGTGCTCTCCAGTTTTCATTTTGAGATTTGAACATATTAAATAGGTAACTTTGTTATTATTCTAAACAGTACCTCCAGTTTAACAATAAGTTAGTGTAGGTCTGAAGATTTCCTGCCATGGAATCATACAAGAGAATTTGCCTTCAAGTGTATTTTAGTATATGTGGAAAGGAAATATAAGTAGTGTGTGGAAAACAAGAGCAATACATTTATATTATTAATTGAATATAAAAAAACTTGTGTTTGAGCAACTCATAACATTTTTATTTTTTCAAAAAAATATATTATTTTAAATAAATAGAGGCGATAAGAAGAGAATGTGTGTTGCAAATGATCAAACTAATACAAACATCATCAAAATGAATTGTGCATAACACGCTTGTAGTTCACCACTGCTAATACCACTGACATCTAAACTACAAAGGCAAACAGATGCAGGAATATAAAGGTATAAATGGCTTTGATACAACTATGACAAAGAAACATTTAAAAAAAAAAACAACACATACACACAGATTGGTCTTTTAGAGGAACACTGAAATGTTATCTGATGTGGTATTATACAAACTTAAATTTTTAACAATGTGCACTTTGCCATTCACACACACACACAAAACAATTTGACTACTGACAAAACACAACCTAACAGTGTAAAAAAGTCACATATCATATTCAAGTTCGTACCCGAAAAACTGCTGATCGATAGTTGCCCATGAAAATGGCAGATGACACCATTGCTGAAAATGCATTACACTAAGGGTAAAAGTAAAAGATTTAATTGAAGAGATTGGAACAGAAATGTGGTCTTGAAGAAAATTAATAGACAAATATTTTATATGTAAATATACGTACATTTGGTCTCGCCAAACATAGCTTCCCAAATTAAGCATCTATTATCTAAAAAATGACAAAAAAAGTTACTTTAAAAAAAACAATTGACATAAATGATTTTTTTTTCAAATCAGTATATATTTCTTTTGCAAAAAAAAAAAAGATTTGTGTGACATTTTCTGTTCAATGTTTAGTAGAACTTATGAGTGGGACAAAAAAAAAAAAAACTTTGACTTGACATAAGATGACAAGTAATTTTTTATTTGAGCACAGCAGTTGGGGTATCGGACAAGCCTAATCAACAATCCATTGTGCCGGTTTGAGTGATTGTAAAGAAGAGTCGTATAATTTGATGTTCAATACTATTGCATCCAAATGACCCCTAGCCGGTTTGTCCCATACGGCCTGAAGTTTTTGGAGAGTATATGAGCCACCATCATTCACACCTGTGGAGAAATTAGTGACAACAATAACTTGGAAGTTTTTACACGTGTACATTTTGCCGGGCAAATTATAAATCATCCAAACTTTCTCGATACCAATACATAATTTAAAATGTATAATAAAAACAAAAGTTAATTTAATAAAGACAATTGTAAAGGCACTTTTCTAATAAATTGTTTATTCTGGATTGGATGTGAAAAGGTAAAATAGGATCTTAGAGACCTAAATAAATATTTAAACAATGATTTATTTTTGAAAGACAATCAAGCTTTCCGGTTTTGATGAACACTTCGATTCAGATCTTCAATGAAATTCTTTATGAAAATGTTATTTTTCTATAATTATTCCTGACTTTTACGGTACAGACATACAACAGTACAGGAAACATTTACTGATTTCCCCCAAAAAATGATGGAACATTGCACCCCATTTGTAGAAATCCCACACCTCCCATCTGCTTTTAATGCTACTCATAACATTGTATAGTTTCCAAGCTCTGTGTATGCATGTGTTGGTGGACTGAGATCCATCCGGTTTATTTGCTAACTACATTCCAAGCAAGGTACTCCTGATCTGCTCCACCTCTTCATTGTGTCTCGGTGGATTAGTGACACAATATTGAATACTAAAATATTAGCAAACTCAAATATCATTTTCAAAATATCAATGAGAGAATTATTGTTTCTCTATACAAATAATGTTAAACAGATAAAATTATAATACAATCTATATTCACAATTATATTGTGAAAAAAGGCCAAATATTTTAATTCCTTTTGACTATAAAATATTAAATGTAAAAAAAATCAGTACTATACATTAATATTATGTATATTCAAATGTAAGAAAAATGTATAAGTAGAAATTGTTTAAAACTAGGAACCTACATACAGAAATAAAAAGAATTGTGTATGTTAGCATAAACATATTAAATATCACCAATATTTAACATTAAAATGCATATTATTTATTTGTATGTTTTTACATTTATTGGTAAAAACACGTG
Organism: Pleurodeles waltl; assembly: GCF_031143425.1. Classification (NCBI taxonomy): domain Eukaryota; kingdom Metazoa; phylum Chordata; class Amphibia; order Caudata; family Salamandridae; genus Pleurodeles; species Pleurodeles waltl. Next base: position 730,020,175 of record NC_090440.1, on the reverse strand, counting down.
TTTATATAAATACATAAAGTAAGTAAAAAACACTGCAAACCAAAAAAAAGGGAAAAGATAAATAAAGAAAAAACAATTTTATATTAAAAACAAGAACAAAAAGCAATGCCAAGAAACAGGTTCACGGGACCCCTGCAGTCGGAGTTGTCATGAAACCAAGGCCACAGTCTTGTCCTACAGTGCATGTAAACTCTGAGGATAGGCTGAGTGGAGATGGTAGTCTAACCTTTGCTAAGTATATATAATCGTTCTCTCTGGGTCTGTTGTCACTCCTTTAATTTAGGTCTTCCGTATACAAGTTCATTTTCGAGGTCGTGTGAGTGTTTATCATGGTGGGTAAGGTCCCACTCTAGTTGTCGCCTCACACCTTAGGTAACTGTGGCACAACCACCTTAGCACCACCTTCATTGCATACCATTCATATGCCAGACTACTAAAGCTTTCCCATTTCTCACTACATTATAAGGAAAGTTACAATTGTCTATCTGACTCTAATGGGGTGTACGTCAGTGCCTCTGCCCACAGACGCCTGATTGGAACTACATGGTGCATGGTGCCCTGACTCATCAATAGCTGAGAGAGTTAGAGAAATATCCAGAAAGATTAAAGAAAAATATCCTTTAAGTGTTGGGCCAAGGTAGTTGACACAAAGCACTAATCTAACTTGCTACATGTTCATGTAACAGTCGTACAACAGGGTTATACCTTGGACTCTTGATGAGTCTGTCTTCATGGATAGACCAGTTTGGGTTCTCGCAAGAGATTCAACAACTGCACCGTCAGGTTGTGCTTGTGTGAAATTTCTCAGTCGCTCAGTCTCCATCAAGAACACAATTACAATCAACCGCTAAAACAATATATGCTGTTTAAAAAGCAGCAGGCGTCAAAAGCCCTTAATATCGAATTCACAGGAAACAAGATTAGGGGCATAGACATATAGACACATCTCACATCAGTCAAGATGTACAAAAAGTATTGCATATCTTCCCTCAAAGTAAGGAATATGACATTGATGTTGGAGTGGTATGCCAGGGACATAAAAAATTAGTTCACCTCATGGCATCCCAGAGTGCGATGTGGAAAGATTTGCCCTCACAACCGTGGCCAGGGACTACCTATACAACCCCCCCATACAATGTGTCCACTGAAAGAAGGCAAACAATACCTAAACTCGTGTCATGTAAGCATCTACTCTGCGGTGCTTCTCAAGTTGTGTCAGGCCTCTCAATTTTCAGGTCATGAATTTATATTACATATCCACTACATGCCATCCATGGTAAAAGAAGTTTCGTCAAGTGCCCTCTCTAGTGCACCAGCACACCTCGAGCATGTGAGGTCCCACTGTTGCGGGCACCATATCATACATACAAACAAGCAGCAAGCGTTCTCTGTACACTGGTAACAAAATCAACCATGACAACATCCAACAACCCCACCTGCCTTTGGGCAGAGAAGCCGTGTTGCCCAGTCTATAAAAATTATGTTCACACACTTGCATAGCTCTCCACACTTCGATACTGTAGATATTAAAATCCATTGAAACAACACTTTACACTTACATGATTGTCAGCGCTTTACTAGACGACATTATGTTGCAGGTGCCACAAGGCCGAAAAATTTAATTTAATTCTACAAGGCCTAGGGCACGTAGTTCCTTCTGCTCCTGCCAGTATGTAGAATTTAACAGTGTAATAGTCGATAAAGGTCCCTCAACAGTAGCCAGCACCAACATGTAAGCCCACTCCAACGCCAGCACAAAAGAAGAAATGAACTTTGTCCTCATCCACAAATCAGCATTCCTCAGGGAACATAAGGAGGCATCTCTAATTCAAAGCCCGTAGATTTATTTTCAATAAAGAAATTTTTGCAAATTCAGTGCATTATGAGTATGATCAAGAAAAACTACAATTAGCTTTGCCTCTACGTTTGCGTATATAAGGTGCAGAATCTCGCCACAGTCCCTATAATTGAAAAAGTTAGCAATACTTGCGTGTGGTGGTGCACTGGCCCGCATCTGGTGGACATGGCTTGATGTGTTCTGTCAATTGTGAAAAAGTTGGAGATTACTTGTATAGGCATTACAGGCATAAACCATTCCTCCAGAACGGTTTCTACAGATCGTCCCTCTGCTTTCTCTGGAAACCACACAAAAAGCAAAATAATCATCTTCATTCTTACATCGGAATCTTAAACTCATTCCTCCAGTCTCACAGATAGCTTCTGTAGGGAAGACACCATCTGTTTCACGGTGGGCACCTACCTTGGTAGGTTGCCGATATTCTCCTCTGTGGTCACTCTGTATGGCAATTTACAAAGGTCGGCCCACTGAAGGTTTATCAGCCACATTTTTGTTGCCAGCTCAGAAAAAATACCTTGGATTGTGTCCATGACATCTGATAAGGAAGGGCACTGGGTCACTTGTGTCAGGGTAAATTCATGCTTGACGCTTGTCCAATGTCCCATGTGGTTTCTTTCACTGTCGTTGCATGAGTATAGTTAATAATTGTGTTGGCCTTTAGCAGTTTCATTGTCTTATGGTTCAGCATTTTTAGTATAGACATCTGAGGGACTCCCCAATGGTATTAGTTCCAATTGGGCATGGCAAACACCAGCAGCACACTCCAACAGATAAAGCTGTAGGCATTTTTTAGAAAGGTGCACAGTATAACAGAGGGTGCTCCAACACCCTCAAGCCAATGACACACTGCATGTCTACTAGGTGCTTGTGAACATTTTATTAAAACACAATCCGGGGACTGCCCTGGGAGGGTGGTCCACACATTCATAACCTTAAATGTGGATTTCAGTCATAGGCCCTCAATAAACTGTGCTGAGGTAAACAGTAGTACCGCCCGCTGTTAGTGGTCATCCACAGACATCATTCAATATATCAAATGCCCCCTTTTAGCATTTTTTCACAGTATATAAGAGTCTTTCATACCAACATCTTCTCTGCTGGCTCAGTAAGTTTCTGAAGAGGCAGGAGGAATGGTAGCAAAGAGACTGTTTACTGCCGGTCAGTCTTAATGCTGCATATTACTGTGTCAAGTCACCAAGATCAGTATTGCCAGCAGCCCATGAGCAGTTTACAGTACCTCTTTGCTCAACGCAGGGCCACGGGACACAATCACTAAGGGCAGGCCAGGATGCAAGAGACAGACTTTACGCCCCCCTTCATTCAGTCTTACCTCTCTGGGATGAGCTGTCTGTCAGCTGGTGAGCATAATTAAATACCCTGTTTAAATACCCAGACACTCAGGGTGAGCCCGCCACTTTGCAGACGCCCGTATCGTTTGTCTCACCCATTCTGCCCTGTGGTCCATAGCATTGTGGGATCAGTATCTTTTTAGGTGATATAACTGTTCCCAAGTGTGCTAGAGGTGGCATATCTCATTCTCTATAGCGTCCCCCATGTAGGCAAGGGTTGCATCACCTTGTCCTCACCACCGCATGTCTCCCAGGGCTTCTTCCGAAGCCTAACCCAGGGACGCCACTGTAAACCCCACCGCCCCAACCCCAATCGTCTGCCTGCTACACGCCTGGAGGGACATCATAAAAAAGGGAGATGCCCACTTGTTCCCCCATCCACTTCTACAATCCTGCATGGACAACAGGTTCGTCTGACGGGGAAGCAAAGTATTCGCATGGGAAGCTGCACGCAGTCTAGGAAGCACTCATGAGGCTGTGTCTGACATCCATGCCTTCCACAGTACTGCCCTCTATTCGGCATCAGGGACTCAGCGGGGTAGTATCCTGGTACAATGCACCCGTGCAGCATATGTCTGTATGTGGGGGGGAAGAGAAGATTACATGAGGGTGGATCACTCTGGATTTATTTTTTCAATGGTAGTAACTTCTACTGTAGCATCTAGCTGACCATCTTGCTGTCCACACCATTCAATTCATTACATGTTATACCAAAAAGTAGTTATTGATGAAGTAAACCTATAATTGTTGACAATTACATTATTGAATGCATTAAATATGCTATCTTTTGTTAATGTTGACTGTTGGAATTAAAAATATGTCATTCAAAAAAAGACAAAAAAGTCATACCAAGCTGCTTGTGACAAAACCCTTCACACATTGTTGTCAATATGTGCAGGAGTATTGGCCATCTGTATGCTAAAGAGCATTTGAAAACTCACTATGCACTCTACACAATAAAAATTTCCTGCAGTACCTGGCATATCCACCGAAGGTGATTCTGCTGGGACAGAAGCTGTAGATTTAAGGTTACACCAGTACAAAATGTTTTCAAAAAAGTATTGATGATATTATACATCCAAAATAGATTGATAACACATCAACCCACATTATAAACTACGTTACCAAGCTTGTTTTTTTTTACATTTATGAAATGTGGATCGGATGGTCAGTATTAATCCGAACCACTTCCACCCTTATTGAATCAAACTTGGGGCTTCATTACGAGCCTTGGGGGTCCGCGGACCACCATGCTTGTGTTGTCCTCCAGACTGCCTTCAATGATGCAGTCCAAATGGCCACATTAGGACTTTGGTGTGCGGACCTCCCAGGGGAATGCCTCAAGGCTAGAATTACAGGTCCCAATAGGCTCACTTCAGTCTATGCCATGAACAGCCGTGGCAGTGCTGACTTCGGCAACAACATGCTGATCATGCCACTCTCTCCTCCACCCTTTACATGGCCGTTTCCACCGTCATGAAGAAGCTGGCGGAGAAGTATGTAGGTTGCTGGACATGGGGTACCACTCCACTGGACACGTGCATGGCATGTCTACCGTCAAAATGTGTCCAATCTGCTGTCCAGAAAATGTGGATTTCAAGGATGCTCGTGCACCCTGCAGGATTCGCCATTGCCCCGTCAATTATGAAGCCAGTTTCCCATTGTGATGGTGGGCAGAAGACTTGCTTTCCCATCTTCCTCCCAGTGGGAAACTCTAAATATGCCCAGTCTGAACACCGCCTGGTCACCGGCAATCTCCTCACTTAATGGGAGGTGAGCAGAATTTCAGCATGTCAGCCTCATAATGAAGCCCTAAATTTGGATGATTCAGATAAAATATATATATTGTCCTTCTAAAACTATACACCTTCACCAGCTAAATCCTTTATCTCACCTTTAAACCTGTTTTTGACCTCATATGGGGCCATATTCACAAGGTTGTGATGTTGAAAAATACCCTAACCCATACATTTGTCTTTCATATAAAAAAAAAGCATACCCTTTGAAGTATTGATGATGGTGCTCCACTTGTAAGGCCTCAACATGTCAATATTGTAAGTTCTAGATAAGGGAACGATATTGGCATTGGCCAATATAACTCGCTTTCCAATAATTTCTGTGCTACTGTATGGTCCGGTAAATTTAGGCTCCAAAACTCCACCTTTCCTTGTACTCCTCCTGCTGTGTTTTAGGAACACACACTGTCCTTCTGCAAAGGTGCATGGCTTATATCGCTTTGACACCCTGTTTTTATATTTTTCTTTCTGCTTCTCCTGAGCAATCTCAATATTCTTCTTGGTCTGGCTCTGCAACTCTGCTCTTTTACTTTGCATTTCATCCATAATGCATACATAGTCTGACTCAGTAGGTAGGGTAAAATAAAGCTATGAAGAAGACATAAAAGGGTCATGATCAATCTTGGTTAAAATAACTACTAGTCAAGGATTTGGAAGTGTAAATAAAATATTGAAGTGCAGGTGGTAAAAGGAAAATTATGAAAAGAAAATAACTATTTCACCTTACATTTCTCTCAAACATATATCTACAACATAAAATCTGGTATTTACAAAAAGTAGATCTTAGGTACAACAAAGGTGACGGTGTAAAAGTAAACCATATAGTTATCAGAACACCAACAGTGGCTACTAGTGATTCTTCGGATAAACCAACTACTAAATAAGCCAATGTGCAGTCAAAAGATGCATAGGGAGGTAATGATTTGAAAAATATATAAACAAATAATAACTGTTTTTCAAATATAATACACATTTATTTTTTCATACCAGATCCTCTGCAACCTTACATGGAAATCTTGCTTCCCGGCCATACATTAGCTTAAATGGAGAGACTTTTGTAGTTGTATGTGGCTTCAACCGCAATACAAACAATGCATGATCCAAGTCTCAGTCAATTTGATGTTTGTTCACATTTTTTGATAACGTGCTGTAAATTATAGATATATGTGTGTACATAACAGTATTTTTCTTGACCATTTATAATTAAAGTGTTCATTATTCAAATTAAAAAATTAATGCACATTTTTCACATCACTGGTTTTACTTAGAATTAAAAAAAGGTTTGAAAAACTGTCACAGTATAAACAATAAAAAATTCAATACAGGAAATACATTTGAGGTTAACCTGTGTCTTTAATTTTATTTTTATTAGCTTTTCCTCTTTGTGTTGGCACTTGTGCTCTCATCTAATCCGTTAATCTGCAGGAGATATGCTGCACTCACAGACCGTTCTATTTGCAGTAGTTTTGATCATTCTGAATTTACCTATAAAAAATTATTTCGTACCATAATGAGTTAGAAATGTACATTAAACACTGTCAAAATAAAAACAAGCAAACAAATGGTGCATGGAGTGGGTATATAGATCACAGATTTTAAAGTCACATTTCAAGACACTATCCAATTAGTAGGAGGCAAGTCATAATCACCTTCAACTCCGGGCAATTTTTTAAACATTTATGTTTTAGATACAAACGAGTAAAAAGACAATTATAATCCCATGCCTGTGACTCTTACTTCAACAAGTTCCCAATCTGTTTGTACTTGCTATCTGATGTTGAATTAGGGGTAACATGAAAACACTGCAAAAGGAAGGAAGCTACAGCAGCAACTTAACTCGCATCACAACATAAGTTATTCCTATTATGGATCTTCTCTCTTAGTGATTATAACTGGCTGCAGACCAAGAGGGTGCTATTATCCACTGTATTAAAGGTTGGAAATAAAATTTACAACAGCACTGTCAGTGAATGCTCCTGCTTGTTTGTCTATCAGATGTACAAAATAGCAAGGGTATGGGCAATGTTTTCATTTGACCTGCTCTTAATCCTATTTCAAAAGGAGTTAGGAGATTAAGATTTTCAAGACCTGCAGACAATTCTTTTGATATCGAGGTCTCACTTAGTTTAGGTAGGCATGAATAAAATAAATTTCAAAACATAACCATCTTCGCATAGGCAAACTTTTGATAAGTATTCACTCAATCTAAATGAAGATGTTAAACTATATATTTATGAAATACTTACAAAAAATTTTTTTTTTTTTAAATGTTTAATCGAAGGGCTATAGCATTACATTGTTCATAATACTGTAACCAGTGCTACAAACATAAAAACACAGAGACGCAACCACGCTTGATCCAGTGTTAAAATTATTACAAAACCATTGCCCCACCCAGTCCCAGAACCCATTCCACCACAATCCATGACAATTCCTGAAGGACTATTCATGAAGAGATCTGTTGTAAGTCTTGTTGTGGCTATGGGATGAGCCCCCTCTTTAATCCTGTACCTCATTGTCTGTCCCTTTCCCTCGATACCATGCCCCTTGTCAATGTGTAAAAGAGTTATCATTCTCTCCTCCCGGGTCTCAGATCTCTTCAAACTTATTTCAGCAATTATAGTCTATATCGGCCTCACATTCCATATTTTTACATCGAAACACCCTTTCTTCCACCTATCTTAAATACTAGGGTATCCTTCCTTCCACATCGCAGGGCGCATATATTTTTGCACCAATAAATGCAAAATTTAACAGTGGAATCTGATATTATTTTAAGTTGTTTGGTCCCCGGATCACTAGCATGGTCTTCTGGGGGTGAGATCCATGGGCGCTTTCACTGTCCCCTCCAAAGTAACATTCACAAATTTGCAATGAGCATTTACCACCATGTGATAATATATTTCACATCTTGTCCACATTTCCAAAGACAGAGTCCCCTTTTGTGGAGCAGTATTCTGGTACAATATGTAGCGTGTTGGGATTTTAATTGAATTGCCCATTAGCTGGGTTTAATGGACACCTAGATATCCCAGTGCCTCCTTCCGGTCATCATTGTCAATATACCTTACGTCTCGTTCACACCTATCCTTATTAGGTGTTGGAGACCCCTGTGTGTTTTGCATGATTGTCTCATTTGTTATGGATATTAATGTGGGTTGAACGTACCATATACAAACTTTGTTTCACAGGCGGATTACTCCAGTGTTTCGTACTGTTTTGCTATAATGCTGTTAATGGCATGTCACTATTGTCTGTGTCAGAAACACTGCATGCTTGGTATATTAAACTCGGGCTGAAGGTGTTGAAATGGGACTACCCCACATACAGATTGTTTCCCAGCCCTGAAATCCCACCAGTGCAGTCACTGATCCCCAAGCCAATCTCTTGCAATCGGTTTTTCAATAGCTTTATTACTGCTGTTTATTACCAGACATGCTTGCTTTCTCAAGCACTTTACAGTGTGCAAATAGCTCTGGTTTCCCAATCACCATCTGTACATCCATACTGCGCTAACTTTCTTGTCTGCGTAAGCACAATCGTTCTCCAGAAAGACATGAGACGCCTCATAGTATTTTCTGATATCGTCCAGCGCTATACCTACTTAATAAATGGAACTTTGTAGGGTCCGTAGTTCTATATGCCGTTGCTCTCCAGCCCATAGTAGTGCCCTTACCAGTGAGTCCACACATGTAAAAAACTGCCTCTGATTTGCGTATGGTCTTCTCTGCAACACAAAGCAGATGGGGAGGGCAATCATTGTAAACAAAGCAGTCTTGCCAAGCAAGGATACTGGTAACATACAACACTTTCTGATGTGCTTCTCTAGCCTTCCCAGTAGGGTCAAGAATTCTTTGCATAAATTAGGACATTTTTCTGATGAGGCAGATAACTATTTAAACTTGTGTTGTTGCACTCTCAGAGAAAAGGGGAATATGGTTTGCAGTGATCATCCTCGCATGGCACATTGAGGTGACTTTTACAATTTTACCACAAAATCAGAGTATTTAACAATATTGTTAATAACTTTCTATGCTGGAAGTCACTGATTTGTTTGTATCAGACAGGTACAGCAGGATGTTGTCAGCATACAATTCCAGTCAGTTTTACATCTGCAAACTTCCTCTCACACACATTAACTCTGTGAATGCACTTTTGACTAAAAAGAAGTCTCGAAGCAGTCCCAGCACAGTCCATCTAACCATTCTCTTTTCTTCCAGAATTGTACTTAGAGTTCAAAGAAGTGGTAGTGGAGAGTTGCCGCTTTCATATTAACTTGTCAGTCTCCGTGGAGAGAGACTACCAGTAATTGCTCACCTTCAGTTTCTGACACCGAACACACAGAACCAGTGACACTACAAGACCCTTCCTCAGATTGAAGGTACCTCCTCTTATTATTGTCAGTATATCATTACAGTAAATGACCATAGCCACTGAACGTTCCTACGTAACTTTCATCTGTGCTTCGGTCGTTGGAGGATCTGAATCCTGTATGTTCCCTCCTCCTGCAATGATCTGCAGCCATCCTCAATTGTCTTCCGGTGTAGCCACAGATTCTGAACATAGACCGTATTGCACCTGGCATTTCCATGCATTTTGTATAGTAAATTAGAAATGGGCCATTTACTCTGTACACCACTAAGTTTTGCATGAAAGCTAAGGGCATACCAGAGGTCCAGCTGACGTAGCACTTTTTTGATTGGAACAAAATTATCACTTTGTCTCTGGATCTGGGATGTATAATCATGGTAAATGATCACTTCTTCCCCCTCTATGAGCTGATGGCCAAACCTGTGTGAGAGTTGTAAAATATTATCACACTCTTTTTAGTCCATAAAACATACAATAATGAGACGAAGAGGCTGTCCGTGGATCAGGGCCCTCAACGGTACTCGGTGAACCCGTTCTACAGACATGAGCTGCTAAGGTTTGCCCTATGTCACCGTCTTCTACAACCATTCTTCCACTAATAGTTAAATTTGGCATCCTTCTGCCAATTCAGGGACTACAATGAGGTGCATGTTGTCCCTCCTACAACTCCCCTCCAGGTGGTCATCAATATTTGGTATTCCCTTATTCAGCTGTTGGCAACATTGCTAAGGTCTTGTACCATCAGTCATATCACCACTAAGTTACTTTCTGTCTCCTCCTTTTTCTCTGGGCACTTTGTAAGTTCTGTGCTATGGATGGCCACTTTATTTACCAATGGTGCTCTGCATGCCTCCGGTGTTTGCTTTGTCTCTCTTATGGCTGCCAGTGTCACTGAATTGTGGGCCTCCAATGGGTTGTCCTGTGTCTCCTGGGTCAGAGTGTCTTCTACATTCTCCTCTGTGGTCTTCTATGGCTCATTTCCCCTCCCTGCGTTAAGTTTACCCATGTTGAGATGTTTTTGACAGTCCTGATCGCCCCACTAGTTCACAAATCAGGCAGCTCGTTATCAGAGGGGATAAGGGAAGAGTGCACATGGTTGACAAATGTCCGCAATCAGGTGAGTTAATCATACATTCTGTAGCATTCTAGATAGCTGTCCCTCAGAAAAGTCTCACCTCACAGTGGATCACATTCCCCAATAACAGGTTACATGTGGGAGAGAGCAGGAGTCCTGTGCATCATTCACATATTGATGCCTTTCTAATATCAAGGTGCCACAGTCTTCCCAGTCACCGCACCAATGTGGATCAGTAAATAATCCCATCTTTATTGCAGACAATGTCAATAGTGCCCGGGTTGGAGTACAGTTGCACACCACAGAGGTCCTCCCTAAACACCTCCTCTCATGGGCGGGGCCTTGCTGCAAGTCTCGTCAACCTTTGAGGCCCGGGTATTGTTGTATCTCTCTTGAAAGGATATCCTCTGACCACCACTACTTAGAATTGACCGAAATCAGTTAGCAGGAGGCATATATAGCTGATACGCTCTTGCGGCCACCCGATGTATTAAAGGTCTAGGGCTGTGCAGGGCCACACTTCAAATATAGAACATCCAGGGGTTGCTGTCACATGCACGTCTCTGCCTTGGTTCATACAGTGATGTAACAGTGCTGGAACACAGGAAGCCCGCTGCGGTCTCCATGGTGTGGGGCTGCCACTATGCGGAGACCAGTCTGGTTGGAAAGACATCCAAACACAATGAACGTCTGCTAAGCAGCTGCTAAATGGTGCATTTTGTTTGTTACTTGTGCACCATTGAGTAGCCTGCTACTAATCTCATGGAGGGGCTGGTCCCCAAGGAACCTCCAATCCCACTGGAAGGTTGGTCCCAAAGTAGTATTCTCCCATCTTCATTCCCGGGTTGTGGGCACCTGTGGCACTTTGCATTTTGACACAAGGGTGTAACCAGTGAGCAAAGCTCAGCCTCAAGTGTTTGCCGCCATTGCTTGCGCCGCCACACCCAACACAATACATTACTCAGAATGAAATTAGAGCTATCATTTTAATTATAACATATCCAAATAGGAAAATCTATATGTCACTAAGAAAACAATCTATTTCTCTACTTGCATATCCAAAATTTAAATGCTATATTCTGTACTCACTTGATTCACAAACTCACTCCCCTGATCTGAGAGAACCCTTTTTGGGCTTCCATGGCGTAAATACATGCTGAGAAGTCTAGAAGCAACCTCTGCTGCAGTCTTTGTTTTAAGTGGAAATGCCTCCACCCATTTCCAGAAGTAATCTGTGGCAGTTAAAATATATTTCTTGCCTGTAGGAGTAGTGGGTAGCGGTCCAATTAAATCCACTCCTAGAATATCCCCAAACTTCTTTAACCTATTTTTAAAAATATTATTATAAATATATTTTATCAACAAATTGGTAACATTGATAAAAATGTTTAATAATTCAATGTTGTTTTCAGACATACGATTTTCACTATTTTAACTTCCTGCAGACAGAACTACAAAGTCATAGAGGAAAGCATAATACAGATTACATACTTTAATTGGTTTTAACTCAGAAGAAATCTGCAGTGCTGTTTTTTCCTTTTGGCAACTCCTTAATCTATTAAAAAAAAATAAGAATTTTTTTTTTTTGCATTGTTCTTACCCAAACATAGATTTACAACAACATCTTAATTCTTATCCCAAAATGTTCCACATGTTGTTAATGTGAATACCTGTCCCTCCATCACTGATGCCAGGCTCACTTCCAGAGAAAAACCTTCCATTAGTCGAAGCTTACCTGACACTTCAATAAAGCTTACTGAGCAGATGGATTATAAAGCCAATTTTCTAAAGTACACAATGGATGTGATAATATTTTTCGGAGACTTATGTTGATGTTGTGGGAGTCATTTACACTCAAGTGCACTCTGCTTTTCTGTGTATTAGCACAAACAACATGAGCTTGTTGAATACTGTACTCAGTCGTAAGTCTACTCAGAGTAGTATATTGCTGTAAATGCCCCACAGCCACCATGTCTTCAATTTGCCAAGGGTGCAGCTGCATCACTGCTGAATCTATGTTGCAGCTTGGAAGCTGAATTACCAACATTCTAGTGGATATGGACAACAATGCTACATCTACAGCACAGGATACTGCTGCAACGGAATAACTCTACCATCCTCTACTATGGGGCCCACCATTAGTCATTTGTGCAAGGGAAGAGTATCATGGCAAAGGGGTGGCGGTTTTGCATGCCTCATACAGGGAACAACTCTGCTGCTCTCATAGCACAGAATACACACAAAACGATCAGACACACAACATGACTCATCATTCTTATTAATAAATAACTTTTACAAAAATGTGTCTGGTTTCTTCTTTTTGATTCAGATGAACAATCAATTCTGCTACTAATCAAAGGCCATAGCTAGACCACAATAGTTGCTACACAAGGATACACATAATGTGGAAATACCAAAACACACGCAAGGCAGTGATAAAGAAATGTCAAAGTGAAATCTTTGAACACAGTCAACACAGGGTTACACTCATATCACACAAGTCTAGCAGAATGAAAGAACAAGTTACTTACCTTCGGTAATGCATTATCTGGTAGAGACTATCTAGAAGAAATCACTGTGCCCAGCTAGTCAGTTGTGACCAAGGCACACCTGATGGTAAACTTGGCTGCATCTCTCCCATCCTTGACAGCTTGGGTGAGAGTGTCCTGTCCGCCCTCCGTGAGCTTGGGCAACACTTGTGCCACCGTTTCCCATAAAGTATGTGAAAAAACGGGCCAACAGGCAAGAGATTTTTACCGATGGCAATGCCAGGCTTGTGGAAGAAAACAAAATCTTCCCAAGTTGGTCCAGCTTTTTGGATTCCCTATACGGGGAAGCAGAAGGGAAGGCACCACAGGAAGTGGAGGCTTGGACAACCATCTCTCCGGGGTGGGGTGTTGGGTGAGGAAACTAGGGTCGCTTGGAGCTGGTCTATGGAGGCAGCCAATTGCCCTATCCACAGGAGACCCTGTGCTGGGTTTGGTCCACGTTCCTAGAATGACATCTGTGAGGGTTTCATTGAAGGGTAACATCGGCTCCGATGTAGCATCCGTTGGCTGAGGTACCTCCGTCAGGAGATTTGTCCTGACTGGAAGCATAGGCTAGTCTAGGCCCAAGACCCCAGCTGCCCTTGGCACCACCATGGCATAAGATGCCCCCTACTCCACAGCCACAGCGGAAGGTGAGAGCATGACAGCATCTCGAGAAGTATCCAGTCCACTGACTTCCCCTAGATCATCATACTAGTCCTGTTCATGCTCCAATCCGTATTCTAAAGGGTCCTCAGACCCCCTCCCACTCCTCACCTGTGCCTGGCTGTTCTAAAGAAGCCTCAGTCACTGATCTGGGCCTAATCGGTACCGAAGTCGTAATCTGCATCGTACATTATCGTTCCGGCTCCTGATCATCAGGAATGAGGATGGGGCTACCGCCAACAGCGGCCGCCGGTGGTGGAGGGAGCGCTGACGTCAGGCCCGGTGCCGGAGGAGGGCGAGTGTGAGAACCCGGCACCGGTCCGGATCCGCTATCGGAAACTTGGGTCCCCAACAGTGCTGAGGCTGAAGCCACTGGGGTGGAATCAGATGGGGCCCCTGATGACCCCAAGACCCGCCCGAGGCGGCAGCCCGCTCAAAAACAAGGCGCATAGCTTTGTAAAATTGCTTTAATTGAGCGTGGGCCGCTCCGGCTCTCGGAAAGGGGAGGCGGAGTCCGCCCTGGCAGCGGCTCTGCGGAACCGTGCTCGGAATGTCGACATTCCTGAGATGCCTCAGCAGCCGACGGGCATGGCGAAGTCAAAGTCCGCTTGGAATTCTTCTTTTTGTGCCTCTTCCTCGAGTGCCCCCGAGGAACTCTAATGGGACGCAGAGGACTTGGGGCTCCTGGAGCAGTTCAATGACCTCCTCCTTGTGCGGGACCAGTACCTCCGCGGAGTTGTGCCGACCGAAGTCAACTGCTGTTCCGCCATGAGCTTTATGGACAGCTCCCTCAAAACTTTCAGGGCCATGACCCGGCAGTTGGAACACAATTTCGAGTCGTGGTCCCTGTCAAGGCAGCAGAGACATACCTTGTGGGGGTATACGCTGCACGGTTTGAAACCCCTCTTCCTAGAGGACATATCCCTTGTACAGACGACAAAAATCCTCGACAAAACGTTGAAAAAAAGGCTTGCCAAAAAGGTGAAGGGTAGCCCGATCTAGGATCTGCACTCAACCGGTGCAGAAGGAAAATAACTGACATACGGTGCGCTAAGGTGGAATCTATACAGATGACAGTGACACCAGACTGCTCCAATGACGCTGACAAAGCCTTGTGGCACCGGACGACGCATGTGGAGCCAAACAACACCACACAACTGGGCGCGCAGGGTGTTGCTCAGCAAAAAGATTCCAGATTCGTAGCCGACGGCAGGGAATTCAAAGTTAAGGAATCCGCAGCTAGAAGTCTTTTACAGTTTATGACAGCACACTAGATTGAGATCCAAGTGTTGAATGACATTCACATATTTGTCATAAGTAGGTCAGCAGTGGGCAGTGGCTCAATGAGATCCATATGACTATTCCATACCTGATTGGCACACACAAGTATAATATTACTACATACACATCAATGGAACACAAAAGTTTGGTTAATACTGACTGGAATACATAGTAAAATGCAACTTCATGTCCAGTTCTTTCAAACTGAATTATTTTGTCATTTTCCATGTATGACAAACTGTTAGATTGCATTATAATAATTCTGGTAAACGTGCATGTTTTACTCAGAACACAAACAGTCCACCCAAGGCATATTCTAATGCTCTATGTCAAAAAGAAATATACATGCCATTCACACTCATTGTGCATCAGCCTGAAGATGTTGGTTGCGGAGTTGCTGTTGGACGCATTTTAAACACAAACATGTTGAAGGGCATGTGAAACACTCATGTATACAACTGTCTCAGTCACTTTAGGAAGTCATCTCACCTAGTAAACAAGTGTCTAGGTTAAGTGTTGAAATTATAGGGAAGGCTGACAATAATTATACATACACAGGATAACACAAAGTAAAAATGTTGAATTCCTGAAGACGAACAAAACTATATCAGAAAATAATGTTTGGACCAAATATTCTTAGGATGGTTAGGAAAATGAGCACAAGGAAGTTGTGAAGCCACTACAAAGAGATGCAAACAGTGGCATCCATGTGACAAAAGATCTACAGTATACAAGGTAGAAGCAACTGATGACAAACACTCCAACGTGTCCTATTTCAGTCTGCATATTAAAACTATTGCTGTATCAGCTCTCAAACATGATCACACAATGCGAGGGCCACTTTGCAGCAAACTCACACTCACCAAGCGCCCCAGTGTGCTAGCTCAACACTATCAAGTATGAATGAGTAATATTGCTACTGACACTCTTTTAACACCAGGTATAAACACATGGCCCTGTCCCAATATTTACAAAGTAACAGAACAGCTTTGAAGGAATATGTGAAAAACATTTAAAACAGTGTCCTAAAAGTCTGTGATGGATAATAGTGCATGGTTATCATCTTCTGTCCCGTAAGTACCTACTAGATATTAGGGCAGGAGACTGTAGGCAATGTTTGGTGTAAAAGCACTTGTAGTGTGCACTAATGTGTAGCCAACAATCCAAGTATAACACAGTCGTGGTACACTAAGTCTGTGTCTAATTATAGTCAGAAAATGTACACATGGCGAGGTATGTCACCATCAAAGACTATGTGTATGGAAAAAGTACACAGAACATTTTACATTTGTACGTGCTTGATGCCCACAACATTGTATGTATCTCAATTTTCATAAATAGTCAAATGCACATATGGATCATAGGGCCTGGTTTGTGGGTGAATCCATTCTGCACATGTAGGTAGAGGAGACGTAACAAAACAGAATACAACATGTTGTATATCTTTATGATAAACAATTGTGCTCATATGAAATGCAAGGACACATTGATGAGTCCAAAGATTGGGGAGGGTGCTTCACAGGGCACATAACTTTACATGGCAGAAGAGGAACATATACCACTGACATCCATGTCATGTCCATGGGAAACAAATATTTACGTATGTCCATCTAACACATCCTAAACATGTTTGCAACACCAAAAGTCCCCACCGCACCTAAGAAAGGCTTGCTTGGCATCTTGCACTCTGCACTTTTGAATGGTGCACAAATATATTACATGTGTTCAAGTCTACATGAACATATACAGATAAGATTACATGTCAATTCCATGTCATCCTTGGGGTAATGTGGGTAATGTATGCTGCACAGCAGAGACACATTTTGCACATCACCATGCTGCACCACTTTAGTAAGAATGTGGCTCACACTTTACAATTTAAATGCATCCTCTGTTTTTGCTGGACCTGTAAATGTCTCTGATATAATGGCAACGGTTAAACACAGAGTACAACGTTATTCAGTGCTGACGCAACATCCCAAGGCAGAACAGATCTTTGACATATGTGTACCCATATATTAAAAAGTTGTTCTAAGACCTGTTGTGCCATATGCTACACATATGTTTTCAACTTTCATAGAAAGTAAGTTCTAACACAGTGATAAAAGGAACTGTTGGACTCCCACTGCAGTTATTGTATGATGAACCTGGGACAGGGCTTTGTTGATTTCATTGTTTTATCTCACTCCACTGTGTGGCATAGTTGACTGCTGTACCCATATTTCCCTCATATTCCATATGTCACAGACATGTTGCTCTTTGAAATATTAATATACACAGTCCTTGACATAGCAGTCACCAACTGTTGTGACAACATCAGAACCGAAAAATAAAATGATAGACGGAGTGTTGAAACCTTTCAAACACCTCCCCCCCCAGTCTCAGAACTGTGTTTAATCCATATTCATTTTGCTCACAACATCACACCATTTTGAAAACAGCCATAAGCGAACCAGTCTTGACCCTGTTCCCCATGGACCCTTAAGTGGGATGGGTTTGCCCAGACGTGGGTTCCTTGCTCACTATAACAGTAGATTCAAGCTAGCCTGGCTGATGAAGGGTGATACCCCGAAACCGATCCCAGGAGGCCTGTTTCAGGTCCAGGGAGTACCTGGTGTGGCAGTTTGGGCTGGACTGTTCCCATGGGGAAGAGGGTCAAGATTGATTTGCATATAGCTTGCTCTAAAGTGGGGTGGCATGGTGAGTAAAAGAACAAGGAATTAAAGCCAGATCTGTGACTGGGGGTGAGTGGTTGAAAAGATTCAGCACTCCCTCCATCATCCTTTTGTATTACTAACTGAGCCTACCAGTTAGAAGAGCACTTTGCTCGGAAGGACCTTTTATAAGCTATTAGAGTCATCAGTATATGGTGCATGTATGTAGGACATTGAAGAGCTATCCCACATTTTTAAAATAACGTACCAAAGTCACATGGCTGATATGTATGACAATAGTACACAGTGGAGTCATGATCCTTAGGAGGTGATCGAAGATACTGAATTTACGTTGTATCAAAATAGTGTTATGAGACTTATCAATAAAACTAAAATTTTGGAAGCTTCAAGTTGGGCCCAATAAATAACACATTGTTCTTTTGGGATAGCCAAAGGAATGTGCATATCAATGTCCATGGTTTGCCGTTGTGTATTTGTGTGAATACCTGTTGTTCAATTGCGTGACTGACAGTGGCATAACAAATCCTATGTTTATTATAGCCACCAACATCGATACTGTTGCAAAGCGCTATTCCTTTACAAGTGCAGACTGCCATTGTGATTATGATATGCAAGCTCACCAAGACTACAGGAGGATGCAGTCTATGTACCAAAGGAAAAAGTTATCCGTTCAGCAGACAGCATTTCAGCATGTGGGACCAGCCCGTCAAGCAACAGGTTGTGACACACAACTGTACAGCAGGTTGGCCACTACTTCAACCCAAATGTAGCTGGACCTTCTACGGCTCGCGTGCCACCCAGCAACCAGCCAACGTCTTATTCATCAAAGCAGCAAAAGGAGCCAGCATATATATCCAAGCTATAAAGCGAACATACCAACTGGAACTATTGAATAGCTCGTTTGGAGCAAAAATTGGATCAAATATTAACAATAGTGAGGGACATCCAGGCCAACCAGCGGAGTTTAGCCAATTGTGAATAAGACTTTGAAGTGTCTATAACTCTTGTTTAACCATACTCTTACTTTTAATATTTGTTTTTTTATTGATAGTTTATTATACGTCAATTAGTGTATTGAGATTATTTTTAGTACATAGATTTGCTCAAATGGGGGTGCGGATGGGACTTTTTAGTGTTAGTTGTTTTGGAGGGGGGGGCGGGTTTGAAGATGGTTTAGCTATATGGTCCAAGAGAACGGACAAACGTCTGCAAGATAGATGTCAACCTGGTTCTGATCAGCCACACAACCATACGCAGGCTATGTGAATGAATACTATTGTTTCAGGACTGTTTGTGACTAGCATGGTCAATGGCATTTTTGTCAATACACTACCTTTCACTCAAGCTTTGGGTACAGATTCACTCATGCCTACTCATCACAGTCTGACACATGCATCTGTTCTTTTTTATATCAATGGTCTTATGTAACTAGCTGTCTTGGTAAGCAAAAGTGCCCATGTTGGCATGGTTATCCCCCCTTTTTGCCTAGTATTGATACCAACTTTGATTGAATAGGATCCCAGCACACTCCCAATAAATCAATCAGGAATTTGTAAAGCGCACTACTTACCAGTGAGGGTCTCAAGGCGCTGAGGAAGGGGGGAGATGAAAAAGGGAGGTAGACGCTGTTACTGCTCGAACAGCCAGGTCTTGAGAAGTTTCCTGAAGATAAGGAGGTCTTTTGTCTGGCGCAGGTGGGTGGGAAGAGTGTTCCACGTTTTGGTGGCGAGGTGCGAGAATGATCTACTGCCTGTTGTAGTTCTGCGGACGCGTGGGACGGTTGCGAGGTCAGCGGAGCAGAGATGCCGGGTTGTGGTGTAGAAGGAGAGCCATCTGTTGTGGTCCGGTCTTGTGCAGTGCTTTGAGAGCGTGGGTGAGGAGTTTGAAGGCGATTTTCTTGTTGACTGGGAGCCAGTGCAGGTTTTTCTGGTGGTGTGTGATGTGGCTGTGGATGTCCAAGATGATGCGTGCGGAGAAGTTCTGGATGCATTGCAGCCTCTTCTGGAGTGTGGCCGTAGTTCCTGCGTAGATAGCATTGCCGTATTCCAGTGTGCTGCTTACGAGGGCTTGAGTGACTGTTCTTCTGGTTTCGGAACATGCAGCAGGTGTTAAAGCAGGAGGAGGAGATGGCGTTGACTTGCTGGGTCATGGATAAAGAGTAGTTCAAGATGAATCCTAGGTTGCGTGCGTGGTCGAGAGAGTGACAGGCCACCAGGAGTCATCCCATGCGGAGGGGTTGGAGCCGAAGATGAGGACTTCTGTCTTTTCGGAATTGAGTTTGAAGCAGCTACTCTTCATCCATTTGGCGATGTTCTTCATTCCTTGTTGGAGGTTGGTCTTGGCGGAGTCCTTGGTGACGGAGAAGATCTAGCTGGGTGTCGTTGGCGTATAAGATGTTGAGGATGTGGGATCAGGAGATGTTAGCAAGCGGGGCCATGTAGACGTTGAAGAGGGTCAGCTGAGGAACGAACCCTGCAGTACGCCGCAGATGATTTCGGTGGCCTCTGAGTGGAATGGGGGAGGTGGACTCTCTGGTTCTGCCGGTGAGAAAGGAGGTGGCCCAGTCCAGGGCTCTGTCGCGGATTCCTGCATTTCTGAGGTGTGAGCGTAGGGTGTGGTGGCAGACGGTGTTGATCGCTGCCGAGAGATCCAGGAGGATAAGGGCCATGGTTTTGACGTTGTACAGTATGTGACAAGAAAGTGATGATAGTTTAGATCACACATGTTCAAGTTGTCACTGTGGCAATGTGGATGCTGCAAAATTGATTTCAAGATAGAGAGGGCCTTCAGCAGGGTGATACAGCACAGGGGCATACAATGGATGCTGCTTTAGTCATACCCAAGCAACACAATTTGTGTTGTACACTGCATCAGATATACAATGAAATATGTATTTGAGGCAATTGACATACATTCTGTCATGGGCCCAGATGTTGGAGTTTGAGTGGCACATTATGAATCATAGTGATAAATCATTCTCCGATTACCTTTAACTCCGAGTGCACATTTTTTCAACCCATGAGTAGTGTAAAGATAGATTAAGGCATGTTATCAACCTAAAGGGGACACCTACATGCAGATACTGATACCATTAACTGGTAATCGAGCACACATTGCAGCCTGTGCTAGGATGACAACATTGTGTATGGGGTAAGGATCATACACATGCGCAACTGTAGGCACCCACTTTGACTTTGCTATTTTCTATAGATCCCTACCCTGCACTTTGGGAATGGCACACCTCAGTATGTCAACTTCACTTGCTGATATGCAGAGATCCATTTCAATATATATAGGCTCCTCATTGTTTTAGCATCAAATAATGCGTTGTGTTCACATTTTTTAAAATTCTGAAACAGATGTGCTACAAATCAAGTATAAAATGGATTTATAGCTGAATTGCTAGGCTGAAATGTACATGTGCCACTGACTGTAGTTACCGGGCTGTTTTTCATGAAAAATATGTTTCCTCCACATTTTCATCCTCCTATGTGTGCATTGCCTCCTGCACTAGGGACTGAGATGAAGTTGAAGTAGAGCACACATACATCAGGTGCAGAATAGGTGGACTTGTACGCCCCCGCAGGTTTCATCTGTGGCAAGATGTGAGACCTCACCACAGCACCGAGGAACTGGTTTTTCAAAGCAGCAGCAACAACATGACGGTGCAAGCATCAAAGTACCCTAAGATGGATACCATTTGCCGCTGCATGGACTGCATGACAGTGAGCATTTCCCAGAGCACGTTGGATACTGCGCTGGCACCACTTTGATAAGGTATTTGTTGGTGTCTCTCCTTCATAACACCAGCAATGTAGGATAGGGACTGCTTCACTCTATGCATGTGGGAAGTGAGTGCCTCTGATGTCAGTAGAGTTGTACCTATTGGGAATGAGGTGCCTATTGACTTCAGCTAGGTTTTCCGCCCTGTTCTCTATCCCCACCTACACCTGTTGCGCCAGCTTCCTCTGGACTCCTACCGCTTGCCTTTGGAAGATGATGTCTTGGTCCTGGGAGTCTCGGGCTCTGTGGGAGCAGGCAGGTGATGTGTGTGCTCTGTTCAGAGGGTCATCTGGAGATGCCGCAACGCTGTGTGTACTCCCTGCAACCGGAGATGGTAAACGGATGGACCCAATGACCTGCTATATGGTGTCAGGATTTATGGTTTGCAGCAGCATATGAAAGTCAGTTTCAAAGTACAGGATAGGCAGATGAGTAGGCTGTAAATAGTCACTCTCTGCAATGACATGATGATATGTGAAAGTGGACCTGCACCGGCTGATCTACATGTGTTTTAATTTTTTAATGGGGTATTAATTAACTGTGCATGGTATAACACAACACATCATGTTCTAGATAGACTGTGTCATGCAAGCATTCGCGCACCCTAGAGCAAGGGTGTATACATTAAGATGATGGATTGTTTTGTGCATGAGGGGTCCCTCCCTGCATATTACCAATCTACAATGGCAGTTTGTCCATTCTATATGTGCTGCGTAAGGCAGCACACACAAAAGTACAAAAGCATCATTGTCAGACAATTGTTTATATGCAGGAAGGGAGACCCTCCTGCACATGAACAGTGATATATGGCCTTTTCCTGTCCATGTGTGCTGTAGTTTTCAGGACACATCGAATGATTAAAAAAAATGGAGGATTGATATTGTTCCTTCGCATTGTGCCATGGAAGTACTACCCTTAGGTCACCATTATTTTTTGGTAGATACACAGATTTGCAGTTAGTTGTACATGTGTGGCAGCATCAATATTAATGTATGTTGCAGTGGAACACCCACTGCAAAAGAGATTGCACACCCCTTCTGCTGCATGAAAAAATGCATGTGAAGGGCCAGTATTTACAGGGAGGCCTTAAGCCCCAGGAAGTGGCTTAGCAACCACTTGTAAACATTTTGCAGGGTTTAGCACGACCGGAGCATTACTGAAGATGACTCTCGAGTGGGGCTGGAGCTTTTTAAATCTGTTCTGAAATGCCTAATTCCACAGCCCCTGCCTGCACAAAACCCCAACAGTATATGTATTTTTATTTCACTTTGGTGACAGACTGTGCATGTTGACATGTCCTAATGTTATCGGATCTCCCCCCTACCCAGCTTTTCTTTGGTCTTTGCCTATGTTCCAATACTGGAAGGTGAGTGCATGGGAGGTGGTTTACATGGGAGTGTTTGGTGTTGTTCCCCTACAACATTCGTGGAAGCATGGCAAATCAGATCTTTTGGCATTTTTAATATTTGAGGAGTGTGTACAGTTCCAGTGCCCACAACATGTGTTTTAAGAGTGATGCAAGTGTAGAGTGTAAAAAGTGCATTCTCCCGGTAGGGTCCTTGTTTAATGTGCTTCATCCTGCCTCATCCTTAGGGAGAAGCACCCGGCTTGCATGTGTGTGTCCATAGAAGTAGTTTGTCCTTCATGCACAAGAGCAATGATGCCCTCTACAGAGGCCCTTTGAAGTATGATGCAGATGTTCCTGCAGAGGAACATAGAAGGTAGGTGTGCATGAGCACATATGGCGAAAAGAGTGAAGCCCCATGTGTTGTGAGTGCACTGAATTATTGTTATTTCCCAGTGGTACAGACTGTCCTTTCACCGGAGTAGTCCCCCCCCCACCCCCTGCATACGCTGCCCGGTCCTTGCTGCACATTGTGACTTTGACATGGGTATATGTTAGTGTGCATAGAGTGAAGGTAGTAATGTGAGGGTACTAAAGTCTGGGGAGGGAGGGGGAATATTGATGATTTTGAGTGGCCATTACATGTCTTTGCTGTTCATCCTTTATTGGGCCCCCATGCAACCCAATTATGCATAGAGCGCCTCCAATGTGCTTCCCCTTGTGAAAATTGTGAGTACCAATGTGTAGCTACCTGCCGCAAATTGCCCCATGTTTGCTGTTGCTCTCGGATAGCTGCACTGTCTTGTGTGTGGACTCCTTTCACCAGATCCTCATGGTTTATCCCTGTGACCATCTCATCCAGAATCTCCTGGGATGCAGGATTTCTGCCTATGGTCTGCAGTGCTGCCTTACGTTTGCTGGCCTGTTCCCTTTTGACCAGTGTTTGCAAGCATGCCAGTGCATTTTGCAGTCCATCCCTGTTCTTCGGACCTGAGCGACACCGTTAACCATACCCACTATGGACTGCTAGATTGCCTCCTTCCTACCTAATGGCAATTCAGAGGTGGCGAATAGCTGCTGTTGGTGGCCTGTCACCTATGTCATAACGAGGTTCTTTCCCTCTGGACTGAAACAACACTTAGGCCCTCATTAAAACCCTGGCGGATGGCGGTAATTTGTTGAAAGTTACTGCTGACAGGCTGGTGGTGCCTTTTCCCAAATTATTACATTGGCGGTTTGGCTCAAGCCAAACAGCCAATGTACCACTCAGTCTGCCAGGTGGTAATGGCCGCTGGGCTGGAGACTTCGATCTCCAGCCAGGCGGCCGTCACAGTCCCACCCTCAGGATTATGACCCCGCCTACCGCCATGGTTTTCATGGTGCTACGAAAACCATGGCGATAGGCACTATCAGTGCCAGGGAATTCCTCCCCATGCACTTATGGGATTCTCTCCCCTGCCTCCTCTCCGAGTCCTCCCCCACCTCCTCCTACCCCCCCCACATTTACACACCCACACGTGCACACATACACAATCACACACACATGCATACCCACATCCACCCACGCATACACACATATATACTCACACACCAGCATACATTGTCGCACACACGCATTTACAACACACTACATACACGTACCCTCACATTCAGTCCTTCATGCATGCATCCAATGCGACTCACACCCACATGCACGCACATAAAAACAGACACCCCGACACACAACACCCCCACAAACGCACACACCACCCCCCTCTCCTGTCAGAGAACCAGACTTACCTGCTTGCAGGGGGACCTCCGGCAGGAGACGGGATGCAGCGCTGCTGCCAGCAGCAGCGTCCACCAGTGAAACACCGCCAGGCCGTATCATGGTTCATGATATGGCCTGGCGGTGTTTCACTGGCGAATGCTGCTGCTGGCAGAAGCGCCACCTTACCGCCGTCCGCCGCCATGACCGTGGACGGTATTCTGCCAGCCTTCTGGCGGAATTCCGTCTACGGTCATAATGTGGGTGGGCGGCTGGTAGCCACGGTGACGTTCTGTTGGCGGCCGTCACCGTGGCAGTAGGCTGCAGCTACCTCCAAAGTCATAATGATGGCCTTACTTTTCCTTTTGCTCTTTCATGGCATTCCCTGCGTTGTGATCTTTCTTGGATCTCTCCTGACCCGAGTGTGCCATTTTCCTGATTTGTGGACTTCTTTTGTGATGTCTTTGGGCACATTTTAAGAACCTGTCTCAAACCTGGTTTGCTTCACTTTACGTGCCCCAAAATAGGTTAGCATTACTTTCAGCACCATTTTTAATACTAATTATTCTTTTACTGACAAGTTGCGCCATATTATTAATATTGGTCTAGCATGTTGATAATGACTCTCATAGCATTGTATTAAAATAAAAAATTTGAAGAAAAACTGTGTTAGTGCAGCTTTGCACCATTTATTGTAAAACGGGGCCTTAGTCTCCTGGGCAAACCAATGTGCCTAAGTGATGCCTGGTACACAGGGAATCCCTCAATACGGTCTTTGTGTGCGGTGAACCATAGACTGGAGACCCAATCTAGATTTGACATGTTCTGGTTATAGGCTGGATGACCTTATGTCACTCCATTCTGCTTGAATCCCTTAGTGGGGTATATCAGATCAGAAGACCCTTCTTCTTGAGTGGAATGCTCAGCCCTGTGCCCTTCAATTGATGTGGAGATGTAATACATGGCATCTATTCGATTTGGAGTGTGCCAAATTTGTGAAGGAAGAAGGTCAAACCTTCTTTGACAGTTATAGGAACTCTCTGTCCTCGGATGACAATTTGTTGTTGGTGAGTAAACACAGTTTATAGGCCCTCCTCAAGGGTTATGTGCCCGAGAATGTAATTATTGCTGCTGGCACAAATATCCGACTTGGAGACAAAGATGATCACCTTGGAGTACTGTGTAGATGCTCATGACTTGGGCAAAGTGGTACTCCTATTTTGCGGTTGCATAGGTACCAACTAAGGGAGTTCTCCCTGTACGAAGCAAAATAGTGTAGAGAGGGCGTCAACCCTAAGGGTTTACAAATCATAAGACATATCAGGAAAATGTCAATATTCCCTTGAAATTGATGTTTCCAACAGAATATTGCCAGCCATTAGAGACTCCTCGGGTAATCTCTTTGAGCAGCCACCTACGATTACTCAAATACTTTCACCTTTCCAGATCATTGAGGCAATTACGCTCCCCCATGTGAGTTCATGAGACATACATCTACCTTCTAATCCATGCCTCATGACCCTTGAAGTTGAACTGCCCTTAACAGCTATAGAGGTGGATCAGGTCATATCTGGTCTCCAATCAGTAAAGGATTCAGGCACAGACAGCTTTTCTGTTGCAAACTGTAAATCGCTCTTTACTTGTAAACCAATTTGGGTGTGTGGTTAAGATGGCGGCCACGGCTGTCGCTTAAATTCAGGCTCCGCTTCGGGCCCATACACATATCCTGTTTGGCGCCTCTGTGACACCGGACACACGGCGGAGGCACCCCAGAGGTGCCCGACGAGGCTGGCACTGTAAGGATCGTGCAGCGCGTTGGCTGGAGTCGCCAAGGCGTGAGGGGCCTTCCTTGGAGCCGAGACCTTGGGCTTGCATGCAAAGGGCGTGGCGAGACGGGTTGTCAAGCCGCGCTGAAATGGGATGCTGTGGAAGCTGAGGCGCTGAAGCTGGCTGATACAGTGTGAAGAGGATGGTTTACACTTACCTGCGGGCTCTTTGCTGCCGGAGCGTCGTGCTGCTGCGAGAGGGGAGACCTGGGCTGCGTGGGAGTGCGCCAAGACCTTCCTTGGAGCTGAGACCTGGGGCTCGCGTGAAAAGGATCTGGCGAGACGGATTGTTGAGCCGCGCTGAAAGCGAATGTTGTGAAGCTGAGGTGCTGAAGTTGGCTGATATGGGATGAAGAGGAGGGTTTACACTTACCTGCGGGCTCTTCACTACCCGAGCGTTGTGCTGCTGCGCGAAGGGAGACCCGGGCCGCATGGGAGCAAAATTTGTTGAGCGCCCTGGGCGAACATATGAACAGCGGGGCCGGCCCTCCTCCCTGCGCTCACACTTGAGCCCCTGCCCTGTGATATTGGTGTGCTGGCTGGACGCAGGAGTCTATCCTCACGCCATTTGGCACCTAGAAGGTGAGGGGTGACGCCCTACAAAGTTTCTGTGACCTGTGTAGTCAACGTGCAGATGGCTGGAATGGACCAGTGGCACTGGGAACGATTACAGAGGTGACAGGAGCACCGGAGTGCCCAGAAGTGCTCTACACAGCAAGGCAATTATCCTTGGGTACCTGAGGGGTGAACGGGCTGCCGCAACGTGAGTCACAAGCAAACTACATATGCCTTATTGACTTACACACCAGCGATGGGTCGTATTGCCCGCTTGATGTGGTGACGGAGTGGAAAATACATGTGGTGCAGGCAGCTCGTTCTATTTGAGCACCAGCTTGGGCGGACAGCATGATGGGAAAATCCAAAACGCCCAAGGCCCATGCAGCTCCTCCTGAGGTACCCCTAGAGGCGCTGAGTTTGCGCTCTCTGGAGAGCACGTTGCAGTCCCATTAGGGCCAATTTGAGAGGATTCTGCAGGCGATCCTGGACACTAAACTGTCTCTTGAAAATAGAATAGACACAGTCTCCCAGGACCTCAACCTGCTCAGGGTGGATCATCACAACTTGGAGGAGAGGGTCGGAGTGATGGAGACCACTTTAGGTGTCATGGATACCTTGGTTTCTGAAAACCAGAGACAGATTCAGCGATTGGACATGGAAGTGAAGGCCCTCCAGAGACGCGCAGAGGATGCCGAAAGCAGATCACGTTGTAACAGTGTTCGGTTCCTGGGGTTCCCGGAGAGAGTGAATGGGCACAATACAGAGCTGTTCCTGGAGCAATGGCTAATTAAAGAGGTGCTGAACGGTACACCATCAAAGTTCTTCTCTGTGGAGAGGGCACACAGAGTTCCGGGGAGTCAGCCGGCTCCGGGACTGCCACCTCGCCCTTGATCACCCGTTTTCTCAATTACAGAGATCGTGACACGATATTGCAATACTTCCAAAACAAAGGCCTGATACGACACGAGGGGACTTCTATTATGGCCTATTCGGACATCACGGCAGAGGTGCAGCGTCAGCGTTACTCTTACATGAGGGTCAAACAACGTCCCCGTGAGCACAAAATTAAATATGCCCTGATGTTCCCTGCTAAGCTTCGGGTAATCGCGGATGACCTCACTCATGTCTTCGCCACACCTGCAGATGCCTGGACATGGATGCATGCCAAAGATATTGCCCAACCATCGGAGGAAGATGGGGATCGTGGTGAATGGCTGACACCGCTGGCTCGCAGGAGACCCAGGAGATGCTCCAGAGCACAACCTACGTGAATGCAGGCAGCTGTTGAACGGGCAAAAGTGCTGAGAGAAGAGTCGCTACACACTCACAACTCTTTCATGGTGCTCCAGACCCGCTCGGGTGGGCAAACGGATTAGGACTCTGGTGGATCTGATTCGACCATCACGGATGTGTTGAAGGGACCGGCGATTACACCCAGGACTGCAGATGAGTTGTAACACCTGGTCAGTCCTCTTTCAAACTGATGGTGCCCACACGTAGGATTCTGATTGACTTGGTGATGTGGTGATTTGTACCTAGGGCCCTGAAGCAACGAGATTTGTGTCTAGGATTGACACCCGGTTGGCCCTTGATTGGAGTCCTCGGAGACGTGTTGCCCTTGGCTGTTTGCAGTGGTACTGGTCTACTCTTGGTCCGTGGAGACAGACACACGGCAAAGTGTCTGTGTCTGTTGGAGGTGCCAATACGGACATCTTTTGTCCAATAAGGGTAGCCCCCCAAAAGGGCCTCCATGAATAGTTACCATGTTCCCCCAGATGGTATCCATATGGCAAAGTTTTTTGGTACTTTAGATATGTTTGATTTTTTGTTCTCATTGGTGGTGCTCAAATAGGCATATCTGCGCCACCATTTTTGGGGGTTGAGGGTGTTGTTGAGTGGTGGCGGGATATGTTTACTATGTTTAACTGGATCACAATGCATGTTTTTACAATTACCAAACAGATGCTTTCTCCAGAACTGTAGTTACATATCCTCCTGGGGGTTAGCCCTTGGGCACAGCGAACGTACATATATTGCCTACCATGTGGTAGGCTGCCTTGAGCCGTACACTATGCAGGAATATAACATTATTACATGGAAGGTACACGGGATGGCTGCACTGGGTAAGAGGCATTGTATGCACACTTGTCTCAAGCACCAGAGAGTGCACTTTCCTATATTGCAGGAAACACATTTGTTGGAGGGTGACATACAGGCACTAAAGAAACGGTGGCATGGACAAGTTTATGGCACGGCTTTCTCAGCTTATACAAGGGGAGTATTGGTGTGGATAGCCCCAGGGATACCATACGTCCAGCATGCACACACGATATATGAGGGGTGCAGATACCTAGTGACATAGGGACAGCTCGATGGCAGACCACTCACTATAATAGTTGTTTACACCCCCAAAAGCGCGTTATCTGAATTCCTCCAAACACTGACCCCAGCACTACTGACCGACCCTGCAGCACCTGCCATCTGGGGTGGGGACTTTAACTGTTTCCCAGATGTACTGTTAGATTGCTCGGCGTTGCCCCAGCAGGGCGCAGGTTGCAGCAAGCAGACGCACCTCTAATTTGCTGACAGCTTGGGCCGGTGACATTGTGGTGTATGATATGTGGTGTGTGGGTCACCCGACACATAGGGAGTACTCATTTTACTCTGCACTTCACAAACTACACACTAGAATAGACTTTTAGTGGGGAACCCTGGCCGTGTACTCCTTGATCAAAGAATCTGGCTACCTGGCCAGGACATTGTCCGATCACTCCCCATTAATATTAACTGTATAGTAGGTCAGAAAGCGCTCCACAATTCCCACTTGGCATTTACAGAGTGAGGCACTTTTGGACCAACCCTTTAGAGAAGAATTACATACCTGTATCAGGCCGTATTGGGACTTAAACACGGGGTCAACAGAATCGAGGGCAGTGGAGTGGGATGCACGTAAAGTCGTGGTGAGGGGTCATTGTCTTTCGGCCTGTTGGGGAACGTGTCGCTCATTGCACACTGAGGTCGTTACCCTGGAAAAAGAGCTGCGGGCCCTAGAGGTGGCAGTTGCACAAAATAGGGTGAAACTCTCCGGGCCAAGCGGGGGTTGTATGAGGAGGCGATTCAACGCATTCATCAACACGATTATAATTATCACCTCACGCTTCTACAGACAGAGGGCGACCGCTCGGGGAGATTGCTAGCATGGCTGCTGAGGGAGGACCAGCAACAGACCCCTATTGGAGCTATACACCTAGACGATGGAAATTTGGCCACTACACAGGAAGCAATTAATAATGCTTTCAAGGAATATTATTTGGGGCTGTATCAGGGGCAAACAACATGAGATATTTGGCAATTAGAGGCCTTCCTTAGCGGAGCACCTTTCCTGCAGTTGCCGGCAGAGGACACGGCAGCACTAGACACACCCCTGACAATAGAGGAAATCGGTGTAGCCATAGCACAAATAGCTCGCAATAAGACCCCGGGGACGGATGGCTTGCCCATAGAGTACTATGTCACTTATGCACAACACCTCTCACGGCACCTGTTGTCAGTGTTCGAGGAAGCGTGGACCCGCGGGATACTCCCTTTGTCTCAAAGAGAGGCGTTGGTTGTGGTCCTACCCAAGCAAGGACGTGAGGTCATACAGACCGTTGTCTCTCCTTAACCTAGACTGCAAAATTCTGGGTAAGGTGTTGGCTAACAGACTTGCCCCTATAATACGTACCTTAATCCATGAAGATCAGAATGGCTTTATGCCAAAGCGGAATATGTTCCTGAATATCCGTAGACTCTTAAGTATTATTGGCGATGCTCCACCTGAGGCATATGACAATGTATCAATGTCATTGGACATTGAGAAGGCACTTGACACATTAGGCTGGGATTTTTTATTCGCTACAATGCATGGTTTGGGCTGAGCTTTATATGCTGGGTACAGACCCTTTACGCTGGGCCTACGGCTAGGGTGAAAATGGGAGGACTAATATCAGACAGCTTTCCCATCGCCTTTGCTATTTGCCATCGCAATGGAGCCACTTGCAATCCGATTGCGTGCACTGGCCGAGCAATAGGGGATACGCCGAATGGGGACACATCATATTATTTCATTATATGCTGATGACGCATTAATTTACCTAGAGAATGGCTGGGCAACGCTACCTGCAGTAATGTCCCTGTTGGATGCATATGGAGAGATTTTGGGGTTGAGGGTCAACTGGACTAAATCCTGTTTGTTCCCTTTGACTGTTCTGCCTGCGAGGGTAAGAGAGAATTCTCCTGTGGGAAAGCTAAAGTGGTGTTATGACAATTTCAAATACTTGGGAGTGCATACAAATCATAAACCTGAGGACTTAAGGGATGGCAATTTGGGACGCGCGCTGAGCTCTATGAAGGGTTCGCTTTGGTTCTGGTGCTCGCTCCCTCTGTTTCCATTGGGCAGGGTGGCAGTAGCAAATATGTTAGTGCTCCCACGGTTCCTTTACTACTTCGCTGCATTGCCCATAGTAGTGCTTGGGAGTTTTTTCCACAAACTGAATAGACTGTTGTCGAGACTCACATGGGGGAGTGGGAGAACACGTGTGGCACTTGCCACTCTGCAACGTCCGTTGTGTGAGGGGGGGTTGGGTGCCCCAAACTATGAACATTATTATGCTGCAGCCCAATTGCACTGGATACTGTATTGGATACACAGGCCTGAGTCATCGGAGGCACTGTGGGTCCGCACACAATTGCAAGGTGTTCCTGTTTATACATGGCTGACGGATCGCACGGTGAAATATAACACCGGCAACTCTTTATTGACTGCAGCTCATGCCTGTTGGAGGCGATATGTGCAAAAGGGAGGAAAGGGTTCCCCATACTCATCCCTCATTCCCTTGGGCCAGATACCGAGTGGAATACGTTTGCTTGGATCTCAATTACTTGCCCCGTGGACGGAAGCAGGGATAGAAACACTAGGTGATTGTTTTGATGATGGTGTCCTGATGTCATTTGAGGCCATCAGAGACCTTACCTCGGTGGGATGGGGTCGCTTCAAGTCGTAATACTCCATTTGTCATTTAATAAGAAATGCATGGACGAGGGGCGATCAGGAACCTATTACTTCTCCCACACCACATTATTTGCTCTCAGACAACGGCCTCACAAAAGTGATTACAAATTTGTATAAATCCCTAAACGGAGGGGATGGTAACAGACTGGAGATTGCGAGACAGAGATGGAACGCAGTTCTCCTGGTGCCCTTCACTCTTGGAGATTGGTTGCTTGCCCTTCAGCAGGTACAGCGCGTATCGCGAAACCCCAGGTTCCGGTATACCCAATTTAATTTTATGCACCAGACATATCTTTCACCATCCCTTATTAAGCGCATGTACCCTGCCTCTAATCCGGCGTGCCCCCGATGCAGCTCCCTGGTGGCTCATTTTTACCACATGGTATGGGAATGTGGGCCCCTTCAGACAGTATGGCATGACATAGTGGCAGACGTTACTGACATTACGGAACACTCGTTCCCATTGGAACCGAGATCTTGTCTATTGGGGATACGGAGCAGGGATAAACAACACATTTTGTATAAAAGGTTGATGCCGTGAATTGGAAGGCGTACGGGGTGCCGGACCTCCAGGGGTGGCGTGTCATGGCATTGCGCTGGGCTCGGACGGAGTCTCGGGTGCTACGGCATTGCGGGATAGGGGGCAGGCACACACAGGACATGACACTTGGGAAACGCTTGTCACTAGACTGGAAATCAAGAATGATGAGCGCCCGTCGTGAACTAAAGAAATATGAAGGTTATGCCTCGGGGGTGGTGCGTTGGGTGCTTTCACACAGAGTGGGGGGGCACAGTGCAGTTTTAAGGAGCCTTTTGCATATTGTATATGGTAATGTGCTGATGTTGTGGTCCCCGGAATACCAACAACAAATTGTCTATACCCAGTTGATTAAATCCCTATGTGTGTACAGACTTATAATAACCAAGCCGTATGGACACACATGCTTGTAATGGGTTGTGTTAACGAGCAGAGGGAGGAGATTTGCAATAGAATAGATCCACACAAAATATGCAAGCAACCGCAGGTGATACATGACACATGTTGTTGTATTGTAGCTTGTAACTACTTTACTCCGTGAGTGTATCGCTTGCAACCCCTTGGAAAGTTTGTGCAATGAATCAGTAATTGACTGTGCTATTGTCTTTTGGAGAATGGAATGCTCGGATCCAGTTTTTGATATTTTGAAATTTGTATGTGTAACTGGTTACATGTGTTGAAAACAATAAAACAGATATATTAAAAAAAAAAAAAATTGTGAACCTAGTTCTGGAACTCTATAAGTAGGAAAAATTGCAAGGCTCATTCACCCCTTCGATAAAGCTACAATTGCTGCTAAACCCAAAGTGGGACTTTGGCCAACTGCACAATTAATTTCCCTTACCAACTTGACTATCAACATCATCGACAAAGTCTTAACAAACAAGATGAGTTTGAAGTTGTCACATCTTAAAAATACTCATCATTTATTCATTATGCCAGGGAGGAGAACTGGACAATGCGGCCATTTAGCACTTTTTCAATCACTCTGACTAAATCAAAACCCGGCCATTGTTCTGACTGATTTGCAAAAGGAGTTTGATTCTGTCTCCTGGTAATTTTTCAAGGCTGTGCTGCAAGGATCTGGCTTCGACTTATGCTTTTGGAAGATGATGGTGCTCCTGTGTACTACACCCACAAACCATGTCCGAGTAAACAGAAATCTATCACCACCCTTTCCTTTCCACAGAGGTACATGTCAAGGTCGCCATTTATAAATTCTGCTCTTGCCATAAAGCTGCCTGTGCTCCTGATATGATGTCACACTCCAATTTGAGGATGGCGAGGTAAGTGGAATGTAAAACACCACACTGCCCTTTATTTGGAGAATGTACTTATCTTCCTTAGTGATCATCAGGCCTCAAGTGGCTTTTTATCCTCCATCGCTCTGAGCGGGTCTAGGGTCTGCGGGTAAATGCACTCAAGTCACTTTTGATGATGGCATCTGCAAATGGTGGGACGTATTGTTGGTGCACCGAGATTCCAGTTTACCTCAACTCTTTTAGTTATGTGTGGATTACTCTGTCACACCTTCCATTTATGGCATAGACCTTTAAGTTGGACCCACTCGCAACAGGCTGAGACATGTACTTGCACAGGTGGAGCTGCCTACCCTTCAATCTGATGAGACGCATTTCAGTCTCCAAGATGTTGTGACTCGCCAGTAACCTAGGTACTTTAACGAACATTCCATATCCGATTCCTCAAAAATTATTGTGCTCTGACATAGAAAGTGTTGAGCTTATTTTAGGCAGGTGGGTGGCACAGAGTGCCTTTACCCTCAGCATGATAATGTAACTCAGACGTTGGCCTTGGTGTGACTGACATTACCGGTTGCTATCTTGAAGCACATCTGGAACACATTAATAAAAGGTTAACAGTGCGGTGGAAAGATTCCGCATACCATGTGGATAGTTGCATTTTGTGATTTCAAGGGGATTCTTGGTGTGCCAAATGGGGACCGACTAATACAAACCATACTCCTGCACACAAGAAATAGTGCACTGCTACAGGGTGGCTCTGTGCTTAATCCAGTCTGATTAATTTATGACATAAATGATGCCTCTCTGCCAGTGAACCTGTCACAGTGAATGATGCTGGCCTTGTTAAAATTAATAGAACATGGTATAAGAAAAACCTTCTCATTCTATATGTACGTTGAAACTCACTTTACCCCAATAGAATGAATATACTGTTAAACCCATTTATTGGTTACACGGCACGGCCTAAACATTGTCTCCTACATCATCCATACCCAATTGTTCCTCCCTCTTACCAACGACGACCCATCAACAGCCAAGAGAAATTTCCCCAATGCAATGAGAGTAGTCCCCGACCTGGATAGAAAACAGCTGCCTCAAATTCTAATCAGACAAAACAGAGATTCTGGTACTCTGCTACACCCGGGACGACTTCTGATGGCTGATGGTCCCTGGAAACGCACCCACTGACTATGCCCACAAACAGGGAATCATGCAGGACTTCACGCATTCCATGACCAGTTAAGTCAATGCAGTGCCATTGCCATGCTTACACAGGCTGTGCCTTCTTCGGAAGATATTTAAGTGGATTCCCACCAAGACAATAAGGATGGTCACCCACGCGCTTGTCACCAGTATAATGGACCACGGCAATGCACTGTATTCCGGAATCACAAAGAAGCTTCAAACAAAACTACAGAGAACCCAGAACGCAACAGCAAGAGTCATGCTGTACATCTCCCACCACAGCCACATCTCCGCCCAAATTAGAGACTTGCACTGTCTTCCGTTTGACAACCACATCACTTACAAGCTACTGACACACACCTACAAGGCACTGCACAACATTGGAGAGGCCTACCTCATCCCCCGCATGACCACCTACACCCTGTAGGAAGTTGGCTATGTATAAACTATTTCAAAGTGAGAAATAGTGTGAATAGTGTGCACAGAGTCCAAGGGTTCCCCTTAGAGGTTGATAGTGGCAAAATTTGATAATTCTAATGCTCTATTTTGTGGTAGTGTGGTCGAGCAGTAGGCTTATCAGAGGGAAGTGTTAAGCATTTGTTGTACACACACACAGGCAATAAATGAGGAACACACACTCAAAGACTTAACTCCAGGCCAATAGTTTTTATATAGAAAAATATATTTTCTTAGTTTATTTTAGAACCACAAGAGTCAAGATTTGAGGTAAATACATAAAATGCATGGTACTTCACACAGATAAGTATGGAACTTTGAATTAAAGCAGTAGTAAACACAGTATAGGTTAAAATGGCAATAAGCTATTTTAAAAGTGGACACTGCAAAAATCAACAGTTCCTGGGGGAGGTAGGTTTGGTTAGGTTTTGCAGGTAAGTAAAGCACTTACACAGTCAGTCTCCTGGGCATAGGCAGTCCACCGTTGGGGGTTCAAGGCAACCCCAAAGTCACTGCTCTAGCAACACAGGGCCGGTCAGGTGCAGATGTCACAGGAGGGCCCAAAGCACATAGGTGCCTATGGAGAACTTGGTGCTCCGGTTCCGGTCTTCTGGCAGGTAAATACCTGCGTACTCGGGGAGCAGACCAGGGGGGTTTTGTAAAGCACTGGGGGGGGAACACAAACTGGCACACGAAACACTCCCTCAGCGGCACAGGGCGGGCCAGGTGCAGTGTGCAAAGTAGGCGTTGGGTTTGCTATAGGAAGCAATTGAGGGACCCAGGGATCACTTACGCAATGCAGGCAGGGCACAGGGGGGCTTCTTGGGCCAACCACTGACTGGGCTAGGAAGAGGGCCGCCTGCTGGTCACTCCTGCACTGGTGGGTGGTTCCTCTCGGTCATGGGGGCTGCGGGTGCAGTGCTTGGTCCAGCCGTCAGGTTCCTTGTTACAGGCAGTCACGGTCAGGGGGAGCCTCTGGATCCTCTCGGCAGGTGTCGCTGTCAGGGTACAGGGGGTTCGACTCAGGTTACTCACATTATCCCAGTCGCCTGGGAGTCCTCTGTGCGGTGCTTGTTCTATGGAGCTCGAGCCGGGGGCGTCGGGTGCAGAGTGAGAAGTCTCACGCTTCCGGCTGGAAGGGAGAGTTCTTTCAAAGTTGTTTCAAAGTTGCAAAAATGTTGCAGTTTGTGAGCAGTGCTTCTGTTCTCTGGAGATTCTTGGTCCTTTGGGTTCAGGGCAGTCCTTTGAGTCCTCAGAGGTCGCTGGTGCCTGACGGATGCGTCGCTGTGCATGTTCTTTGAGTCTGGAGATAGGCCGGTAGGGCTGCGGCCAAGTCAGTTGGTGTCTCCGTCGCCTCTGTGGGGCTTTCAGGTCAGCAGTCCTTCTTCTTTGTGTAGGTTGCAGGAATCTGATTTTCTGGGTTCAGGGTCGCCCCTAAATATTCAATTTAGGGGGTGTTTTGTCTTGGGGCAGTAGCCAATGGCTACTGTCCTGGAGGGTAGCTACTCTCTTTTGTGCCACGTCCCTCAGGGATGGGGGCACATCCCTATTCCTATTGGGGTAATCCTCCAAACTCAAGATGGAGGATTTCTAAAGGCAGGAGTCACCTCAGCTCAGGGCACCTTAGGGGCTGTCCTGACTGGTGGGTGGCTCCTCCTTGTTTTCCTCATTATCTCCTCCAGCCTTGCCGCCTAAAGAGGGGGCAGTGGCCAGAGGGGCGGGCATCTCCACTAGCTGGGATGCCATGGGGTGTTGTAACAAAAGGTATGAGCCTTTGAGGCTCACCGCCAGGTGTTACAGTTCCTGCAGGGGGAAGTGAGAAGCACCTCCACCCAGTACAGGCTTTGTTCCTGGCCACAGAGTGACAAAGGCACTCACCCATGTGGCAAGAAACTCGTCTGGTTGTGGCAGGCTGGCAGAAACTGGTCAGCCTAGCATTAGGAGTTAGACTGGTATTCAGGGTGCATCTCTAAGATGCCCTCTGGGTGTATTTTATAATAAATCCCACACTGGCATCAGTGTGCATTTATTGTGCTGAGAGGTTTGATACCAAACGTCTCAGATTTCAGAGTAGCCATTATGGAACTGTGGAGTTCGTATTTGACAAACTCCCAGACCATATACTCTTTTATGCCTAACCTGCAATTACAATGTCTAAGGTTTTGTTTATACACTGTAGAGGCATAGTTCTCATGCACTTATGCCCTCACCAGTGGTGTAGTGCACCCTGCCTTAGGGCTGTAGGGCCTGCTAGAGGGGTGACTTAGCTATGCCACAGGCAGTGAGAGGTGGTCATGGCACTCTGAGGGGAGCGCCATGTCGACTTGGTCATTTTCTCCCCACCAGCACACACAAGCTGTGAGGCAGTGTGCATGTGCTGAGTGAGAGGTCCCCAGGGTGGCATAAGGCATGCTGCAGCCCTTAGAAGCCTTCCTTGGCAACAGGGCCCATGGTGCCAGGGGTACCATTTACAAGGGACTTATCTGTGTGCCAGGGCTGTGCCAATTGTGTGAACAAAGGAACAGGTTAGGGAAATAACGCTGGTGCTGGGGCCTGGTTAACAGGGTCCCAGCACACTTTCAATCATGAATGGCATCAACAAAAGGCAAAAGGTCAGGGGGTAACCATGCCAAGGAAGGCATTTCCTCACACACCCACCACCAGGCAGGTCTTATCCTCCAAACCCACCCTTGCTGCCATCCGTAGAATGGGGAAAAGCACAGCTGAAGGCAGATGCATCTCTTACCTTGTAGCCCAGTCAATAAACACGCTTCCACTGAAACTCAGACATGCCGCCTCACTGAAGCAGTTCATAAAGGATCTAAAGACATGGATCGCGAGTGTGCAGCGCGTCCGCAACAGCGATTTGAGCCTCCCTGGGTGAAAAGCTGCCCTTTACAAATGTCCGATTGCTCTACTGACTGATGTATGCAAAAATACTGTGATTAGGAATGAAAGAAGTTTTGCCTAACAATAGCTTTACAAGTATGTCTCAATAAAAACATCTAAAAAGAAAAGAAAAGTTTTACCTAGAAGTTATTTTGAAAGATTAGCAATACATAACTCACCCACTGTTCAATATCAACAATCAGTTGTAGTTTCAATATAGCACCAGTGTTGAGGTGATTATTGCTGCACCTTCATCCATAATTACATCCAGGTTAAACACACTATTGGTGCTCTGGTCTTGAGGACCAACCCCATAGGCCTCAAATAACCAAAGGTTTTAAAACATTTTTAGAAGAAGACCCGGCACATCAAAATATTTACTAGTGTTGAAAACCTTCTTGGCCCATCTCTCAAGTTTCATTGAAAATCACATAGTCCCACTCTCCAGTTTAATGAATTCATAGTTGTTTTATTAATTCAATGAAAATTACATGATCCATAGCCAACACGTTTTGTCCTAACGGACTTCTTCATATAAAATCACATATCAATATATTATTATGCCTAAATTTCAAAGTGCTATACAGTGCAATGCCATGAAAAAACTTTTTTAAAAATACCAAATATTATCACCATAGTGTAATTATATTACTCCAATTCAAAATTCTCCCATTACCTTGTACTTTTGAATTATTTTCAATT
Organism: Pleurodeles waltl; assembly: GCF_031143425.1. NCBI lineage: Eukaryota > Metazoa > Chordata > Amphibia > Caudata > Salamandridae > Pleurodeles > Pleurodeles waltl. The sequence goes on along the minus strand of NC_090440.1, from coordinate 729,981,235 downwards.
TATATTACAATTCCTATACAATTTGTTGTATCTAAACAAAACGTCCCAAATATTATAATTTTCACATATATTGGAGATCGAGAAGAAAAAAAGGGGTCTATCAATTCCCTAATTGTTCATATTACAATTTTATTATAGGCCACATACCTGTGAGAATTATTGTGAAATAGAATTTACATTTATGTATTTTTTTTGGTTATTAACATAAACACTTTTTAACTTTTTCCCTTTTTAATCAATTGCCAGAATCCTAATACAAAATGTCTATTCTCTGGCTAATGGCAGACTAGATAAATTTGATTATTACAGAGAAAAAATAATTTTTCTGAAAACACAATCTGAATTCTCGCTATCATGTTCTTTTTGCCGTTATGGGGTGGTACATCCGTCTAAAACCCTCACTTATGTGCTCAAACTAAGGTCACATACTCCTCATGGAAACATAATCTGGGCGATATACCTCCCAAGTTAATTATATATTTCTACTGCGTTAGCACCCTTGCAAATCCTCTTTCCTAATATGTAATTATTACCTGGTTGTATCACTCCAAATATTAATAAACGGTCATGTACGGTGTCCTACCAACTCAACAGTATGGGGGTCATTCCGCCGGGGCCGGGGTCGGCGGGAGCACCGCCAACAGGCTGGCGGTGCCCCGCAGGGCATTCTGACGCGGCGGTTTGGCCGCGGTCAGAACAGGAAAACCGGCGGTGTCCCGCCGGTTTTCCGCTGCCCTGGGAATCCCCCATGGCGGCGCAGTTTGCTGCGCCGCCATGGGGGATTCCGACCCCCTCACCGCCATCCTGTTCCTGGCGGTTCCAACCGCCAGGAACAGGATGGCGGTGAGGGGTGTCGTGGGGACCCTGGGGGCCCCTGCAGTGCCCATGCCAATGGCATGGGCACTGCAGGGGCCCCCGTAAGAGGGCCCCACTTTGTATTTCAGTGTCTGCTTTGCAGACACTGAAATACGCGACGGGTGCCACTGCACCCGTCGCACATCCTCCACTCCGCCGGCTCCATTCGGAGCCGGCATCCTCATGGAGGGGTGTTTCCCACTGGGCTGGCGGGCGGCCTTTTGGAGGTCGCCCGCCAGCCCAGTGGGAAACCCAGAATACCCGCGGCGGTCTTTTGACCGCGCAGCGGTATTCTGGCGGTTCCCTCCAGGCAGGCGGCTCCCACCGCCCGCCGGGGTCAGAATGACCCCCTATGTCTGTTGCATAAATTTTGCTTTTAAGTTCCCCAAATCATACCTCGAGATTCAAGTGCTTACGACGCTCCACGGCAAAACATCGTCGTTCCAGTAAATCGTCAAAAACTGATCGTATATCCCTGCATCGTTTAAATACCTTACGATAACAGCTTACACCTGGCGAGTTCATTCGAAGACTAACTACCAATGGTGTATCCATGCCAGCCGTTTTGGAGTGGTGTTTAACTCCATACATTTGTAATAATGGAAGTCAATTAAATTAAATTATAATGTAGATTCTAGTTTATCTTTCACATGTTGGTATACTAAACAATAAATCTTTGTCCATTCTCCCCCACAGCTTAAATGCGGCGAGTCTATTGGGGGACTCACTCCCGATGGTATATCCAAGGTGGCCATTTTGGAGTGGAATATAACACCATGCAATTACGATCATGGAAGTCAATCGAATACACTTATGATGTTAATTCTTACTTATCTTTTACATATTGATGTTTTGGGCAGCAATCCTTGTCCATTATCATTAAAACAATAAGTCTGTTATATAGATTTTATTTCTTTATTTTTTTAGTTCCTCAAATTCTTACCAAAAGCACTCAACTGTGAAATACCAATGACCTAGTTTGTCAAAAAGAACCGATAGTGTGCTCATGTATGGTGGTGGCCACTTTTAAGTCATGTTTAACTCCATCTAACCAAGCAGGGTTTTGTGGAAATTAGATAAAGATACAATGTTATTTCTGATTATTTTTGCATAATCACATATTGGTTGATAAATCGTTATCCATTATCACCAAAACAGTGGATCTATTACATCGACTTTATTTTACAATTGCTAGATTCGTATCCCCGAGATACATGTACTCGAGGTACTCCACATCAAAGAGCCAACGGCCCAATATGTCATGCAACATTCACATACCTTTGAATGACTGATTACACTTAAAGAGCCCAATATAGGACTCCCTCCCGACAGTATATCCATAGCGGCCATATTGGAGTGATGTTTACCTCACTACAACCATATAAGTTTTATTAGAATTAATTGTGGAGATAAATTGAACAAAAATATTGTTTTGTCTGGGATGATACAGATCTTATCTTCGTAACTATGGATGTGGAGAGTTTATACACGTGTATACAAACTAATTGTGGACTGGAAGCTCTAAACATTTTTCTGTTTAAATGAAATGCCTGTGCTCTGGAATATACATTAATGTTATTAGATAAGATAATAAAACAACTATAAATTCATCAAACTGGAGAGTGGGACTATGTGATTTTGAATGAAACTTGAAGAAATGTGCCAAGATGTTTTTCAACACTAGTAAACACTTTGATGTGCCGGGTCTTCTTCTAAAAAGTATTCTTATATATATATATATATATATATATATCTATATATATATATATATAGATATATATACATATATCTATATATATATAGATACATGTTAACAAGCATTTAAAAAATATATATATAATTAAATGAATCAGACTAAACAATATACAATATTTGTTAACACAAAAGTAGGTATGTCAATATACTTGAAAGGATCACCAATTCATGAAACTTCATTCAAACAAGTACAGTAAATTTTATAAATGTATAACCATTTTCTAATTCCAAAGCAATTTGAAAAGTAACTTACCATCAATGGTGAATTTTTTGGAAAGTCTCCGTAATCCATGCTTCATTATGTTACTGAAATCATCAGGGTACACATTACTGCATATATAATTCAGAATCTGGTTGTACTTTGTGGCATCTATTGCTCTTTACAATAACAAAAAAATATAATATGAAGAAAATCTAAACATCCTAATTGAAAAAAAATAAAACATTACATGGATGAATATACGTTAACAAAGGTAATTAATGTGTTCCTCTGATTGACAGTTTACACCCACACATTCCTTTTTTGAGAATGGATACCATAAGTATATTTCTCCGTAGTAACTGCCTCCACTCTGGTGGAAGGAGCACATAAGCCATCAGAAGTCTGCTTCTTCGCAAAGGCATAGCACTTTTTAATAGAAAGAAAAAGATAGTTGGAGATGGTCGTCTTCTCTCACCAGCTTGCCTAAGTTTTACAGCAATTAGGCAAACAAAAAGCTGATCATCCACTTGGCATTGTTTAGTACGATGCATGACCGCTTTGGGTCAAATATATGTAAGAATGAGGAGGAAAAAAACAGTTGTCAGGACGATATTTAGACCGACGTGAAAGAGTGAACACTTTTGGAAAAAGAGAACCAGCTTTCCTCAATAGATGGTAGTTAAATGTGTGGATACAGAGAGAGGGTTAGATGCTCGTTAACCCTTATGTAAGAAGTAATTGTGGGGAAAACAGAAAAAAATTGTACCATCAACAAACAAAGTGATTAGGCTCAAATAGAGTTCACGAGAAAAACGTCATAAAGAAATGTAAGATTTCAGTGTGCTCTAATAAAACATTTTAAGACTGCTATAGTGAAATAAGCTGCTTGAAATACTATTGACAGCTAGTGACTAACATGGAAGACCGGTCAGGCACCCGCAAACAGGCTGGAAACACTGAAAGATAACCTTTGTTTGTGCTGATGATAGTCCCACGCAAATGAGCTGACACAACCATCATCAGTTTTGTGAAGACACGAAAGGGGAGCACAGTAAACTTAAAAAGCTACAGGCTCACTTTGAAACACAGTTAACATGTGTGAAAACTTCAGGATGCGAGTGTGTAAATAAGCATTGTGAAGGTCAAGCACTACCATAAAGTATCCTGTTTGAGCACTGACAACACTTCAGCCAGGGTGTGCATTTATATATTGTCTTTGTGGAAGTAGCTGTTGACGGACCACAAATCAAGCGGACAGAGCATACCTTTTTGTTTTTTTCTGCACCAAGAAATAAAAAGAAAAACCACCACAACCTATCTCTGGAGATAGGACACCCTACTCAGCCCTCGTGCACAAGAGAGATGGAAACACCCGCTGGAGCAAGGAAGATTAGCTCTCAGTCATACACTGAATGGACATAGGAATATGTAGTGGGGCTTGTAAGAATGGAAAGCATAGCCCTGCCAAAATTATTATTTTTACCACCACATTATATTCAGCAACTGAGACAGGTGCTACTTTATCCAAGCCACAACAAGATGGTTGTGGGTTAAGGTTAGACTAAAGGCCTTTGGCTTCAGCAGCTGGTGGGGTGCTGAGGGGTAAGTGTTAAGACAGTCCGGGTACTAGCGTGGTGTCGTAAATAGCGGCCTATACGACTACCACACCCACGTCCATGAAAAGACTGCCGAAACAAGCGAGTGAAATAGGGCTGGTAGGGAAGTAAACAGTGGCCACAAACGAAGCCACAGAAGGGACAGGAGGATGAGTGAGACTAAAACAAACAAACAGTGGTGTAGATGCCACAACATTGTGCTGTTGGCACTGTCCTTGATTTGTTCCAGTGTAATATCATCCTTTTAACCCAAAAAGTTGGAGTCATAAAAAGGCATGTGCAATACTTTTCTCTGGAACAGGATGACCATTTATTGAGCAAATCACCTAGATGGACATCTCAAATTTGACACACTTTTAGTGGATGTTAGTACGACTGAAGCACCCTTAATCCCTAGAACCAGATGGGTCCCTGGCTGCGTTTTCTAAAGACTTTTTACAGGACAATGACTGATTTTGACAAGACTATTTAACTTGTGTACGGGACAAGCTTTAATGTAATCTGCAATGTCTGAAGCCTCTATCATCATTATTCAAATAACATAGGAAAGATAGGAAGCATTGAGGGTCCTATATTGCCTTTTCTCTCCTTAATGTTGATACCAAGGTGTTTATGAGCTTCTTATCTGTCCTCCTGAATCAGCTAAGGCCAGGTAAAATAGCCTCTGACCAGGTAGGCTTTGTACCACACCAGCAATGCAGTGACAACACAGACTCTCCTTCACCTTATAGACAAAGCACAGCTCATCCACCGACACATCATGCTATTGTACAGACCCTGATAAGGTGTTCAACCGGATCCACTGTCCATACCTGGTGATGACACTGGTCCATTTCTGCTTGGGGAATGCTTTCGCTCATGATTCTGAGGAACTATGGTCACCCATGGTTAGAGTTAATGACCACATGTCTTCCCCATACACTATCAGAAGAAGTAACAAATAGGTGCCCCCATGCTCTATGCTATGCGCATTAAAAATGTAGCCATTTCACCAAATAGTGCCTGTTAACTATTATTACAGGGATCTGCTTAGGGTGGAACACCACACTATCAGTCTTTATGCGGACGACGTAATAATGCCCCTCGACAAACCCCTATGAAGCCTTACAGGTTTTTTTTTACGGATTTTAAGGAAGCAGGCACTTAGTGCAGAGGCTGGCTTATGAATAAATATTCATAGGATCAGAGCCCTTCATGTTAATGATCTAACCAACAAAGTAATACAACTCTACCCACAATTTCCTGTGCAATTGGAGAAGAAACCACTTTCATAATTGAACATTCAGCTGACAAGTCAGTGCCAAGCACAATAACACAAATACGACAGTAACACAAATATGATGAGCTAATCCTGCGAGTCACCAAAGGACTAGCAGATTAGCTTCTCTACTACCTTTCCTGGCTGGACAGAGTTGCAGCTTTGAAAATGTTGATTCTATCTTGGATTTTTTTACTCTCCCAGAAACTTCAGGTGAGTCCACACGCTGGGATGAATCACTCCTTGAAAAAGCCCTTCACAACTTTGTTTGGGCATATCAACGCCCACTGCTTAGATGAGACCAGAGCTATTGTACACCACTGGAAGGAGGTCTGAATCATACCTTCAAAAATACTATGAGGCAACGCAGCTCAAACATATATTGCAGAATGGTCACAGCCAGAATCAGAGAAACATTTGTGGAAGGTCCCATTCCTGAGGAGACCACAATGAGCATGTAGTCTCTACTCTTCCCCAGTGAAAAGATTCTTGCTCCGGTTGTGGGAGAAGGTGATAGTACGTAAGAGGCTAAGAACGTTCCACTCTCCTCTCACACCAAATAATAGCCAACACCGATTTTAACCTAGGCATGGACCAAGTAGCGTTCCGCACCTGGCAATAGGTGGGTTGCCAGTCTATTGCTAACTTATTTAACAGAGATGGCCCTATTTCCTTCGACGAATTAAAAAGAACCTACACACTCAGAGAGAAGGACTGTCTACACTCCATGCAGATTCAACAGCGTGGGTGTCAGTACACAGCCTTGGTTGACTCCGTTGTTGACTGGGAAGGCAGGGGAAGAGTCCATCGTCCCCTACTTGAGCAAGCAAGCCGTTGTGGAACTTGCACACCATACTGATGAATTGTCCTTGGCATCCAAAATTTTACATGACACGCCATAGCCCCTTACAACTGACACTGTCAAAGGCTTTGGTCAGGTCCACAAACGTTGTGTAAATGTCACTGTCTTCTTACTTGAACAGTTCCTGTAGTTGACGTGCAGCAAGTATCATGCCCACTGTCAGTCTCTGAAGCCGCACTAACGCTCTGGCAGGTGTCCCACTCCAAAGTGTTGACGCTGGCGTTTGAGAAGGATAGTCACAAGGATTTTACCGCCAATGACCAGGAGAGAGATTCCTTTACCCTTGTTCCAAGATTAGATGTTTACCTTTCTCTGTAGTCAGAGCCATGTGCTTAATCATTAGAGAGAAGCCTAATTGCTTCCTTATCCTCTGATTCCTTTGGAGGTTCTGCCAGGAAGGTGTTGATGGCGACTTGCAGCGTGTTGTCAAAAGCTTCAGCTTTGATAGAGAAAGACCTGTCCAGGGTATTGTTGAAGTGTTCAGCCCTTGTTGTCAACATGTTATTCCGGTTAGTGAGTATGGTGGACCAGTCAGCACTGAACAGTGATGTTGGTCCAGAGGACTGTGGCCCATAGATGCTCCTCAGAGGGTCATAGAAACTATTGGATTTGTGGCTGTCAGTGTACCCCTGGATTTCATCTGCCTCTCTTTTGAGCCAGGATTCTTGCATCTCTCTGAACTTTGCTTGTACCTTGATTTTGATGGAGCTGTAGGCTGCCTAATTGAAGGCAGTTATAATGTGTTGCTGGAGGGATCTGAGGTCTTCAGGCTTCTCATCCAGCAGCTTCTGAATTTGTTTATCATTGCCATTGAACCCTCCTGTGTTTTTTTTGTATTTTCTGGTCCAAGTGAGCGATAGCGGTGTTGTAGACCACTTCTATAAAAGCTGCCTAGTCCAAATTCTGCACCGTTTGTGCAAAGCTGAATTGCTCAAGCTTACAGATGAGCTCCTTCCTGGGCTTCTGGCGCACAGAGTGGTGTTATAACTTGCTGACATTCAGTCGCATATTGTGCCTTTGGCCTTGCGGGCGCCGCATGGGCTGGATGTGCATGTTCAGTTTTGAGAGAATGAGTCTGTGGTCTGTCCAGCAGTCTTTGCCGTACATGACCTTAGTCACTTTGACATCCTGCCTGTCCCTTCCCACTACTATAATGTAATCAATGAGATGCCAGTGCTTGCTGCATGGGTGCATCCAGGACATCTTGTTACAGTTGTGTGGGCGGAAAGCTGTTTGCGATCAACAGGTCATGAGCTGTGCAGGTTTCCAAACAGAGATGACCATTGCTGTTGCTTTTGCCAACTCCATTCCTCCCAATGACTCCCTCCCATGTCTGTTAGTCAGCACAAACTTTGGAACTGAAGTCGCCTAAGATAACAAGCTTGTCTTCCTTGGGCACCGATGCTGTGAGGGACTAAAAGTCTTCCTTAAACATGTCTTCGATCTCCTCTGCCCCCATGGTGGGATCATGTGCACTGATAAAGGTGGCGCAGCGCTTTCCTTCAAGGGGAGCCACAGAGGCGAGTCGATTGTCAAATCATTTTGTGTGGCTGGCTAATTTGCTGATCAGATTAGATGTGATTGCAACCCACTCCTGCTCCAGGAGGTTCTTTGGCTGCTAAGGCCACCCATAAAAATGTGTAACTGGCTTTGAAATCTGTCAGCTGGCCTTCGTATGTTAGAGGTATCCATGAGGGTGCGAACATTCAATGTGCCAATTTTGTGCGGAGTCAATGCTGTTTTCTTCTTTGTGATGCTACCGCATTTTTGGGATCACCGCATGCCATGGCCAGCTGTCCATTTTTAGGGGACCTTTTTCTAGCGCCTTCCTCAGACCATGGAGGTGAGCAGACCAATCCTGAATAGGGCTACTCAGACACCCAGGGTGCTGTCAAACTACACTGCTGCTTCGGTACAGTATAAAGCGATCCATTACCCTGGGTCACCTGTGTGTGGTGTTGTGTCTACAGCTTCCGGTGTATCCGCACCTGCTGCTTCATCATTCCCCTACCGACACAGGACTTGATGGATGGGCGAGGGAGGATGAGCGTGAACTGGATTACAGTGAGGGAGAGTTGTGTAGGTCATCAGCCTCACTCTCTTGCCCCTGCCTATCTTGATCCAGTGCCACAACATAGTTAAGACGACTGGAGATAGGTAGGGATGCAGTGGATGTCCTGCATTGTACGAATGTGTCTGACTATTCCCTATTTGCGCTGCACAGCTTGCTGAGTCCGCCTTCCTGCCCATTTACCAAATCTTTTTATGATCCCTATGTAGTCTGCTGGATCCAGTCTTCGCAGGCATATGTAGAAAAGCCCTAACCTACCAGAGTTTCAACACCATTTGCTACCTTCCCCCATAGTTTTTCCAACCAGTTGAATCCGTTGCACGGGGTGTGTCCACTGTTGAATGTAACCTGCTACAAGGAGCAACAGGTGAGAGATGAGTTTCAGGTGAGGACCAAGGTGGATGAACTACTTTGAAGAGCACAACATGTTACCCCAGGAGAGGTACTACCTCCCTCTAACACCCCATGTAGATTGTAAATCCATAAAGTTTGTGTACCACGAGTGGGAGAAGTGTGATGTAGGGAGTGAGTGTTGACGTTTGGATGGGTGAGGGGTTTGTTATTTTCCATATGTATGTACCAAAGCTTGACCTATATCAACCCACCAGCGTCTTGTTTAAGGAGGTTTTTAAGTGTATCAACAAAAATATCCAAAATAAAAAAATAAAGAAAATACCAAGCCAAAGGCACTTTACTGTCAAGTCGGCGAAGCAGTGCGAAGATCCACATCCAGTGCCGATCCCAAATAGCCTGCTGTTACTTGCCAGAACAAAACGTTGCAGAGTTCGTCACACAAGCGCAGAAAATTTTGATAGCTGCCTGTAGATCTTCCATGGTATGTACAAGCTTGAACTTTCTGGTGCAGAGCTTGTGGGTGTCTAAAACTGAAACTTTATAACAGAGGGCACAAAAATGTATAGACCTTAGCCAGGTTATGTTGTGACTTTAAAGACTCGTATTGACTAGTAGGCTGTATGTCACCACACTAGACTGAGGAATAACCTGGATCTAATAGAGGGTAAGAGACAAAGGGAGCCCACACAAACAGTTGTAGACTACAGTTGTAGACTACAGTTCTGAGAAGGACTATTATTTTGCACACACTATGTTCTATCTTGTGTGTGTTGATAAATACTACGTTTAATTAAAAAACAAGTATTTCAATGGACATCACTCTTTCGGTTGGTAGGGTGTAGGATAACACACTATTATACACCAATGTTGTTAATTGGTTGTTCCGCAGGTGTTTTCCCATTGGTAGGTGGTGGGACACATGCGCCTCTTGTTCGTGCAAATTATTGGGAGTTGTCTCTTGTTGCAGGAGCTCAATCAAAGAGCCTCCATAATAGTTTAAATGGAAGCTCCACATCTAAAAATCCAATATGATACATTGGAGCATTGATTCAGCAATTAAAACAATTTGGGGAAAAAATGAAAAGGAAGATTCCCACGCATACGCCTTAACTTTCATAAACTAATAGAAGAATAATGGTTTACTCATGGTGGACTGTTATGAATGAAAAGAGTTTATATTGACTACAGGATAGTAGTTATAGTTACAAAAGATTTGAAGCGATGTCAAATTTATACTCACCACTGGTCATTTGGAAAAAACATGTAATCCAGTCCTGAAGGTGGAACAGTCCCTGTTTAGCAGTCTTTGTGGCAAGGTGAAGGAGCCCATTATAGAGATGTAATGGAAATCAATTGGTACTTATGGAGCCCAAACGTAGCTAGTGTTTGAAGTTTAGGGCAAAAAAACACAAGAACCTAAAAAGTACTATAACTTGAGTTTGACAGAGGTGAAGAAGCTACTCATGTGTCAAAAAAGCGGCTTTGCTGCAACTCACCTCCTGCTCGTTTTGAACCTTAAAATAAAAAAAAAAAATTTTTTATGTAAATTCAGCATTGCTTCCACTCTCACTTCACGTGCCGATAATGATTTATTTAAAAAAATCTTAAAACATTGGGTACTATACGGAGAACAAAATAGTAGCGATCAAATGGATGAATTGCACAATGTGAATGAGAAAACCAGGGACCGATATTTGCTTTGTCGCCTAAAAAAGCAGGTGTGATTCTAGGCAAATAAAGTCTCTTAATGAGTCTGGCACTTTTTAGAAAAAAAAATAATTGTCCCCAACTTTGAATAAATAGAAAATCCATAACAATTGTCAAGTGGTGCGCTGAGAGGAAAAAATAAAGCTGTTTTAGTCATGAAAATTTGGAGATGGAAATTTGTTGGCTTGCACACCTCTAATTGGAAACAAAACTTTAGTCATTTGTCCAAATTTCCCTTCTTTAACTGCTAAATTTAAGTTAATTTGTTAGCAGATCTGGATAAAAAAAAAAAAAAAGCTTGATTTCTTACCACCCACTGTGCAAATGAAGGGTGAATATGATATATGGCTTTGCACAGAGGCAACAAGGTCTAATGAGGCTTGGCTCCTGAGCTTCCACTAGGTCCACATATGTGGCCTCCTGAAGCATAAAACCTTGCAGTTAGAAATTAGCAAAATAGCAACAATATAGTGCGTTAATTTAAAAATTTGAAACCAGAAAACAAGTGACCAATCCTGGCTTGAATGGTTGACCAAATGATCTTGTCGTAGCCTAAAAAAAAATATTGACAGACCGAAGTTTTTAAGATTTATCAGATTTGACAGAAAATTCCAGTACTTGAGTTCATGGTGTTCTCTCCTCAAAAATGAAGAAAAATGAGAGTGTCACACCACAGCAAGTAGCAGGAATACCTATTGCTTTAGAGAAACTGTCCTTTTTAAAACTCTCTAAATTCTGGTTTTGGATGCTCGCTCCCTGGACTTTGACCGGACAACAGAGTCTCAGCTACTGGCTTCATAGGCTTACGGACTGGCCACACGGTCACCAATGGTGACAACTCAAATTAATGTTAAATGTTAAGATACTGTAGTCCTTTGTTGGAACCATTCCTGTTGCTGCTGTAGGCCCAGACACACAAGTGGTGATGTTCTTTTTTGATTCAGGTGGGTCAATGCAGGGTGGTAGTAGTTTTGTGGCTCCCGACACGTTCCAGAAGTTTCAGTAATAGAAACTTGAGAAAATGATGTGATTTCATTCATAATTTGCAGTTTGTTGGAACATTCTAGCAAAAAACAAACCAAATGTGATTCATGAAAGTAATGCCAGCCTTCACTTTTCACTATGTGTGCAGTTTTATAAAAATTAATCAATAAAAAGGTACAATTTGGCTAGTTTCTCTGGGTACCGGTTGATCTATGGTTGCAAAATGTAGGAGGTGCACACACTATAAATGATGATGAGTTTTCAATTGAAAAATGTCCTGCGTAAAAGTTGCATTTTGTGATGTTTCCTGTCTGAGCCACTAGGTCTACCCCACATCATATGGGATTTGGGATAAAAAATATTTTGAGAGCGAGGTAAGTAAGCACACCATAGATACAGCTCTGTATTTTAAAAAAGTTTTCCGGTTGGCTAGCTTTCTGTAGGTGCCGGATGAGCTACTGTACAAAATTCAAGGACACCCACAATGGAAAAAGAGGGTCGATTTTCTGGGGAAAACTTTATCAGTCAATGTTACGTTTTGGGTTGCTTACTGTTGCAGGCAGCATGTCTACCCACACAAGAGACGTACCATTTTTTATCGATAAAATTATGGGAGCACAGAATGCAAGAACAATTGTTATTAACAAATGGATGTAGCTGCATTTCTGATGTTAGCTAGCGTTATGGGACGCTGACAGTTTGAATAATACCATACACATCATATGCTAGTGGAAGTACGCTCCAATTTTGTGATGTTAGAATAACCACTGTTCCTAAACTCTGTATCTTATGCTCATTCCAGAAATACATATGCTTCCTTAATACACAGTTTTCATTCCACTTCTTTTGCTTTAATAATTGTTGAAAACTCATGACCAAATGAAAAACAATTGTGTGTTTCAGCTCAGTTTCTGAATCTGTGTACCTTGGGGTATTGGCAAACCTACAAACCCTATACATGCCTTAACCAGAAGGCTCTGGCAAAACTGACGTTGTTTTGCTATTTTCAATCAATCATTGTGCCAAAAGATTATAGTTGTGCATGTTGTCATAAATGACCGTGTATTCCTAGTATTTAGTTTTTTAAATAATTGATTTTATTAAGAACCTGAAGCACTTGTTGCATATTGTTGACTGTTTGCCGCAATTTTGATATCAACTCTTGGTTTTTATTAGAGGATGCTATTCCAAAGGTTAAATCTAAACCCACATTTTGAACTATAACACAATGGCGATAGAGGCCATGGCCATCACTCAGTCACATGCAATCTGCATACTGCTATCTCCTCAGCCATTCTCCCATTCTTCCTCTGCATATGCACTCCAGCTACCACATACCTTGTCCCATTTTTTATGTCACCCTGTACTCAAATAGACCACCCTTTCAGCCTCACTGAAGTCCAGGTCATCCTTCCAAGCCCCAACGCTTTGGGGCTGCCATGCCCCACAGGCCCTCGCTATATTTCATTTAGCTACCATGGCCGCAAGGGTCAGCCACCTACTTTTGTATTTTGGCCAGTTGTGTTGATATTCAAAAGAAGTAATTTCTGGTCCAATGGAGGTTTATCCCCAGTCACCCGGGTCATAACACCCTTCACACCCTCCCAGTATCACTAGGATTGCCAAGCTTTACCAAAGGATGTGGTAGAAGGTCACCTTCTGTCCGCATTACCTAAAAATTATGAGTAATACCCCCCAGTCAATCCTGTGCAAGAATGTTGTAGAGTAGTGGGCCCTATGGAGAATTATCAGCAGTACCTGTTTGAACCGGACATGAATCTGCAACTCCCTCGAAGATCTGGAGCACAATTGCCCAATCACCATCCTCCAGTCCTCCCACATCCCCTTCCCAAGCCTCACTGAAGAAAAACAATGGGCCAGCGCAATTATTCATCAGATTCATATCAATTAAAGAGGTTGTTTAATTTTCCAATAGCTCTGTGAGGAAGTTATCTTCTAATATGGTTGGATGTGAAAGCGCAGGGTATTCCCCAGCGGGAGCTGACAATAGCCCTCCAATCCAAACACACTGTATTCTAACCTAGGCTCAAGTGAAATATATGACCGTTCCCTCCAGACGTCAACCAGAAGTTCAATGCCTAGCAGTTCCCACTTTTGAAAGCCTTTGAAACATCCCACCTCACTATGCACAGGGGTGTCATGTCCAAGCTGGTGTCTTCCTGTTTCCCATACTAGGATGCCCCCTTTCACATCTGTTGTACCGTGTTGGTTTTTGCAGGCCAGCCGCGATCTAAAGACCGTTAATAGAGCACCCTCTTGTATCCCACGCACCCAAAGGCATCCCTGTATGCCCAAAATGCTGGGTCCTGCTGGACACGCAAACACCCGCGCAATGACCAGTACTAATTATGTTATCCACTAATATCCGTTAACATCCATAGCAACAAGTCAACCCTCATATATGCTCCGAACTGCTAAGTAATGAAAGCTATAAGCGAGCTTCCCTCATTCCACAGGTGCAGTACAAGCTACTGCTCTATCTTTTGGTTCACCTAATTTGGGACATTGTAAGAGGTGTTCTGCAAGACATACAATAATCGCTAGAGTGACAGCATTTTGTATAGTGAGGCCCTCCTGATGAGAGGCAAGGGCAGGGCTTGCAAAAGGCGCATATCTCTCCGCAACCTACTTAGCTGGGTGAGGAGAGTGGACTCATAGAACCCTAATGGCTCACCAGCAATGTATATACCCAAGTACATTAATCCATTTCGAAATACGGGAGCCAGGCATAATGGAGGCAATTCCAGTTCGTCCCCAGCCAGTGGAAATACAAGGAGCTCATCGCTGTTAATATGGTAGCACGAATGTTCTGTGAAAATATGGAAGACATGCATATTCCTATCTATGGCCCAATGTGGATTAGTAACAGAGCAGCACATCATCTGCGTATAGCAAGATTCGCTCATCAAGGCCACGGAGGCCCTGATGCCCCATTTCAGGTAACACTGTTGAAAACCAGGCTACCAGTGGCTCAAGTGCAAAAGCAAAGAGCGTAGGGGAGAGCTGACACTCATGATGCGTGGCCATGTGCATTAGAAACAGTCGTAAGAGGGTTGCATTAAACAAAACCCTAGGCATTTGTTCCCTGTATAGGCGGCGGATCCAGCTCCAAAAGCAAAGGCCGGATCGCAGCATCTTGAGCAGTGCCAATATGTAGAACCATTCAATACTATCAAAGGGCATTTTGGTGTCTAACAACAAGAGGGCCGCCCATTCCGCTGTACACGTGTTGGTCAGATATTGATTTTCATAAAGGCACCTCAAATGGAGGCGAGAACTCTTGTATAGCATAAATCAGGATTAATCCGTATGTATTAACTTGCCTGTAATAGTACTCAATCTGACAACCAAGGCCTTGGCAAGAATCTTGATCTCCGTATTTGGCAAAAAGATGAGTCTTTAGAAACCGCACTCCTCTGGGGTTTTTCCTTCTTTATGTAGTGCTATCATGGTTGCTGTTCTTTGATCTAATAGCAAGCTCCCCCTATTGAGTTACTACATACAAATTTCAAGCATGGGCCTCGTCAGTTCATCAGTTGAGCATTTAAAGAATTCAGAGGATACTGCACTGGGTCCAGCCACCTTACAAAACTGCAAACTTTGCAGTGCCTGCACTATCTCATTGACAGCCACCCTCTTGACAATTGGGAGAGGTCAATATCCCTCAATAAGACTCTACAGCCCTCTGGTGTGTCCTGGGTCCCAGAGGCATATGTTGGCTCATAATATTCCACAAATGCTTTTGTGCTTTCCGCATTGGCATCCCACCACTCTCCATCCTTGTCAGTGATTTGTGTAAACCAGGATCTCTCAGAGTCCCTCTTGTCCTCGCATGCTAATTGCTGAGAGTCTTTGTCCCCCACACCGCAGAGGTGCCTCTGCACCAACGCGTATACCTGGGCTTGATGTTCCCATACTTCCTGAAATCACTGTCATTTAATACAAATTTGATGTTGAAATTTAGGGGGTAATGCCGCCCTCCTTCGCAGTGAACGCCTGTAGAGCCCTTATATCTTGCTCCTGTGGCCCACATCATTCCCGCTGCTCCTTCTCCCCCCAATGAAATCCTGCACATAAATTCCCAATGAATTCTTAAAGGCCTCCCATAACACACACGCTGATTTAACTGAACCTTTGTTTTCATGGAAGTATTGTTCTGACCTTTCACTCAAGGCATCTCAAAAATACCTTGTGCTTCAAAAAACACGGACTTAGCTTAGGAGGCAGTGCATACCTTTGGATTGGGTCATGCAACTGCACTGTCACTAGGGAGTGGTCAGAGATTCCTTTCAATTTGTGTTGCACATCCATGTAGTACCCCAAATGCTTTTCAGTGGTGAGCAAGTAATGTAGTTGCGAGTAGCTGTCATGTGCCGTGTAACAACAAGCATACTGGTTCGACTACAGGGGGATATTCTCTCCATAGGTCGACCAAGCCGCATGGCATCCAAGAAGTTGTGCAGGAGTGCCACCTTCCCCCTGTGTAGTTGCTCTCATATCCCTATCCCGAGTCAGGTCTAGTAACCTATTCAAGTCTCCCCCAAACACCAACCTGCCATGTCCAGAAGTAATGTCCCAACTCAGCCAGGGTTTGTGTATGTAGCCTTGGAGGCACATAAACCAGGCACAAATTCAAGATCTGTCCTTGCCACACCCCTGATATCCCAACATACCTACACAATGAATCACAACTGGTCCAAGTCACAGAGAATGCTAGTGATTTCTTCAAAAATATCCCCACAGGCCTGGATTCAGTGGTGTTTCCTGCATGTGCGACCAGGTAGTATACAAACCTGTCTAGTTCCCGCATATATTCCCCCTCATGTGTGTCTCCTGGAGGAGAGCCACCTCCGCAGCATGTCTATGTATGTACTGTAGGACGATGGTGTGCTTCATACAGTTTACTAGGCCATTAACATTCCATGCCAATACTTAAACAGCTGAGACATTGTGAATCTGTAGTGCTGTGTGATAGACCCATGAATGCAGTGACCTTGTACTCTATGGTTCTCCTTTACAAACCTGTGCTCCCCAGAGGGCCCTCCGTACTATCCCTCCACCTAGTCAGTAAAGGCATATTCTGACAACAGGCAGTACTGAAACAAAAGAACGCAATAGCTAACCACACACAACAGAAACTTCCCAAATCCCCACAAACTGCTCCCCTGCTAGATAGGCTTCTATGTGCCCTTCCAACCAACTTGCAGAGTGCCAGTACACCAAAAAATAAGTTCAAATCATCTGCGTTGGCAGGCGCCAACATATGAGGGCGAGGTGATATTGTTGAACCATCACTTGTGTGAAAGCCACCATGCACCTCTGTACCCTCAAAATTGCAGACTTTGAATAGTTGAAATCCATACAGTGCTAACACACACATTTGTTGCAGGTGTCCTCAGTCACAACCTCGCTTCACAAACAGTACACACCACTTTCCCGTTCGGCTTATTGATCCAAAGTACGAGACAAGGAGAAACAACACCGGACCGAAACACAAGATCATTTCCAGCCCGCCCTCCGTCCTGTGGAACTTGTATTAGGACAGCATCAGACGGTCTGGAGTTTGTCCATTGTCTGTGTGTCTGCGCTTCTGGGAGTTGTGCTGAGCCCCCGGCCCTCAGCCCCACGCAACCGCAGCTTGCTTATGTCGACATCCCTGTGTGCCTCACCTCTCCAACCATTCAGACACTTCTGCTGGGGCGTTGAAGTGCCTGGTCTTTCCTTCCACTATCAGCAGGAATGCATACATCATCATATAATAAAGGCACCTGTGTCTCTCCACACCTTTTGTCACCTCCTGAAAATGGGGTCACTGTCTTTGCACTTGAAGTATGAAATCAGTTTAAAAAGTAACACAAAATATACGGGATGACAGTTTTAATATTAAATGTCACCTTTCATTCGGGCAGTTTGAAAAATGGCTTCCATGTAATGGAAGTTAAAAAGCCTGCAGGTTATAGCCTAGGTGGGTAGGCACTGAAATAACTGGGGATCCGGCGACTCTTTCTATAGTGAGAAAGTGGGACAACTGTTTGGGGATATAATTTCATAATATCACGATTGTCCAAAAAGAGTTCCGAACTCTGCCCCTCCGCCCGTTCCAGCACACTCACTACTCAGATGTTATTTCTTCTGGCCCTTCCATCCTGGTCCTCCAGCTGAGCCACCATTTTTTCAACACTCCATGATCAGGAACCACTGTTAGCTCCGTAGGTGTTTTGACGTGGATTGATATTGCATGATATCTATTTCTGTGACTAAAACCTTGTCCTCCACTTATTTAAGATCTGCATGTAGGAAAGTCACATCTATCATCACAGAATCCATCTATCTTCGGACAGGAATAGCAGCCATAATTGCCCAAAGCGACGGTTTGGCCAATGCAGGTTGTAACCCCTTCTTTCCTGGCACAACCACCTACCGCTCCACCTGAGCCACTGGCAACCTAGTGACCACGTAGTTGTCCATTTTATTGACCTGCGCGGGGACCTGCCCCTGGTTTCTTACCATGCTGAAGTGTCCACCAGATGCAAATGGGCTCACCTCACCAAAACTTCCAGGCCCCTACTTCCTCCACACAGTGTTTATCAGTCCAGTACCAATGGGGGACTAGGTATAACTACCACCATGCGCCTCTACTGAGATGTCACTCCCTCAGGCAATCCATCATGATCAAAGTCTGAGGAACCGCTCCATGCCACAATGGCGGACCCCTGCAGCCCCTCGGAGGGCCCACTACAGTCAGCGCGTCACTCACAGCGCAATCTTGTCCATGCCGATGGAGCCTACCATGCGGGCGGTGAAGCTCCAGCCATCCTCAAAGGCTGATTCTCCTGAGGTGCCCAAAAAAGCACTCATCATCAATGGAGGCACCAGACTGCACCTTGACTCCTGAGAGCTGCATCCTGCGAGTCGATACAGTAACCTTGAGGAAGATGGTGGTGGTGTCGGTGGTTTGGGGATGTTGGGGGAAGGGTGGGTTTCTCCTCCGCACCCAGTGCCAGCCAGCCAGAGGTGGAGCCACACCAACCACAAGCCACCACTTTGCTTTGTCGCCGGGGTGAATGGGGTGCCATCACCCAAGCTCCAGAGGCCTCCTACCAAGCTTACCTCAACACTCGGTGCTACAGCCTCGCCAGGCCTCACCTGTCTTCCTCTGCTGTCAGGAGCGCCGTCCCTCCTGGATGAGACAGGCCACCCGCACTGCTTCTCAGTGGAACCCCATGTGTGGGTCACAGGCAAACCAGGTACTTTGAACAGAATAATGTATGGATTTTAGCTGGGGGATCTCGCCGCTAGTTGCAGAGATCAATGACCATACAGCCATATTGGCCGGAGACTACCTAGGCCCCAGTGCCCCCTTCCTACTCGATTTCAGTATTTATTTATTTCAAAATGTATTTTTGTTATGAAAACCTTGAAGGATCTAAACAATAAACCCTTTCTGAATGAGAAATGTTGTCTACTTTCCATACATCTATAGCTGTTCTGAATCACCAATATGTTTCACACTGGTTTCTGCCACAAACATTAGTAGATTGAGAGTACAACAAATAGAAAAGATTATGGCACCTACACAAAAACTCAGGAAGCTGTGGTACAAAATTAAGTATTTTGATTCCACTGTACCATGTTTCTGGAAAGCTTGGAAGATGAATTTAGTTCAACAAACCATTCCCAAGTGCCAGGCCTGAAGGGAGGGAGGGAGGGAGGGGAGGGGGTGAGGTAGTAGCATTTTCTCACATTTGTACTCAATAAAATAAAACAAATATTAAAAAACAAAAAGCCAATCAAATAATTTAAATCTAAATCCTAAATATATTTTTATTTCCACAGTTCCCTACAGGGTAATCCATAAACCCTGTGCACATTTAGAATCCACAGGTTGCTGGAAAAAACAACAGATATTTATTGTGGACTGCGTATGTAGTGACAAAATGATGGATGCTTAAGTGTAAACTACTCTAAATTATTCCCAAAAAGTCTTAGCAGATGGGGTTGCGGGGGACACAGCAGGAAAAAGGTTAAACAAATGTAGATGTAAGTAACTTTGATAGAAAAATCACTGTCTAAATAATGGAACAATATAGAAAATCACTATGTTTCTGATACTATTAAAAAAAAAAAAAATGGCACAGGGTCCAAATGGGAACAGCTGCTAGCTGCAAAGGTTTACAGAGGGTGGGAGGTATGGCTGGAGAATAGCTGTACATTTTTTTCCATGGCGGTCAATGGTAGTGCTTTGTGGCAATCCAGCATCCCTTTTGTTTTGTTTTTTTCATTTTTTTTTTGTAAACAAAGCTCATCATACATTGGAATCCATATCAATTACATAGCATGGTACCTCAATCAAGGTATACAGTAAGATATGGCCTGCGACCAACAGTACACGATCATTGATCTTAAACCATCTCATGTCACACACAGACACTCTTCCTGAGAGCCGACTTCCTGAGTCTCTATATGCCTCCTACTTTGACAATATTATGTTGTATTTCTTCATGCATCCCCTGCTGTTGTAAATCACTTGTTCCGCTCTTTGGAACCAGTCTAAGTCCCTCTCCCAGTCTGTGATCCTAGGAGGGTACCTCGCCACCCATCCCCGCGCAATGTGTTGCTTTAGCAAAATATTTGCGTATCTGGGCCACCCCTCATTGCCAGTAATGGCCATTAGCAACTATTTCGCTTCTAGGGTTGGGTGCAGTCCAGTTACTGTACCCATTATTTGAACCACCCTCTCCCAATATTCCTGAATCTTTGGGCATCACCACAGGGTGTGGAAGAAGGAACCTGCTGCATCGCATCCCCTGGCACATTTGTCGTAGTCAGTGCGACCCATCCTATGCAATAGTGTTCTGGAGTGATATGGTCTGTGTAGAACACTGAACTGTATGAGATGGAAACCGGCCTTTATGCCCACCTCCCTGGGGGTTTGCATCGCCTCCACCCAGTCCTCATCCTCAAGCGTTCCTTAGTCGCTTTCCCAGGCGGACCGTAATGTTCTCAGAGGGTCTGGGGAATTGTCCTTAATTTTCTTGTATATCCGTGAGATAGCCCTACTCGTCAATGGTTCTGTCAGTAATCTATCATTCAGGGGCGAAGAGTCTGGTAGCTGCTCTCCCTCTACTATGTGTCTGTGGAGCACGCGGCCAGGTTGCAGAAGCCTATAATGTTCCCATTGTCTCATCTCATACTCATGTTCAAGGTCCTCAAAAGGTCAATAGTGCTCCTCCTCTCCATACATCACCCGGGAACGTTATCTCAATGATTTCCCACCTTAAATCCCTGGAGTTTCCACACATCCTGCAACAGTGCACTGGACCAAAGTTGGGTTCTGTCTGTTAGTTTCCCTTCCCATCCTAGTAATCTATTGGCCGCCCTCCAGTCTTTAACCACTGACTGCGTATGAAACGGCAGTCGACCCAACCGGTCGCCCCCATACAGGAGCGTATGAAAGCCCAGAGGTCCCATTGCCTCTCTATCCAGCCGAAATGCTAGGTCATCTAATGCCACGAACACCCAGTCATTGACTGTGCACAGTTGTGCTCCCCAGTAATACGTACGTACATCCGGTACCGCCAGGCCTCCCTCGAACACTCCCCTCTGGAGTTTAGTTAGGGAGATGCGAGAGCTATCCCCGTGCCACAGCAGCTTCCTTAATTCGCTATTAATATTCGGAAATACTCCAGGGGGCACCTCATATGGAGTATTTTGCAGACAATACAGAAGCCGCGGCAGGGCCATCATTTTAAAGAGGACCGCACGTCCACCTCCAATGCAAGACATCCGCCTCGAGGCACCTCAGCTGCACCAACAGGTTTTCCTCCAGGAACCTGGGCACATCGCGCGTGACTGAAATACCTATGTAACAAAACCCTTCCATTGCCACTGGGGCGACACGTAGTTCTGGGGCACCCCTCGTGAGCGGTTAGACCAACAATTTGTCCAAGTTGATTTGGGATCCCGAGTAACTACCAAATACTTGGAAGATATGGAGCAGCATGTCCACCGTAAACACTTGGTCTCGCCACATAGAGCAGAATACCATCTGCATATAAGGAGAATAGCTCCTCCCATCCCTCCTTCCCTTCTATCCCACATATCAAAGAATCTTGCCGTATCCAAGCCACTAGTGGCTCTAGCGCCAGTGCAAAAATCATAGGGGACAAGGGACATCCCTGTTCGTCCCCTTGCTGAGCACAAACTGGTAAAATGTTGACCCTTTCACCTGCACCCGTTCCAGGGGGGAATGGTATAGGAGCTGCACCAATTCACAAAATCCAGGGCCGAATCTCATCCTGTCCAGCGCTGCAAATAGATATGGCCAATGGCAGCACTACGGCATCCTCATGTTCTGCTTCATTCGTCATGTGCAGGACTCGATACAGGCGATAGAGGTTGAGCCTAGTCCCACCACCGAGGCATAAAGCCTGTCTGATCAGGATGAATCAGTTTTCTAATCACCCTAAACAGCCTGTTGGCCAGGATCTTTGCGAAGACCTTGACCGCTACATTCAATAATGAAATGGTCCTGTACGAACCGCAAGACTCAAGGTCTTTCCCTTTCTTTGAGATTTCCACTATTGTGGCTAATCTCTGATCCCTTGGCAGGATCCCTTCTATCCTTGCCGTCCTGAACATTTGCAGCATATGTTTTGCTGCCCCTTTAACTGTACACTTGTATAGTTTGACCGAGATACCATTGGGCCCGACTGCCTTTACGGACTGTAAGTCTCGAAGGGCCTGGCCAACCTCCTCCTCAGACAGCTCCTCCTCTAGCTCATCGCAGGCCTCAGTTGTGAGAGTCGGTAGGACACATCCTCCGGGAGCTCCACACATTCCCTTCCCGAATATTCGACCATGGACTCGTATAGCCGCTCATAATAGTCCACAAAGGCCTCAGCAGTGTTTACACTGGTCCTGCACTCCTGCCCCTTCGCATCTTGGATTGTCACGACCCAGTTCCTCACCCTGTCTCTTCTTTCAAGCCAGGCTATTAATTTGTTGGCCGCCTGTAGTTTCCCTACCGTATACCTGTCCATTTGATTTGACTGTGCATTGGGATGGCACTTTGGATTCACCATTTTTCCACCTCCTGCTGTCGCACACCGGTCCCCTCTGCCGCAGACTCTCTCTGACTCTCACCGGGCCCCACCAACCCCCGCTGCAGTCACAATTGAGCCCAAGGGATCACCGCTCCCTACTGGCCTTCTCTTTCAGTCTTCAGGCCCAGATTACCTACGCTGCCACCTCTAACCCCCAGGTTCGCAGTCTGGAAGTGGCACGCTGTCTGACCTGCACCACCCGTCCCGGCGGCTGGGCCCACCTCCTACCACTCTCCGCCTATCCCAGCAGGGAGGGCCTTCCTCTGTGCTGTCCTATAGGCCCCCTCGGTGCTTCCGGGCCACGATGATATACCCCTTGTACTCAGATATACACCAATCAATCAATCAAAGTTTTGTAAAACGCAGCCAATCACCCATAGAGTCTCAGGGCGCAAAAAGTGGGCATGCTGCTCAGTCGAAGAGCCAGGTCTTGAGTTCTTTCCTGAACAGTTTCAGTGATGCTGTCTGCCTGAGCTTGAGGGGAAGTGTGTTCCATCCATGTCCAGGCTGCTAGGTATGAGAAGTATCTTCCTAATGCTGTACAGTTCAGTTTCTTAGGGACAGATGCAAGTGCGATCTGGAGGAAGGCAGACGCCTGTTGGGTACGAAGAAGGTGAGGCGGTAGTTGATGTATGCCGGTACTATATTGTGCAATGCATTCAATGTAATGGGCTGGTTGACTGGAAGCCAGCATAGGTCTCTGAGGTGGGAGGAGATTCAGCTATGTTGGTGGAGGTCGAGGATTGATGTGGATGCTGCATTCTGGACTCAGTTGACGTAGTCCTATTTGATAGTGATAAGTGAGTGCAGGACTGTCTTCCTCGTGTCGGGGGGGATACATTTTAAAATCTTCTGTGGGAGACAGAGGATGTAGGAAGCTGGCCCTGTATATACTATCTCAAAGTGAGAGATAGTGTGCACAGAGTCCAAGGGTTCCCCTTAGAGGTTGATAGTGGCAAAATTAGATAAACCTACTGCTCGGCCACACTATCACAAAGGGAGCATTAGTATTATCAGAGGGTAGTGTTAAGCATTTGTTGTACACACACAGGCAGTAAATGGGAACACCCACTCAATGCCTTAACTCCAGGCCAATAGGTTTTTTATATAGAAAAATATTCTTTTCTTAATTTATTTTAGAACCACAACATTTAGAATTCAAGTAAGTACATAAATTGTAAGGTACTTGGCATAAGTAAATATAGAACTTGGAATGAAAGCAGTAAGGTACACAGTTTTGGCAAAGATGCCAATAAGCTATTTTAAAAGAGGACATTGAAACATTCAACAGTTCCTGGGGGAGGTAAGTACAACTTAGTCTAGCAGGTAAGTAAAGCACTTACAAGTTCATGCTCCAGGGCATAGGCAGCCCACCATTGGGGATTCAAGTCAACCACAAACACCCAGCACCAGCAACACAGGGCCAGTCAGGTGCAGAGGTCAAAGTAGGGCCCAAATAGCATAGGTGCCTATGAAGAACAGGGGTGCTCTGGTTCCAGTCTGCTAGCAGGTAAGTACCTGCGTCCTCGGGGAGCAGACCAAGGGGGTTTTGTAGAGCACTGGGGGGTCCCAGACAGGCACACAAAATACACCCTCAGCGGCACAGGGCCAGCCGGGTGAAGTGTGCAAAGTAGGTGTCTGGTTTTGAATAGAAATCAATGGAGGGACCCGGGTGTCACTCTGGTAATTCAGGCAGGGCGCAGGGTGCTTCTCTGGCCAGCCAATGACTGGGCAAAGATGAGGGCCACCTGCTGGTCACTCCTGCACCGGTAGTTGGTTCCTCTCTGGCCTGGGGGCTGTGGGGGCAGTTCTTTGTTACCAGGCAGTCGCAGACAGGGGGAGCCTCTGAATTCTCTCTGCAGGCTTCACCGTGGGTTGCAGGGAGGTTGTCTCAGGGTGGACACGTTGTGGGAGTGGCCTGGGGCCCTCGCTGAAGTGTTGGTTTCTCTGGACACAAGCTGGGGGCAAAGTTTTGGGGACTCACGCCTCAGGAGTGAGGTGGGAGTCCCTTTAAAGATGGTTTCTTCCTTGTTGTTTGGACAGAGCCCCTGTCCACTGGAGTTTCTTGGTCCGTTGGGTGGCAGGGCAGTCCCATGAGTCGGCAGAGGTCGCTGGTCCCGCTGGATGCGTCGCTGTTGCAGGTTCTTTGAGTCTGGAGTCAGGCAGGTAGGGCTGGGGCCAAGTCAGTTTTTTTTTTTTTTCTTTTTCCTTTTTTCTTGTCCTCATTCACCCTAGGCCATATACAACCTCCTTTCCCTTTTCAACCGAAGCGCAGGAGATTTTCCTCGGCCAGGGGTTGTTTATTACTCTCAAACAATCCTCAGACTGTTCCAATTCTGTGAGGATTTCGGAGCAGGGTGTAAAATCATTGGACAGATATCACAAATACAAATACAATTCTACTCCAACATTAAACACACAGACATCTATACATCAATCTCCTGATTTCCAATTCATTAATGCTACCCAAAAATTCCCTCGCATCCTTTCCTTTCCCCCCATCTTTTGATCCAATTCTGCTATAGAAAAAACATCCCTAAGCCATTCTGAATGATCTGGGGGGGTCTTTAAAATCCATTTTCTACAAATTTCTCGCCTTCCCAACAGTATTGCATAAAATACAAACTTTTTATCTGCAATAATGTCCCGACCTAACCACCCCTGCTGGTCTTGAACTTGCCCAAATATTATTAACTGAAGAGAGGGTTCAATTCCCCGATTTAGTATACATGAAATTGTTTCGCATACTCTTTCCCAGAAGAATCGAATATCAGGGCATTCCCAAAACATGTGAACATCAGTTGCTTGTAATAAACCACATTTTGGACATTCCACCTCTTGCCCTCCTTTCATTTTTGATAGTTTCTTGGGGGAAATATACACTCTATGTAATGTGAAATAATGATTTTTCCTAAGAGTGGCTGGTTTCACAATATCAAAAAGCATTTTTAATGACTCTTCCCACCCCCTTTTAGCTACGTCTTCTGAAAAAAATTTCCTCCACAAATCGGTAGGTAATACAAACTCACCATCTACCCCTTCCAGGATCCCCCAATACCAAGTACACACTCTGTGAGGGCCTCCTAGTGGGCTCGGGGTGATCTCGCTCAATGGATTAGGCATACCAACACCTTCCTTTATCCCCTGAGCCCATTTTCTTATTTGTAAAAATTTCCATCTGGACAAAGCACCACCCATCTTTAACTGTAATTCCTCCCATGAGAGAAAAGCCCCTTCCGAAAACAACTCTCCCCAATATTCTAATCCCGCTTCTCTTATCGGTAATGCCAAAACATCTTGAAAACATTCCGGGGTTCCCGGGGAGTCCCAGATAGGTGCGTCAATGTTATAGTAAGTAAGTTTCGCAGATTGCCTAATATGATACCAACTTTCTGCCAGCCCTCGCATAATTTTCAACCTTATCTTTTTGAAAAACTTAGGGTCCCCAAATTTAAACACAAAATTGGTTGAAGCACCGTTAATTCTAGAGGCCATTATCTTAAACATTAGACCCGTTGTTGTGGAATCTGACGCAAGAGACAAAAGTCTAAACATTTTCAAAAGAAAGGCCCATGCATAATATTGCAACTCAGGTAATGCCAAACCTCCCTGAACCTTACGCCGACGCAACTTCTTCTGAGAGATTCTAACACCCTTAGATCTCCAAATAAAATTGCTTATAAGGCGCTGCATTTTTTCTATATGAATTTTCTGCCTTGGGAGTGGAGAAGTAGAAAACAGAAAGTTCCATTTTGGAAGAATGGCCATTTTTACCAAGTTTACTCGACCTATTATCGTCAGGGGAAGATGTATCCAACCTTGCAATAAACTTTTACATTCTGCCAACACTTTTTCCTGGTTCCTCTCCGCTAACTGATTAATATCTTGAGGTACCAAAATTCCCAAATATCTAATTTCCTTTTTACGAAAAGCAGACTTATATTCCATATTCCAAGCCATAATCTCTGTTTTTTCAACATTCACTTGATAACCAGACACCCTCCCAAACTCTTCGGCCAGTTTAAAAATCTCGGAAGATGCAGTACCTAAATCATCTGTATATAACAGAAGGTCATCAGCATACAAAGCGAGCTTTCTTTCCCATCCCTGACAGCTAAAAGGAGTAATCATCGTATTCCACCGAATTTTCCTCGCGAATGGTTCGATGTATAAGTTAAATAGTGCAGGGGACAGCGGCATCCCTGTCTGGTGCCTCTAGCTATAGCTATCGGCCCTGTAAGGTTCCCATTCACTAATATTCTAGCTATAGGAGCCCTATATATCTGGTTCACTACCCCACAGAAATTATTTCCCAGTTTAGCTTTTTTTAGCAGAGTTTTTAAATAGACCCAGTTTACCTGGTCAAAGGCTTTTGCAGCATCGACCGTTATAATCCCCAAAGGGGATTCCGATTCTACTGCCATATCTATGGCCCCTATTAATTCATATGTTAACTCATGCAAATACCTCCCCTTCGAGAAGCCCTTCTGATCAGGATGAATTAAGCTGTCTACTACCTTATTTAACCTATCCGCCACTATTTTCGTAAACAGCTTATAATCGCTGTTCAATAATGAAATAGGTCTATAGGAAGAGCAATAAGATGGGTTTTTCCCGGGTTTCGGTATTAATGTAATAATTGCTTCATTCCACGTAACTGGCATACTTATATCGTTAAAAAAAATCCTACCAAATAACTCAGTCAAGAACGGAACAATTGCCTCACCTAATGCTTTATACAACTCCACCGGAATACCATCCGGACCCGGGGCTTTCCCTTCCTTACCCGGGGCTTTCCCTTCCTTACCCGGGGCTTTCCCTTCCTTACCCTTAGCTAAGGCTGCTCACACTTCTTCCACCGTAATAGGACCATTAAGAAATTCCTGATTCTGTTGCGAAATTTCTGGTAATATATCCTGAGCTAACCAGTTCTCCATCATTCCCTCTCGCACCTCTGCCTGTTCCGTATATAAAAATGTAAAAAAATCTTGAAACCCTCGTTCAATGTCTTCTGCATGAGATAATTTAACACCCGTATCTTCAATCACTATTTCCTTAATATAACTCCTAACTTGATCTGTTTTAGCTTTCCAGGCAAGTCATTTTCCTGAGTTTTCCCCATATTCAAAATGTTTTAACTTGCTAGCCTCCCATTTCCTAACCATACGTGCCTGTAAAATGTTTGCTATTCGTGTTCTTAACTCAGTCATTTCTGTTCTTCCTATTTGGGCCAAGTCAGTTGTTGTCTTCGTCTTCTCCACAGGGCTTTCAGGTCAGCAGTCCTTCTTCTTCTTTAGTTCTTCAGGAAATCTGAAATCCTGGGTTCAGGGTCGCCCCTAAATATTGAATTTAGGGGGGTATTAGGGCTGGAGGGCAGTACCCAATGGCTACTGTCCTTGAGAATGGCTACACCCTCCTTGTGTCTCCTCCCTTTGGGGAGGGAGGCACATCCCTATTCTCATTGGGTAAATCCTCCAAAACAAGATGGGGGATTTTCCAAGGAGAGGGTCACTACAGCTCTGGTCAACTTAGGGTTGGACCTGGCTGAGGGGGTGACTCCTCCTTGTTTTTCTCATTATCTCCTCTGGACTTGCCGCCAAAAGTGGGGCCTATGTCCGGGGGGGCGGGCATTTCCACTAGTTGGAGTGCCGTGGGGCAGTGTAACACAAAGCCTGAGCCTTTGAGGCTCACTGCTAGGTGTCATAGTTCCTGCAGAGGGGAGGTGTGAAGCACCTCCACCCAGTGCAGGCTTTGTTTCTGGCCTCAGAGAGCACATAAGACTCTCACGCCAGGAGGTCAGAAACTCGTCCCTCTGTGGCAGGCTGGCACAGACCAGTCAGCCCTGCACTGAAGGATTGGGTAAAATACAGGGGGCATCTTTAAGATGCCCTCTGAGTGCATTTTGTAATAAATCCAGCACTGGCATGAGTGTGAGATTATTATTTTGAGAAGTTTGATACCAAACTTCACAGTGTTCAGTGTAGCCATTAGGGAGCTGTGGAGTTTTTGACAAACTCCAAGACCATATTCTTAATATGGACACACTGTAAATACAATGTCTAAGAATGGACTTAGACACTGTAGGGGCATATTGCTCATGCAGCTATGCCCTCAACTGTGGTATAGTGCACCCTGCCTTAGGGCTTTAAGGCCT
Source organism: Pleurodeles waltl (assembly GCF_031143425.1). NCBI lineage: Eukaryota > Metazoa > Chordata > Amphibia > Caudata > Salamandridae > Pleurodeles > Pleurodeles waltl. Next base: position 729,952,291 of record NC_090440.1, on the reverse strand, counting down.
GCTAGAGGGGTGACTTACCTATGCCGCAGGCAGTATTAGGTGTGCATGGCACCCTGAGGGGGATGCCATGCCGACTTTGCCTTTTTATCCCCACCAGCATACACTATCTGCAATGGTAGTGTGCCGGTTTTAGATGAGGGATCCCTGATGGTGGCACAACACATGCTGCAGCCCTTAGGAACCTTCCCTGGTCACAGGGCCCTTGGTATGACTGGTACCTTTTACAAGGGACTTACCTGTGTACGAGGGGTGTCCCAATTGTGGAAACAATGGTACATTTTTAACTGAAAGAACACTGGTGCTGGGGCCTGGTTAGCAGGATCACAGCACACTTCTCAGTAAAGTCAGCATCAATAGCAGGCAAAAAGTGTGGGGGGGGACTGCAAAATGGAAAACATTTTCTACAGAGGGTGTGTCAGCTTGTTGAGGAGACAGTGTTAACTTTGATAGAGAGAAGTCAAGGATAATGGCCAGGTTATGCAATTGGTCAACGTGGGCGGGGGCGTTAACCTGAATGGGGGGCCACCAGGAGTCGTTCCAGGCAGAATGGGGTATAGCCAATCACGAGGATTTCTGTGTTCTCTGAGTGGAGCTTGAGGCAGCTGACCTCCATCCAAGGGCAGACTGCTCAAGCCAAGATGCATTTCCACAATGGGATGAGAGCAGAGCCATCAGACATGGAGAGGATCAGTTGGGTGTCATTGGCGTAGGAGACTATCTTTACCTGGTGTTGTTTGATGATCTTAGCGAGCGGGCCATGTAGAGGTTAAAAAGCTTTGCGCAGTGTGGGGACCCTTGGTACACTCCGCTGCAAGTGTCTTTAGGTTGTGATGTGAACTGTGGTAGTCTGACCCTCTGTGTTCTTCTGGTGAGGAAGGACCAGATCCAGCTCCGGGCTTTGTCTCGGATGCCAGCATCGTGCAGCCTGTCGCAGAGGCTGAAGTTTGAGACGGTGTCAAATGCAGTAGAGAGGTCTAGAAGGATGGGTGCGGCAGTGCAGTATGATGCGTATGTCGTCGGTAGTGGCTAAGTGTGCCGTTTCAGTGCTGTGGTTGCTTCCGAATCCGGAATGGGACAGTTGTAGGATACGGTGTGTCTCGAGGAACTCGGTGAGTTCCTGGTTGAATGCTTTTTCCGTTACCTTGGCTAGGAAAGGGAGCAGAGACACGGGTCAGTAGTTCTTCAGCTCCCTAGGGTCGGCTTTGGGTTTCTTGAGTAGCGGGCTGATTTCAGCATGTTTACAGTCTGAGGGGAATGTGGCGGTCTTAAACGATAGGTCGATGGTTCAGCAAAGCTCTGGTGAAATGATGGTGATGACAAGGTTGAGGGTGTGATGAGGGCATGGATCTGAGGGTGCTTCCAAGTGGATGGAGTTCATTATTCTTTGGGTGTCCTCTACAGTAATGGGGGTTCAGCAGTTCAGTATCTGGTGAGGCTGCAAGGTCTGTGGTGGTTTAGCGGTGAAGGCGGGCTTTGTATGCTGAAGCCTTCGTAGAGGTCCCGGATCATTGCAGAGGTCTTGGGAGGGAGGGAGGGATGGATGAGGTGTCTGCCCTGTGGTTCGTGAAGTCTTTGACAATGACGAAGAGCTCTTTGATGCTGCGAGTGCTGGTGTTGAGGCATGCTTGAAATGCAGCTTTTTGGGTGGCTCGGATGTTCTGGTGGTACGTTGTGCCAGTATTTTTGTAGGCGGTGCGGTCTTTGCTGAGGCTACATTTGCGTTACAATCATCTGTAGGCGTGCTTGGATTAATGTAGGTATCGCGTAAACCACTTGGGAGTTTTGCTCTGTAGATTCCATGCCAATTTCCTTAGGGGGGGCTACATTGTCGGCACATTCAGAGCCAGCGCTTTAGTGTGCCTGCAGATTCATTAGCGTCCAGTGTGAGGGAGTGGTTGACAGCATTTGGTGATCTCTGCTTCCCTGACTTTGCCTGAATGTCTGCCGGGGGTTAGGGTATGTGGTGGCGTGCAGTGTTTGAGTAGGTAAAGTAGATGCACTTGCGGTCAATCCAACAGTGTTCGGAGGTGTGGATGATGGTGAGGTTGTCTCCTGCTGAGAGAACGGCGTAGAGGATGTGTACGGCTTTGTGGGTGGGGGAAGTTGATGAGTTGTTTGAGGCCGAGAGTTGTGGGGTTGTACAGGATATTTGACGTATTGGGGGGGTCATCGAGGGTATCAAGCTGTAAATCGAGATCACTGAGTGGGATGTAATAGGAGGAAGTGAATGCTTGGAGGGGCAACAAGGTTGACGATGTCTTGTCAAAACTGGGGTTGTGGTCCAAGTGGCCTGGAGGGGAGGTTGCCATGTAGGAAGGTGTCTTGGTTGGCCAGGATCTGGAAATGTAGATGCTCTTGCATTGATAGAATATGACTAGATGATGAAAGGCAGAGGTTGTTCTTGTAGATTATGGCAATGCCACCTCCTGGCCGGTTAGCTCGTTGCTTGTGTATGATTTTGTAGTTGTGCATGATGGCCTTGGCAATGTCTGTGGTAGCGGCAGGGGTGATCCAAGTCATCGTGAGAAGGTGACGTCCGGGGCTGTTGAGTCAAGGAGGTCTCAGACTTGTAGTGCATGCTTGATGAGGGAGCATGTGTTGAGGAGCAGTGTGGAATCATGGGGTGGCACTTGGAGTGTGCTGGAACAGGCGCAGCAAGAAAATGATCCATGGGTGTTCATGTGGTCAGCTTGGTGGCATGCGGATGATCTTATCGGGTTGAGGGCACGTAGAGTGCTTGCGTTGAACTGGCAGAAGGGGTGAGAACTAGGGTCCGTGGTGCTGGGTGCCACCCATGCACAAACAGGCTCCACTGTGGTGCACCAGCGTGGCGGCCGTCATTAAGAAAGAGAGGGAGGCGGAGGTCCAGTGATAAGGAGGTGGGAGAAACACTTTGCATGGGGAGGGTGGGGATGCTGGGGCACCAGCGGTGCGGGGTAAACACAAGAGGGAGAAAAAGAGAAAAGGACAGAAAAGAAGCAAGTGAAAGAAACAGAAGTAAAAAAGCAAGAGTAAAGAGAGGCAAACAGTATTGAGAGGAAGATACTTACTTTCAGACAGCCACTAGGCCACCATCGATGAGGAGCAGGCAGGAGCCTGCGGGTGGAGGTGGGCCTCGACCCGAGAGTCAGGCAGGCTCTGAGTTTGTCCCAAGCAAAGGGAACAACAGCAACCAGAGCACCTGCATTCAGGAGGGCATCAGACGCTGACCAGGAGGTCAGAGGAGTCGCCCTCTCATATAGTCCTGCACCCGCCATTAAGGAGGGGAGAGAGGGGTGCCGCTCTGCTGAGGGGCAAAAGGACAGGAAATGTGCTTCGCAGGAGAGGAGGAGGAGCAACCAGGGCAGCAGTGGCATGTAGAAAACACAAGAGGGAGAAAAAGAAAAACAGACATAAAAGAAACAAGTGAAAAAAATAGAAGTAAAGTCAGAAGTAAAAAGGCAGAAGTTAAGGGAGGAAAAAAGTTAATAGAGTGTGATATACTTAGTGTAAGATGGCCATTAGGTCACCAGGGATGAGGCACATGGAGGGGTCTGCGGGTGGAGGTGGGTTAGGAGGCAATATATAATAAATAATATATTTGGGCAACACCGAAAACAGCAACAAAGTAAAAATAACACAAAAGGACATCATGTTCATAAAAGTAGATTCAAATTTTATAAATAAAAAAAAAACACCAAAAATCCAAAATACAATGATTAGAAGTCAGGCATGTATTTGTAAAGATTAAATGCAATAGCGCTTAGAAGCAGAAAGCGAATCTTGAGTTATCTTTCAGAATTGGACCCAGAGAAAGTCAAGTTTTCAGGCCTCTCGTATTGGAATGCAAACTGGCTACAGGACCCAGGCAGGGACTGGTGATTCAAACTACCGTAATACTTGTCACAGCATGAGATGAGTTGAAAATCCCCACGTGATTGGGGTGTCGCAACAGATTTCTCCAAACAATGGTGGAAATACATCAGTTCAGAGCATGATGCTCCAGTCCAGTCCCTGCACCAGCAGCGATGCGCTGGTGGCAGTCTCGCAACAAGAGCAATGCAATATGCTTTATAATAACTGTGGTGTCAATGGAGGTGTGCCACCTCTAAGCAGCACGACGACATCAATGCGCAGGTTCTAGAAGTAGCAGCACTTTATACACCCTTCGAAGGGGCCAGGACTGTAATTGGCAGGGCAAGAGCTGCAGCAAGCAAATTCCAGATGTAGTAGGTGATGTGTCAGAAGTCTTTTGTGACCTTGGGACTGCTAAAGAACAGGAGGAATGCCAGCAAGCACTTAAAATGACTTTGGTTCTGGGTTGGAGAGATTCAGGAACAGCCCTTACAGATACCAAGCGAGGAGGGCAGCAGACAGCAGGTCAGCACAGCAGAACAGGAGTCCAGTAGAGTGACAGTCCTTTAAGCAACATAGCAGTTCTTCCTAGCAAAGTGTCCACATGTCCAGAAGTGTACTGAGTTAGTGATGTCCAAGGTCCAATTATTATGCCCAGTGGTTCCTCTGAAATGGGGGAGACTTGAAAAAGAGGCCTTTGAAGAAAGTGCACATAGTCACTGCACTTCCTGTCCTAGCTGCAGAATCGCTACGGGGGGTTATGCAGCCCTGTGTGTGGGAAGAATAGCCATACCATTTAGGTCAGCTGTACAATTTCATCCTGCCGAAGTTGGGCCATCAGGATGTTTATGGTCCATCAGTCACACCTGAGCTCCCTTGGTGTGTGCCTGTCTGGAGGGAATGCACAACAGATGATGCGTCACCCACCCAAAGATGTAGTCAGGGGCAGCCAGTAGTCAGTAAATATTTAAGAAAATAAAACAGCTAATTTCTTAATGTGACATTTTCAGCCACACAAATTAAAAGTTCGACTTGACCATAAGTTGTAATTTTGAATTGCGAGTCCGGAGACACCTAACTCCAATTTTTGTTTTTTCAACAATTGGAAATTAGACAGGCTGCTTCAAGGTAACCCTGATGTTAGCTTCAGTGAAAGTTAGGCCTTGCGGTGGTGAAAGACAAGTGTAATAGTTTTTCTATTACCACAACAGGTTAAAATCTACAAATACATGCCCAACTTGCCCCTGCCCTTTGATATGTCCCGGGCCCACTAAAGGGGGTTACATATGTTTTAAAAATAAAGGTTTGAAAATGGAAAGACTTAACATGACAGATCAAAATGGTGGTTTAGAACTGCAAAGACAGGCTATGGAATGACAAGCAAGCCATGTTGGACGTACTACTTAATTGAGATGCATAATAATTTCTGTGGGCACACTAGTAGCCTTTAACTTACAAATCCAGGGCATAGGTAAGTGCAATTTATTAGGGACTTATAAGTAAATGAAATATGCCAAATGTGGATAAGCAAACATTACCATATTTTAAGGCAAGAGCACATGTACTTCAGCACTGCGTAGCAGTGGTAAAGTACTCAGAGTCCTGACAACAAGAAAAAAGTCTGAGAAAGAGAAGGAAGGCAAAAATTTGGCAGTGAACCTTAAGAGAAGGACATCTGACAATAAGCAAACGTAAAATACATATAAATATTTTATTTGATTCTCATTTTTGAACCACAGTAACAATATGTCTTGCAGAAACAAATATATAAACTGAGCAGATACGGTAGATGGTCGTACAAAAATACCAGTATACTGGCTAACCAATTAACTGAAAGAAGAGATTGGCTGCCCATACACACATAAACAATACATATATGCATAATTAAGTTCAGCTGCTAACTGTTCAGCAACTATATTAATAGGGGAGCCATACTATATGTGAGTTATACTAAGTATGATGATGTACCTCAACTAATCAGTACCTCACACTTATGTTGTGTGGTTCCCCTACATACCACAAATGTCCATAATACACATGAAAGTCACTCTTGTTTCCATGAAACAAACATTAATGGGGCAGATGTCAGACAATACAAGATCATGTACATCCTCTGAAAAATGGCCATTTCATTTTGGAATCCTGGAGAAAATTAGTTTTGGCCCCAAGTACCGGAGATGGTAGGTTTTTGTACAATAGACCCTGTGCAAGAATAAGAATTAAAAGGCACGCCTCTTGTGAGTTCCGGCTACAGGGCTGCCCTTTAATGCCGATGATATTTGGCTGGTGGTAGAGGGTGTTATAAAATGGATTCGGGCGGATGCGCAGGTTTGAAGGTGGCCAAGATGCACGGGGTGGGGGTAATCACCCAGAATGCTGCTTATGTTTTTTTTGTTTTGTTTTTTATTACTTGACGCAAGTGATCGGAACACTAAAGAGGTAGTGAGAGATTTTTCAGGTCTTTGTAAAGGTCTCTGGATTTAATGATATTTGGGACATATCTTTATTGTTCCCAATGGACAAAGTACATGATCAACAATTGGCTTTAGCCGTTACAGTTGAGATGACTAAATTTAAATATTTGGGGAGATAATTTGGTCTCTCTGCTAGCCCACTTTGACAAGAATGTAAGGCAATGGCAGTCAATGTCAATTTCTCCGCAGGTAAGTGTGACATATTTTAAAAAGCGAGCACTAACCTGCTTTAGGCATAGAAAAATCATAAAAATTTTACTAGACATACAAGTCAAGTAGCTTGAATAATCTACTCGACCAAACTGTAATGTACTTGAACCGGAAACGGATCTCATATTGTGGGTTCCTAGGCAAGTATTGAATTTTGCAATCACCTTTTTGTTCATTCTCACATATGAGTGCACCTTCAAATATGTAAGTTCAGCATTTCTGCTGTAAAAAAAATCCTCTTTTGTTGGATTCAATACACTAAATGTTTGCTCCATGTATAATAAATATAACCCACATATAGGGTACACATGATCCATGTATGACTTTGCCATCAGGGCAGGAGTGTTTCTCAGTTTATTTGTAAACCCTCACTTTAAGTAAATATATTACCAGAGCGTGATGTGGTAGCACACTGTCATTTACAGACACCACCTTTCGCAAAAATGTCCCCAAAGCTGCTCATTAACCTGCAGCTTTAATGATAATACTATGTAGTGTATTAACAAAATTCTGTGAAAATTGGATTTCAGAATTTTTTTTCATTTGCACATCACCACGTACAGTGTTACGACTTGTTTTTAATACTAATAAAAAATATATATTTTTTTTAATCACACACGTTCAAAAAAGGGTCTTTCACAGCTACTGAAATATATTTTAAAATGTATGTAAAGTTGACTTAGTTAAAAAGATGTGTGTTAAGAAAAACCAGATACTAAAAGCCTCTCATTCCACTTTGGTCAGACAGTTTACCTTACAAAATCCTGGGACTCTGTAGTCACAAGGAACATTATTTGCAATCCAAGAAGACAAACTGACTTTTGAACTCTGTCTCTGAATACAGAGAAAATGTGACAAGAATAAGATTTAAAGGCATCTTAATTGCTAATTCAGCTTCTGATTGGACAGAACACCTCTTATTTGTCCACTCGCTAGAAGGGTTAAGTGGAATCAAAAAATAGCTAGAACGCATAAGATAAATCTCAACATAGCAAGTGGTTGAGTAGATTATTGGAGCCCTGTACTTTCTCTACATTCTTCCAAACACACCCTATATATAAGAGACACATTCTTTATACGGGTTGAAGCGCTGGTGCACACCCTGTTATGGACGGGTGGGAAGCCAAGGGTGGCTCTGTATTTTCTCCAGGAGTCTAAATATAAAGGCGGATAGAGCAGCAAAACATTTGCAAGTATTATGAGGCTGGACAGGTTTGTGTAGTTATTCAATGTGCATATGCTCAAGTGGAAAGGCCACCATTTGGGCTGACCACCAATATATGGGTAAACAATGCTATCCTACTTCGGCTGTACAGGTGTAAACTGGAATTGACACTCTATCCAGGCAAGGAATTGGTGGATAGGACTTGGAGGAAGATAAATAAAAAAAAATGGCTAAGTGTACCTATGGATCCCCGTAACACTGTTATGGGAGGGTTCTAGGCTCCCAAAGTTGGTGACTCTGAAGGAGTTTCGTGGTTGGGACGATAGGCATCTCAATTCTGGCAGACGTGTGGAATGACAATGGAGTAGTCCCCTTTGCACATCTACAAAAGGAATATTGGATCGTCTGCCATGCAATGGATGAAATATGCCCAACTAAAGGCAGATCTTCATCAAAGCACCCTCAGAAATGTAGAGATGCAGGAGCAATTATTTGCGGAGATGGGATTTATTGGATGGGTCAGTAAAGGAAAAACTAATTTCCCTCACATTCGGGACATTAATGAGAAACAACCAGCACCCTTGGTGGAAGCGCTGGGCAGCTGGGTGCGAGATTGTGGAGAAACGAATGACAACGATGGTGTAAATCACTCATGTTCCTGGCAGAAGTGGACACACCAGCGTGTCTCTGACTAATTTAGTATCAAATCCTACAGTCCATTACACCCGTAGGCCACTTTACGGACTGCGTAGAGTGCCCCCCCCCCCTAAAAAAAAAATAATAATAATAATTTAACATGCAGTGGATGATTTTAGAAAATGTTAATTATCCAATTTGAATAAAATGATTACATCACAATCCACATAACTCATCTGAATAAGTAGTTACTGGAGAAAACTAACCCTGAAACATATGTAAAGTGTAAAGAAAACATTTCTTGTACACAACTGTCCTGTCCCAAAGTATTCAAACTATGCACCTTATGTGTTCTGTGATAGCCTTCATACCAGTCCCATAATTCGCTATACATACCCATAGCTGCCCAGAAGGCAACTAAATCCAAACTTCAGGGGGAGGGGGTTAAAAGGGCAGAGCCAACACTTCAAACAATGGCGCTGAGCGATATTCTGCACCTTCCAAAAACACAAGAGTTAAACAGGGTCGTAGCTTGGTCTGTTAGAGAGGGGCGCTGCAGTTTCTCTGACAATCAGGCTTGCATATAAGGCGTCTACCAAGCCCCACAACTCTTAATGTGGCAGCTTCAGTGCGGAAGGACTGCCACAGCGAGGCTGGAATGAGGTCCATAATATTTAATGATAGGAGAAGCAGGGTGCATGAGAGTGGCATATGTGGAAGTGGAAGGGGAGAGTAATGAACATTGGTGGGAGAGAAAACAATATTTTGTAAAATAACAAATAGTTTTGACTACTCTCAAAACAAGGAGGGATAGCGTGTGTGCATTGTTGTCTGTGTGCAAAAAGTGCTGGTGAAATCACCTGCACAAAACTATTACATTTATTTTGGGAGTGTAACACCTCAATCACCCCCGTATTTAAATGAACAGTAAACTCGGAAATTCACAAAAATCCACAGCCAAATATTACATTCATACTTGCATGCTGTCAATTTTTAAAATCTATATTTTTAATTGGTTTTATTTTTAGTTTTTTCTCCCAAAAAAAGGGCACTCATAAATACACCGAGTTTTTTACCGGTGCGTACTTTCAGGCCTGCCCTGCCTAAGGATCCAGACAGCAAGACGCTCAATTACTGTTGCTGAATGAGGTGAAAATAGGCTGCGGTGTGGCCAACAATGTGCGTGTGTCAGGCTGTTGCCCTATGCTGCACCCTACATAGATGCCAAGGTTTCAGATAGCTGGATTTTAATACAGATAAAGTGTAGCAGTTAAAAAGTCACCCATATAATTAAATTATACAAATGTCACACACAGCAACAATAACTGAGGCTCTTGCTGTCCCCGTGATCGTTAGGCAGGGCAGGTCTGAAAGTACACACTTGTAAAGACGATGGCCTGCCCTGTATAATGATCACACGGGTAGCAGTAACATTCATGCATCGCTGTATGCCTGTGCGCCTGGCCCCACCTAAGCAGAGGCTCACATTTTATCATCGTAATCGCGCTGCCTGCCGTTTATTTATTGCTCCCAAAATGCGTGCGGTGTCCCTAGCTGCTTCCAACGGCCCAATGGGGTGCTGCGACGCAGTTCGGGAACCGGTAACAAACAGGTGAGCAGAGATGCAAGAGAAACTCACAGTGAAAAAAGAAAGCCGAAATTATATATATGGAATATATAATCGGCACAAGTGCTGACCTTAAAGAAGGTGACCGCAATCTGCTGTGACCGTAATGAGGCGGTAACGCCGCTCCGACCGCAATCAGCCGTGATCGTAATGAGCTGTGAGGGGAGCTGCTAAAGACAACCTTGAAATGAAAAACGCGCATTCGCACACCCATGCTCATGTGCTTCACAAGTGCACTGTGAGGGGAGCTGTTTAAGACGAGAAAATTGACAAAATCATTAGTGCGCATGCGCACAGCCATGTGCATGCGCACAGAACAAAGTCAACCCAAAAAAGACAGGGAGCGGCAAAAGACAGAACATGGGCACAAAATAGAAATGATGTTCAGCAGGAGGAGGAGGGGCTATATACTCTTTGACCTTGTCCCTTTCATAGAAAGGAAAGAAACTGCTTTTACAGTGTGTGGCAGGGGAGTGAATAGGCACACTCACTCCACATATTTGAGAACGGAAGGGAAGATTTTTTTCATAGAAGCGAACATCACGAAAATAGGTTTTGAATGAGCAGCAATCATTATCTCCAAACTGTCAGTGTGACGCCCAGGGTGTGTATCTCAAGAAGTTCTTCCTGAGAGAGATGAAGGTGTTTCTTCCCCATGTCTCAGTGTCTTACCATTTAAATTGGAGTTGCAAAGCCACGGGCAGGAGCCTGTTCAGCTTAGGTGTAATGTGATTTCATGTTTATAGTCTAAAAAGAGACTCAGTTGCTCTGCTTAAATAGGGTTAAGCTTTTTAGTACGGCTAACGAGAAGGCCAAAAAAAAGAACATACTATTGGTCCCATCTAGAGTATTTAAGGAACTTCTAAAGTGTGTAGGTTAAACTCAGGCAATGTCTGCTCAGTGAACTATGTTTGCATGAAATGTCAGCAGAGGTCGTTTGGTCTTTAAAAGAAAGCTCATTATCAAACTTAACCCCTTGATATTTTGCACTAGTGACTAAAGTGGGTTCATGGTCCTAGTGGCTGCACTGTCAGAAATTATTGAGCTTTGGAGAATAGTGTGCGAGCAGGAAGGAGAATATACTTATGATGGTTCAACCAAGGCATAGCCTTTTATTGGACAGTATCAGGGTGAAAAATAGTCCTTGTTCAGCAGTCATTAAAACGTAGAAATACAGGATACAATACAGAAACATTACTCAAATAAAAATATTAAACCTCAAATACCACATTTGATACTTCTAATTGCATCGGCCAACAAAACATGCTGAATACATTGGCCAGAAGGCCCCATCCGGGATACATCTCCCAGGCCCTCTACCTAGGGCATCCGTGAAATATTTTGCGAAGAAAAATTTGGCTGACAGACTGTAGTAACAACATCACCACATCCCTTCCATCCCAGAGAAGTACCATTCTAACATATCCACTAGGGCACCACAGAACACACTGTCCCTGTGTGCGAAGACCTTAAAAGTTCCACTCCCGACATTGTGCGGTATGTCAGAAGAGTACAGGACCACCAGCAGGTCATTCCACCATCATGACAGCCCGGTGCCCACACAAATCATCACTCCGCCAAGGGGTCAGCCCATTGGTTATCCCCCATTTCTCTGCTGTCAGTGACCACAACAGGGTGAGGACGGCATTGGTGATCTCATCCTTCCCTCGCTGCCACTGGCAGAGTTTGGCAATGGCCCCCAAGAGACTCTGAATGAGGGGTTCATGACCCCTGAAAGACAAGTGAACCCCATCCTTATGGAAAAAGTCCACCCTGGATAGCTGGATCAAACTGTGCCTGATTTTGCCCATGAAGGCCAGCTAGAATTTTTTGCATAGAATGATTAAGCTTCTTAACCAAATCATTCATTGCCCTAGCGGGCACCGTCCCTGGCCAGACGGACTGCGGTATAAACTTCAAACCACACAATCTCAGTATCCGATAGTTGCTTTCTCCCTTTAAAAAGGACTGAAAATAATGTCTCCCACATGGATAATAAGGATATCAGGGGTGGGGAAACCTCTTTCCTCAAACGCCATTTGAGGGTGTTCAAAAATGCTCACCAATCTGAGCTTCCCAACACCCACCCAATAATGATTGACTTCAGCTGCCAGCTGGGCCCTCTTGAGTCTGGATCTGCAAAGCTGATTGGCTGCTCTGCAGACAAAAGAGGGAAATGAGCAAACATTCACCAGCCTTTGCTTGGAGACTGCCGAAAAAGGCCAGAAAGAAATGTTACTGGGGCTATCAGCACTCTTTTTGATCAGACATTCACCTGTACCCGAAGGCCAAGTGGGCCTGACATAACTATTGAAGCAGAATGACCTGCATCTACCTACTCCTTTGATGGCCTCAGACGTTAGGCCCAATGCTAATGAAGTAGTGGCTGCGCCAATACGGAAGGAGTGGGAACTAAAGTGCGCGCTGTCTCCTCACCCAGGAGTGCCAAGCCAAACAGCGCTTGCATATCTTTGTAAAATGGAAACGCATAAGTGGGGCACCATCTGCGTGTACCAGCAGATTGGTACATCCGCTTCAGGGTGACATCAAAGGAAATCCATGGCCAGTCATGGCCACCTTTCTAGTAGATATGTCTTCGACATCCTCACTCACATCCGAAAGGAGCTCCCCAATAATATTAAATCAGAAACATCAAACCCCATTCCTTGTCCCTTCTTGGAAGTCACTACCAACTCTGAAATACTTAACAACCCAAAGAAAGCGAGAGTAAGTCAGACTAAATAACTGAACTTTGTGCTGAGACAAAAAAAACAGTGGCAGAATGCCAATAATACGCAACAGCTAAACTACATCAATAGGTCTCCTGCTGTCCTATACCACAGGGACCAAGTGCTCCTATCCTTTGATGACCCTCTGCACTCTAACATCTTTGGTCAGATCCCCCAACACACCACAGACCCACGAATAAGGCAATTTGCAGACATATGCTTTCTTACTAATGGTAGGTACTTACCCTGTTCACTCTGCTTAACCAGGATATGCAATATACTCTCCAGAGAAGACCATTTGGAACTGTCAGGTGAACTAAAAGATGCATCGTAAGCTTGCTACACCGGCTCATTCGCATGTTTTGTCCTGGCAGCCAAGGATGCCATAATTAACTCTGGGACAATGGGGCACCAAGCTACCCCAATGCCTTGGGGAAGTACATCATCTTCTCATTCACAGGCAGCCAGAGCGATCTGAACACTATCATCTTAAAATGGGATAGAGCATCAGCTATTCTATTTCTTTACCCCAAGAATATAATTGGCAGAGAAATACATATTTGATGCCAGGCAACCACGGATGAGGGCCTGGGGCAGCCTCAACACGAAACGGGCATTTAGTGATTGTTAACTGCCGCCACTGCTGACATGCTATTGGACCAGAAGATGATCCTTCTATTAGCGCGAAAAGCACCCAAAATGTGCAGAGCAAATATGATTGGGAACAGTTCCAAAAATGTAATGTTACGGGTGTGACCAGATTAAACTCACTCAGCGGCCCAATGTTGCATGCACTACTTGGTGCCAAATGCTGCCCCAAAATCTACATTACCTATAGGGTCTGTGTAGAGAGCCAGATATGTTTTGGACTGCACCGGTTGGTGCCACAGGAGCACACTGTTAAAGTTTTTAAGGAAGTCCCACCATATATACAGATCCTCCTTGACCTCAGGTGATAGCCTAGTATAGTCGAGTTTGGCTTTAAGGCTGGACATGGCCCTGGCAATATTCCTTGAGAGCACCCTTCCCATGGAAATCACCTTGAGTACGAAGTTTAGCTGACCCACCAATACCTGCAATTGATGAAGCGTGACTGTCTGACTGACAAACATGACTCAATGGATGCATACACACTCCTGCTTTTGAGTCAGTTTGTATACCAAAGAAACAAATACAGGTTGTAGGGCTCTCCCTCCTTTCCTCAGTCTACAGCCTCAGCCACTTTTGGTTACTTGTTATTGGCAAGCTGTGGAAAAACATAAGTCAAGATTTTGACCACTATGTGGATTAGGAAAAATAGGTCCTGAAGAATTGCCACAAGATCATTAGTGACATTAATTGGCAAGAAACATGTTGTCCCACTGAGCTATCGACAATCACTGTCTCGACGATCACCTTTTTAATTAGAAATGTGGACTCCTTTATTAAAATCCACTGAGAACCACTTCGTCTATTTTTGCATGCACTTTCTTTCACACACATATATTTTACACACCAGTCTACATTAACAGCCCCACACCCATACTTCAGATATGGCATTTTATATAAAAGATCTCTGGCAAAGAGCCCCCTTGCGGGTGCCTGTTGGGCAGTGCAGCACCGGCCCAGTGTGAAGCATTCCCTATGGTTAAGCATGACACCCTTCTTGATGTGAGAAGGCTGTTGCCCCTGAGGGATTTCCCCCCTTACTGATCCCTCAACTCATACCAGAACCTATTTCCTCAAGCTGCATCTTTTCTATAAAAGAAACTGCATACCCTTGTTGTGATGCCATAAGAATAGGACCCTCAGACTCCCTCTTCACTTCACCTTCTGGACCTGTGGAAGGACTTTCAGTGAATTGCCTGCTGTGTACTTCAGAGGACTGCTTTGTTGCACTTGGAAGAACTGTTTTGCTGCCTGAAGCCTGTCTGAACTCTCAAAGGCATGCTCTGCCACTTGAGCTCTGTTCCACTTCTTGAACTCAGGACTACCATAGTAACTCCAATGGCTAGTTGGCTAGCTTCATGATCAGAGCCTCAGGGAAAGTAAAGGCTCCGCCCGTCTTGAACCCACACCTGGACCCAGCCTTAGTGTGTCCCAATTTCCCCCCACGTGGTACCCCCCGAGTCCTGGACCCTCGATGGTGGTGTTAAAGGAGCCTAGATAGCTAAAATCCAAAGCTTCAGACTGACATTTTTTGGCTAAAACTGGTCTGAGAACTGAGAGGAAACAGGAACCAACCTGATCGTCTAGCCTCTCAAGAGCATCATTGTCGGCCTGACTTTGCAGCAGTTCCTACTACATTCTTCTCTTTGGCAGCAAATTCTGTACAGTGGTCCTTCACCAAAGGGGTATTTTGCCTCGTGGAACTCTTACCAGCTACAGCCTCCAGCCTTATCCTACTGGAGATTTTCAACTTCCAAAAAAGAGACTAAGGGGGTCATTCTGACCCCGGCGGGCGGCAGGAGCCGCCCGCCTGGAGGGAACTGCCAGAATACCGCTGCGCGGTCAAAAGACCGCCGCGGGTATTCTGGGTTTCCCACTGGGCTGGCGGGCGACCGCCAAAAGGCCGCCCGCCAGCCCAGTGGGAAACACCCCTCCATGAGGATGCCGGCTCCGAATGGAGCCGGCGGAGGGGAGGATGTGCGACGGGTGCAGTAGCACCCGTCGCGAATGTCAGTGTCTGCAAAGCAGACACTGAAATTCAGAGTGGGGCCCTCTTACAGGGGCCCAACGACACCCATGCCGTTGGCATGGGCACTGCAGGGGCCCCCAGGGGCCCCACGACACCCCTCACCGCCATCCTGTTCCTGGCGGTCAGAACCGCCAGGAACAGGATGGCGGTGAGGGGGTCGGAATCCCCCATGGCGGCGCAGCTTGCTGCGCCGCCATGGGGGATTCCCAGGGCAGCGGAAAACCGGCGGGAGACCGCCAGTTTTCCCTTTCTGGCCGCGGCTGAACCGCCGCGGTCAGAATGCCCTGCGGGGCACCGCCAGCCTGTTGGCGGTGCTCCCGCCGACCCCGGCCCCCGGCGGTCAGAATAACCCCCTAAGTCCAGTCGTAAATATTTTCAGTGCAGCTTCATCCAGTGGCTCCCCGACAACCACGCCTCCTCCTCGAACACCTCAGAGATTATTTTTACATATTTATTTTAAGTCTACAGGTAAAGGTCAACTGGGCCCAATCCAGTCTTTGTATTCAACTCATGCTCCATCACAGTTGGCCATATTTTTCAACTTTGACCCCGGTCTAAATGTCTGTGGTTGGTGCTTTGATCTTTTTGGTGCTGGTTTTAATCTTCAACTTTAAAAAATCATAACTCTGGTTCTATGGATTGCATTTTTGTTGATTTGATGTCAAATAATTTATTAAAATTTACTCTATTTGTCCAAATTGGTGTGGGTTTTTTCTTGTGTTGTGTTTCCCCTTAATTACTGTTTATGGGCTGCATAAATACTTTACACATTGCCTCTAAAGCTAAGCCTGACTGCTGTTGTGCCAAGCTACCAGAGGATTAAGCACATGCTAATTTAGTGACCTTTGTGGTTCACCACGATAGGGATTGTGACTGTTGCTTAAACAGGGTTAGCACCTCACCCAACCAGCAATCCAATTTTTCACACCAGTTATTTAAAAATAAATCTGCAATATGCAAGGTCAATAACCTTGACTTGGAAAACTCCTTTATGGAGAGACATTGTGTACTGATGGAAGAGAATGAACTTAAGAAAAAGTAATTTAGGAGTTATGCCCTCATACAGACAATCTTGTATGTTTGACTCTGGACTTTGGAGTGTTGGAGAGAGGCCTTTTGTCAAGATTCAGGTGTGGTATGGTCCACTATCCGTGCTATTTTCGTCTGGGCCAAAACAGCACTGAATGCATTTGTTCTTGTCCCTGTGATAAGCATTCAGATCAAACACTGATATGTTTTGTATATGTTTTGCATATTTATATTCTTTGTACAAAAAAAAATTGTAATCCAGATTTTAAGGAAAGATAATTTGAGACAGTGTAAACCTGCTTTATACTTCCTTTAAATGATAATCAATTGATGAAGTCTGTGCAACGGTTCTGAGGTTTTTTACAATCAGCGTTACATCCGAAGAATATAGTTCTGATATAGTACTGAGTATATTTCTATGTATGTGTGTATATATATATATATATATATATATATATATATCTCAGTACATATATTTATTGTCTTCCTGGTTTGCAGCTATTTTTATAATCGATAAAGCATTTTGTGAGTTTACTTGACAATAGGTTTTTAAGTGTTGATTGTTATAACTCTATATTAAAGCCTACAGATAGGTATTTTGCTGCATGAAAGGTTATCTGTGTAGCGATGAACTGTGGTGTTTGTTACTGCAGCTAGCAAGCCCTAAGGAGAGAGGATTTGCACTGTAATAATTCTTGCAAGAATCTTCTTAGCTGTCTGTCAAGCTCTTGCAATATAAAAAAAAAAATCATTTGTATGTGTGTATATGTATATATATATATATTGTACATGTGTGTGTGCATATATATATACATATTGCATGTACATGTGTTAATGTGTGCATAAATATATATATATATATATATATATATATATATATATATATATAATCTCGCCCCATTGTAAGGCACAGTTTTCTTATCAATAATTTTATTGCAAATGTTGCAGTGATATCAAAGATGCCATACAAAATCTCGTCAATGATATAATATGTGGAGTAATTACCTATGCATGGCGAAGGCACAAGTTAAAGTTACCTTAGGGCACGAATTATAGATACTTGAAAGAACTCTAACTATAACTGCTGAATTTCTATTGTTTTGAACGTGTCAATTCAGAACCTAACTATAGCGTCCCTGTAACCTTGTTTTTTTTTTTTTCCAATGAATTTCTATCATTTTTAATGTAAAAAAATGTCAATTACTATACGGTATTTCAACCCTCCGCCGCGCACGGCCTTTGGCCATGTGCATCAGGGGTTGGTCGGAAGGCCAGGCCTGCATCCAGGTCTTGCAGCCAAGCAATTATAACCACCCAACCCCTTGCCATACACGGTCTTTGGCTGTGCGCAGAGTAGGTTGACCACAGGGCCTGTCTCTCTCAGTGGATCTATGAGTGAGTGCGTGAGTGTGTGAGTGGGCACCTGCTGAGTCTCAGTGCATGTATGAGTGAATGATTTAGTGTATGAATGTGTCTGTAATTTCTTTTTTAAGTTTTGCCTTATTTGCCAATATTTTGCTAATAATTTGCGAATTTCTGTGAATTTTCTTTCATATCGCACATGGTGACAAAACATTATTTGAAACCTATAATTTGACCCTATAGCACACCCATATCACACCCCGGTGGTCAGGGTATCCTCACCCTGACCCCTTATGCCACTTTCAATTTGAATTTTCACCCCCGGGGACCGTGCCCCATGAAATAAAATGGCAACTGCAACTTTCTAGTCAGGTTATGATCAGCCAACTGCAATGCTTCTTTTAGCACGCCCCTTTGTGAAATATTCACGAAGTTATTGCAGCCAGAGATACACAAATTTAATTTTCCCTTTAATATCTCAAAAACTACTGAACGGATTCACACCAAATAAGTGAAAGCATGATCTGCATACCGAAAGCTAGCTTTCTGCCAAACTTGGCGTAATTCCGTCCAGCGGTTCGGGCTGTAGATGTGTCTAAAGGTCATATGGAAACTAACATGGGAAACACAACTTTTTTCACCCCACCTTTTTCTCGGCAACCCACTTGATGGATCACCCCAAAACTTTCTGTGTGCAAAAAGAATCACTGCAAAGGGTGGGTGTGCTGCAAATAAAGGAGCAGGTAATTGGAAAAGTACAGGATCTCCCTGATCTAGGGGTGAACTTTGATGATAAGAGATCCTGGAAACCATGTATCTCTAAGAGAGGGAGGCTTTTTAACTCCACTGTAGATGCCACGTTTGTTTGGTGCCAGGGTGGGCAATAAACCTATTAAGCCCTTGCTTGATGTCTATAGGCATAAATGCCTTCCAGTTCTGATGTATGGGGCCCCACTTTGGCGCTATACGAATAATAGGGCCCCCTGCGATTGAGGAAAATCGTTTTTGTTGAAGGTTAATAGGGGCGGGCCAAAATATTCCTGGGTTTTGCTTGCATGTTGAGCTGGATTTGGATATTATAGAAGATGCCATTAAAATAGCTCCCCTTTTATTGTGGATTTAAATCTGGACTAATGAGTTTGCGTCCCTCAACAGGGAAATCCTGAGAGATTGTTTTCTATGCAAGCACGCAAAGGAAATTCCCTGGTTGGCTTATGTGAGAAAGGTAGCCAGTGTATTGGGGCTCTCTGATATTTTTGATGCACCAGAGGGTTTAACCAGCTCAGACAAATGGTGGATGAAGAAGAACTTCCTAAAAATTCTAGGGCCAAGAAGGAGGAGGTAGAGTTAAGGAAAAAATCAGTGAGGGACTTTATTATGCTAAAGATGGGGGTGGCCCCAGAGACCTACCTCTTGGAGGTTAAAAATGTATGGGAAAGGACCCTTGTTACGCGATTCCATCTGGGAGCAATTAGAAGCAATTTGTGTTTTCCGCTAGGGCAGTTTGACCAAATTCCATAAAATTGTGTCCGTGTGATGGTGTATCCCCACAGACCTTAATTCATTTTACTATGTTTTGTGAGTTTTATGCACCTTTTAGGAAATGCTATTTAGTCCCTCTTTTGAGGGATAGGGATTTTGTGCAATACCACCCAGCCTTTATGTGGTTGTTTATGACTTCTGATGCGTTGGTGTGGCAAGGGGATGGGCTCCTTTTTAAAGGGAGCTATAACATGGCGGAATAGTGTTAACTTTAAATTTTTGTTAGTGTTTATATACATTTTTATTCTTTTATGGATCCATCAAATGAGTACTGTAATTTTGAATGTAATTGTCTTTTTAATTGTTTTTATGTGTTGTTTATTTATATGTTCTTATGGTTGAAAGTTTTCTAACCGAATAAAGTGACTTGAATTGAATTGAATCACTGCAACACTTTTTGTTTTGAAAATTTTGTGAAGATTCATCAAACGGTGTCAAAGATTTAGGAAGGGAACATGGAAACATGGTCCTAACTATATCTACTTATATATATATATATATATATATATATATATATATATATATATATATATATATATATTCACAAAAAGAACTCAAAATACCGAGGCTCAAAAAGTGGCGGTCCGACCATGGCTTCGAGCAATGCCAATGCAAATGCAAGGAAATCTTGTAATAACAAGAAGGGTCAGGACACTTCCAGTATAGTTAAAGCTTTTTACTCTTTACAACGAAATTCCTCCCAATGCGTTTCAGCCGTAGCCTTGTTCACAGATGGGGGAGCTTGGCAAATTAGCATACAAATACCAACACTCAACAAAACTAAAAACGGACAAACACAGCACATCTATAGAATACCTTGAATAGCATGGCGGCCATACTAGGCTAGTCTTTTGTACATAATATAACTTCCACAATGTGTTGATATTCTTTCTCTTACTGTTTGTATAGCCTATATAGCATTACATTATTAGTATCCTCAAAGTATTCAACATAATGTTATTATTAAACTGCGTATACCAAATAAATATCATGTTTTTCAAATAGTTATGTCTTAAATGCCGTGTTTATATATCCAGTACACATACTTCATAACCCCCCCAAAAAAATTGATTAAACAAAAACCCTACAGGTGAAGAAATCACTACTAATGCCCACAAAAAACAGATACGTACAAAAATATATCTAAAACTAAAAAATATGTATGTTACAAAACTGTCATCTTATACCCAGAAAAGTACTACTTAGCCTAAGTGACTACACATTTCCTCACTGGAATTAAGCCCTCCAGGCGAGAGTGTCATGAATCTGATAATGTATTTAGATTCCAAAATCCGTACGTTTTTTTGTCGATTGCCACCTCTTATACTGTTTTTAACATGATCACATACCAGATAGCTCAGTAATTTATCATTGCCTTGATGTACCTCTTGAAAATGCCTCGCTACCGGGTAGTTGGAATCATTATTGCGGATGGCTCTCATATGTTCAAGAACTCTTTTCTTTGCTTTGTGGATAGTGCTGCCCACATATATCTTATCACAAGGACATCTTAAGCAGTACACACAATATTCGGTATTGCAGTTGAAAAAAACGGTAATTCGATGTTTGTTTCGCCCATCACCCCGCATGACCTCTGTACAATTGACACTATTTCTACAAGCTTTACACCGTTGGCAACAGTAAAAACCCTGTACGGGGACCCCAATCTGTTTGGTGGTGTCAGAACTCATTATCATATTGTGACTTAGGTCATCACGTATTGACCTACCTCTTCGAAATGTAATCGAAGGAGAATCCTGTACTACACTTTTCAAATGGGAATCTGTTTGTAAAATATGCCAACTTTTCCTCAAAATTTGTCTTAGTTTGAAAGCTTGGTTCGAATAGGTGGTAATAAATCTTATTTGTTGCTGATCGTCCTTTGCTGTATTTGAAGAATACAGCAAGTCCGACCTTTCTTTAGAGTCCACCTTATCAGCTGCAGTCTTGATCATTTTGTCACTGTACCCTCTTTCCAAGAGTCTTTGGCACATTACACTACGCTCTTGTTGATAACTTTCCTTAGTGCTGCAGATTCTTTTAGCCCGTAACAATTCCCCGTATGGAATGCTCCTATTGAGATCAGACGGATGGGCGCTCCCTGCATTCAGTAAGCTATTCCCTGCTGTCGTTTTTCTGTATTGTTTAGTTACCACATGATCATTGTCAATACTTATTTCTACATCTAAAAATTGAATAGCGGTCTTACTATACTGTGCACTTAACTGTATATTGCAATCATTCGAATTCAACAGCGTTACAAACTCACTAGCTGATTTCTCGTCTCCCTTCCATATCAGAAAGATATCATCAATATAGCGGCACCAGAGTACCACCTTATCTTCAAAGTCATTTTGATCTTGGGATACCTGCTCCTCCCACCATCCCATGAATAAATTTGCATAGCTGGGAGCGAAGCAAGTACCCATTGCTGTCCCTTGTAGTTGTTTATATATCGTATTGTCAAACAGAAAAAAGTTGTTAGAGAGACAATACCAAATCATGTCACAAATCATATCAGTGTGTTTCAAGTATGAAATAGAACGGGCTCTCATGTAGTGTTTCACAGCCTTGAGGCCCAAATCATGTTGGATACTAGTATATAAACTGGTGACATCCATAGTTAATAGTAAGAAGTCATTATCCCAGTGCAGGCCATCCATCAGTTTCAAGAAATGGGTAGTATCCTTGACATAAGAGGGCAGACATTCCACAAAAGGTCGTAAGAAATAATCAATATATCTTGAAGTGTTCTCCAGTAATGAGGACATCGCGGACACAATTGGTCTACCAGGGGGATTGGCACAGTCCTTGTGTAACTTGGGCAATAAATACAAGACAGGTATCTTGGGGTGATCACACTTTAGAAAATGATAT
The DNA here is from genome assembly GCF_031143425.1 of Pleurodeles waltl. Lineage (NCBI taxonomy): Eukaryota > Metazoa > Chordata > Amphibia > Caudata > Salamandridae > Pleurodeles > Pleurodeles waltl. The sequence continues at coordinate 729,930,129 of NC_090440.1, read as the reverse complement.
TCTTCCCATTCAAGCAGCCCTGCCTCACTCCATTCTATCAACATATCATGGTATCTCATAATGGACCCCTTAAAATCAACTTGTACAGCTTTAGTATAGCATTGTGTTACACTAAGCTGTCTCATTCCCTCCTTCAGGTAGTGTGTCTTATCCAGGACTACTACATTACCGCCTTTGTCAGATTCACGTATTACGATGCTAGGATCTTTGGCTAATGTGTTCAGGGCTATACGTTGTTTAGAAGACAGATTGTCTAATTTTCTATCTAGCGAACTGAACCTGATTTTCTTTAATTGGATGGTAACATCCCTCTCAAACACATCAATAGCATCATTCTGTATAGTAGGTAAAAAGGTAGATTTGGGTTTAAAGGGGCTGGGGCATGTAGCATCTATATCTAAGCCCAAAACCTCCAAATTCATTATAGGATCGTCATGTGCTTGCGTGTCACCATCCAATATGGATAGTGTATGTAACGTTTCAATATCTGAGATCAAAAATTTACTGGTTTGGGCCCTTTCTGCTCCTATTGAATGCGAAGTTACCCTAGTCTGAAACCATTTTTTCAGTTTTAGCTTTCTCACAAACTGAAAGAGGTCAATTCTAGTCTGCACATAATCTAAACGATTAGTCGGACAAAATGATAAACCCAAGGCCAATACACTGATTTCTTCAGACGTTAGAGGTCTCTTAGATAGGTTGACCACAGTTTTTATGTGACTGTCCGAGCCCTTGTAGTCATTCTTCCTATCATGGGCCCTTCTCTTTCTTCTACGGGCTTTCACTGCGCGGTTCCTCTTCCTCTGCCTCTCGAACCACGGCCTCTGCCGCGCGATTGAAATTAATCCTTCTTTTGGTCTGTCCTTCCTTGGTTGAGTAGCCGAAATTGTTTTAAAAAATTGGCTCTCTCGATATTTTTATCAGACCCCATGGTTCTACTAGAGCTTGAGGTGTCCGTAGTGTCTGAGTAATTACTGTCTGACATGTCACTTTCTTCCGATTCATGTACCTCAGTACCAGTGGTGTCTTTCCTCATATCAGGCAATGATTCCCGGTACTCATTAGAGAACATATGATCGTACTTCCGGTGAAAAGTCAGAATCCTACCGGCCTGGTAATCCTTAAAATCTCTCAAAAATGTTCTCTGTTTCTTTGCGGTGATGTCTTCTTCATACTTGATGAGTTTTTTGTCAAGATTCACTTTCACCTCTTCAAAATTTTCTGGTGTTGTAAATGTCAGAATTTCCTTAGTTAACTGTTCAATTTCCTCGAGAGTTTTAGCTCTGTCTTTAGACGCATACTTAATTAGCAACTTCATCATATTTAAAGAGCTCTCTTTTGAATTCTCCGCCCATTCCTCTAATAAGTCCGGATCTGGATCTTCATAGGATGGAATTGTATAAATCCTTAGGCCCCTGGGCACTCGCTGGGCATCAATATATTGTTGTAATGATTCAATTTCCCACCATTTCGACAGCTCTCTTCTCATCAATTTCTCTAGTTTGTCATAACAGAGTTGTAATTTCAATGCAAAACCTGGCGTAGTAATCCCTTGCCGTTCTCCTAGGTCATTCTGGGTAAAAAACAGTTTACTTGATTTCTCCTTCCTACGGGCTTCTGACGAGGAAGCCATATTTGTGTAATAATGTTCTAAGAGTCAGCAATATACTGGAAATGGGCTGGGATTCAGCAAATGCTAAATATTTATCCCTGCCCAATCCACACTGCAAGTAGCTGGTGTATACAATTTTCTTCTTTATAAGGATAACACTGCGTATTGGCTCTTACTGCCCCAGAGAAAGTAACATGATTTAATTAAATCTTTTGTACACAAAATGGCACTTGAAGGGGTAATCACAAACTGCAGGGCCCAAAAAGTCAGGACAGCTGTAGCAATAATCTCATCATGTGGTATATTCCCATTAGTGCAATAGATAGTGCCACCAAATCAGCTATAGTTCTGGCACAATATCTTAAGAGACTTCCTCGTTCCTGTGCACGAATGTCCCTCACATCGGAGACAGACACATGTCTGCTACTCCGGTAATGAGGGACCTTTCAGTAAGCAGATTGTGAGCGTCAATATTCTTTAATTCAGGCCTCAATTTGCAACGAGTCCTGCAGGTTCGGGAGGTATGCAGCTGCCCTGCCGTTTTTTCGTGTATGTATGAAGAACACGATCTTAAAGGTCCGATACGTTTCGCAAGCGCTCCCCGTTTCTTTGCTTCTTTGAACGCGGGCGCCAGCTGTCTGCGTTCCGTAATGCCAAGAAACACGCGCGTATGCCTCCCGCGCTAAATGGTAGCAAAAAGGAAATATTTCAAATGCCGCTTACCGTAAAGTCGTGTAAGTTAAAGCGGCACTTCCCAGAAATGATTCCACGTTCGGCAGAAACAGCCGATCTTCATTCCCGATTTCCTGCAATTGAATATCCTTCAGACTCCGGACTCTGACTCCATTGCTACAATGTGACAAAAGAACAACTCACCCGGTGCAACATACCGAGCCAAACACATGTCATCCCATCAGCTAAAAAGCACCAGCAAAAATAGCCTTGCAGGAGCCTCAAGGTATATACAGAAACTTAATTCACAAAAAGAACTCGAAATACCGAGGCTCAAAAAGTGGCGGTCCGACCATGGCTTCGAGCAATGCCATAAAAATGCAATGAAATCTTGTAATAACAAGAAGGGTCAGGACACTTCCAGTATAGTTAAAGCTTTTTACTCTTTACAACGAAATTCCTTCCAACGCGTTTCAGCCGTAGCCTTGTTCACAGATGGGGGAGCTTGGCAAATTAGCATACAAATACCAACACTCAACAAAACTAAAAACGGACAAACACAGCACATCTATAGAATACCTTGAATAGCATGGCGGCCATATAGGCTAGTCTTTTGTACATACATTATCAGATTCATGACACTCTCGCCTGGAGGGCTTAATTCCAGTGAGGAAATGTGCATTCACTTAGGCTAAGCAGTACTTTTCTGGGTATAAGATGACAGTTTTGTAACATATATATTTTTTAGTTTTAGATATATTTTTGTACGTATCTGTTTTTTGTGGGCATTAGTAGTGATTTCTTCACCTGTAGGGTTTTTGTTTAATCAATTTTTTTTGGGGGTTATGAAGTATGTGTACTGGATATATAAACACGGCATTTAAGACATAACTATTTGAAAAACATGATATTTATTTGGTATACGCAGTTTAATAATAACATTATGTTGAATACTTTGAGGATACTAATAATGTAATGCTATATAGGCTATACAAACAGTAAGAGAAAGAATATCAACACATTGTGGAAGTTATATTATGTACAAAAGACTAGCCTAGTATGGCCGCCATGCTATTCAAGGTATTCTATAGATGTGCTGTGTTTGTCCGTTTTTAGTTTTGTTGAGTGTTGGTATTTGTATGCTAATTTGCCAAGCTCCCCCATCTGTGAACAAGGCTACGGCTGAAACACGTTGGGAGGAATTTCGTTGTAAAGAGTAAAAAGCTTTAACTATACTGGAAGTGTCCTGACCCTTCTTGTTATTACAAGATTTCCTTGCATATATATATATATATATATATATATATATATATATATATATATATATATATATATTTTTTTTTTACTGTGGTGGTATCAGGGGTGAATGCACAAATTAGTCAGTGGAAGGATTAATGGATGCATGAGTGCAAAGATAAGTGAGAGGGTGCATATATGATTACTTTTTTGAGTGGCTAAACCCATCAAAGACAGAAAAGCACTTGCTCATGCTTGTTAATGTTTGCTTTGCCTTTCAGCTGTGCTTTGTTCTATTTCTGTATAACACAAAGGCTCGAATGTGTATCCTCATGAATGCTTGACTCCTGATGTCTCTCTAGTCTTGCCTCTAGCTCTGTACTATTTGCGTCCACCTAGAAATACGCATTGGGAATGCTGGAGCTCTGCCAGGACCTGAGAAAGGAGTTTTTACTCTCCTGTTCTGGGCTCAACAACCACCAGAGTGCAGCTGAGACACCATCACTTTTCTCACCTATGGAGGTCGACTGAATCTTTGGACTTGGTGAGTAGTAGTAGTCAGAAACATTCAATCACAAATCAATGACACTATACCATAATAATTATGGACATCATAACAATGTAATTCTAAATCAAACTCCAAAGTGAATAAGTTTCAAAGCTTTATTGCAATCCCAAAATCAATGTCACATAAATAGTGTGCAAAACTAAGTTATAAACATACATGAAAACCATAGGCTGACCGAAACATCTGTAAAGATTCAGTCTACTAAACATCAATACTGTTAGACAATCCAAAAGTATTAAGTGAATTAGCAACAAAACTATATGCACATTGTCAGAATTCAAAGCAGATGATGGTGACATCAGTAAATCATCAAAATACAGTTTTAACAATAAATTTCAGAGCTGGGCCATTCCTAATACTAATTAGAATTGGGACTTGCATGTGTGGGAACAGGCTAACACATGCGGACAAAAGCAAAAAAATAAAACAAGACAGAAATAATTTGGATAACATCTAACTGGAATAACTCACCACAAAAATATACTGGTGTGAGTAACCAACTGAAAGGGAAACAAGAAACCACATTTAGTTATACCTCTCCTTATGGGACAACAGACAGTAGTTGATTCATGTAGACAGAGCGGTCACCATCTTCTTGTGTCAGTTGATAGCAGAATCAGGATGGTGCAGAACACGAACTGCTCATAGGACAGATCAGCAGTCAGAATTAGTTGACCTTATTAGAGCTGAACCAGATAACAAAATAGGGCAGTTAAGATTATGATGAGGAAACTCAGGAAACTTAGAGAATAACAGAATGTGAGAAAAGACTCAAATGGGGTTCTGGACGGATTCGAGACAGGAGGAGAACTAACTCCAAGTTTCCAACTCCTTCACTAATAAAAAGTAGGAGCAATCCATTTATTTGTCCTTCAAGTGGGCACATACTGGGCGTCAATTTCAACATCCAATCGCGTAGATGGCACCACCAAGTTTGCCAAATTCAGGAAACTTCTCTGCAAAAGTGTGTTGTCATCTTCCTCAGGTTATAAGGCTCTGCCAAAATATTACATTTTGTAATAATCAGCAGCTTACAGTTCTTTCCACACGATTCACAATAAGCTAAACAATATTCTTTTGGGTGAGTACAATAGCTTCCTGCTCCATTCGACAGCTAGAACATTATTGTTACATTATTACATTATTGCATCTGGTACATGTCTCCTGCAATACAATAGAACATTCAACATTACATTGCTGCCTAGGGAAAGAATTCAGACCAGAGGAGACAGAATAAAAAAATAAAATTTTCCATGACTGCTTACAAAATGAATCTTAAGGCCTAGTCAAGTTAAGAAACCTAAATACACATTAATACACGTAATACCTTAATACAACTTTTTGTGCACATTAAATTCAAATCAAATATGCAAAGCATTCGTCTAAAACATCACTCATGTTATGTCAAAGCATTTTTATACAAGTATTTATTTACCAAATACATAAGTCATTATGAAATCTATTGATATCAATATAAGTGTGTTTAATTCATGTTCAATTAATACTCATGATATATTTTAGTTCTACTGATTTTTACTTGAAAATAATACATTCAGGTTAATGTTTATTAATAATTCACTCATATTACAAATTCATGCCTTTATGTTAAACGTGATGCCAAAAATACGATTGGCAGGCACAAATGTCCACCACAATTTAAACGTGTACAATTTCATTTCTATGTTATTTTTCTCTGTTAAGCTTATTAAATGTGTGTTTATTAGCTGCCATATGTTACTTCTATGCCACTAATTTATTAATAAACTTGATCTTGCTCAAGAATTATCATTTAGAGTGAGGAGAGTGCCCAGTCATGAAGAAGTCCTTAAAATAACTGTATAATGTCTAAAAATAATTGTATTTTCACGTGCCACTTAAGGACTTAAGCTATTACATGTTTTGGAATGAGAGGAGACATAGGCAAAAATGTTATATAATACCAGTGAAATACCCACAATATATATTGACATTTCTCATTAAGTGGTTTGTCATAACTGTTGCCCACAGAAGACTGGTTAGTATATAATGTCTCACCAAGAAACACTTTCTGCTTGGACTAGTTCCCTGCAAGTATGCTGCATGGTACTGTTTAGCAAAAGCAAAAAGTTAAATAAGAATCTGGCTATAGCTATTTAAACATCCTTGTAGCCTCTGTCACTTCTGTATGATTTTGGCTGTGCCATTGTAACTATAAGTGCAAAAAGAACAGATGATGGACGAAATGCTGAACAATGCACACATTCACCCCCAGTCACAAAGATCTGGGTTTAATCCATTGTTTTTTTGCTCACCACACCACCCCAGTTTGGACCCAGCCATATGCAAATCAGTCTTGACCCTGTTCGTCATGGGAACAGTCCAGCCCGAACTGCGAAGCCAGGTCCTCCCTGGACTGGAAAAAAGCATCCTAGAGCCGGTTCCAGGGTAACACCATTCACCAGCTAGGCTAGCTTGAATCCAGTGACGCAGTGAGCACGGGACCCCTGTCTGGGGATACCCTTCCCACTTGGGGCGAAAAATGCAAAAAGAACAGATGATGGACAGAATGCTGAACAATGCAAACATTCACCCCCAGTCACAAAGATCTGGGTTTAATCCATTGTTTTTTTGCTCACCACGCCACCCCAGTTTGGACCCAGCCATATGCAAATCGTCTTGACTCTGTCTCCTCATACAGTAACTCCTGCACTTGTCACACTACAGAGCTGGCATTATGGAACCACATTTCATGCAATTACTTTAAATATGACATACCAACATGCATGAAACCAGACTTTGACAAAGTTTTATATTGTGGATAAAATTTGGCCGCTTTATTAATGTGGACAAGCGTGCGACTGCCCATGATAACGTATATTGAGCATGAGACCCAATCACTGACAATACAATTCGTACTTATGACAATAAAACATCAGCATATTAATTTAATAACATCTAAATTCAAATTTTTCACAAATTGCAGTGAGTGACTGCTGGGCCTTCAAGTCCTGGCCTCCATTTGTCATGTCTCCTTTTGCCCTTCGGTTTTTTAGGCAATCCCACCTTTCGTTTTGGAGGGGCTCACTCCAATAGAATTTGTTTTACCACATTGTTTTAGGGGGTAGCTTCAAGTTCTTTGGATTAGGCCCAACTCGCTATCTGGCGTGTACCTATGCCCTGCCATCCGATTTGGTGGGTCTGGGCTGCGAGTGCCGTGTTTCGCTTACTCCCCTTACTTGGCCACTTACACCCTGCCGTAAGGCATCCCCAGGTGTGTGGCTTTTGTCTTCGCACACCACCTTACTAGGTGTGTCTTCCGATCAATTATTTGGTAAAACCTTGTTTATTTTCCTGTTTACCCCTTTTATTTGTCCGGCATTGCGACTGAATGCTTTCTCATCGGGTGGGAGGGTGGTGTTTCCTTCTCCCGTCAAGCGAGCGCATTGTCCTGATCACAAATTAACCCCCAACGGGGCAACGCGCTCTTAAATGCTCCCCCTTCCTTGAAAATTCGTCACTTCCATTGGGGGATTTGAAGGACAGCAAACCCCCCCCATTGGTCAATTTATTTTTTACCTTCCCCACCTGTTAGCAACAATGGGGGTGGGGGGCGTCGCAACCTAGTTGGCGCGCATTTCCCCGAAAAACGGTTTAACCGGTCCCTTCCGGGCCAGGGCGGCCGTTACGGCGCCGGCCCTTTATGCCCCCTTTGGGGGCGGCCTTTGCACTAACTCCCGCACATGTCACACTACAGAGCTGGCATTATGGAATCACATTTCATGCAATTACTTTAAATATGGCATACCGACATGCATGAAACCAGACTTTGACAAAGTTTCATATTGTGGATAAAATTTGGCCGCTTTATTAATGTGGACAAGCGTGCAACTGCCCATGATAACGTACATTGAGCATGAGACCCAATCACTGACAATACAATTCGTACTTATGACAATAAAACATCAGCATATTCATTTGATAACATCTAAATTCAAATTTTTCACAAATTGCAGTGAGTGACTGCTGGGCCTTCAAGTCCTGGCCTCCATTTGTCACGTCTCCTTTTGCCCTTAGGTTTTTTAGGCAATCCCACCTTTCGTTTTGGAGGGGCTCACGCCAATAGAGTTTGTTTTACCACGTTGTTTTAGGGGGTAGCTTCAAGTTCTTTGGATTAGGACCAACTCGCTACCTGGCGTGTACCTATGCCCTGCCATCCGATTTGGCGGGTCTGGGCTGCGAGTGCCGTGTTCTGCTTACTCCCCTTACTTGGCCACCTTACACCCTGCCGTAAGGCATCCCCGGGTGTGTGGCTTTTGTTTGCACACCCCCTTACTAGGTGTGTCTTCCGATCAATTATTTGGTAAAACCTTGTTTATTTTCCGCCACGCTGCCAGTGAGGCTCACGTCTCCTGCCAGCTCCCCGTTGCAAATTTTTATTTTTTTTTGTCCATTGCTGATGTCAAGTTGGACCAGAAGATACCCATCCCTTCTGCTGACAAATGTACGCCATCCGGCGCATAGAGCTCTGGTCGCCTGGGGTGGATCAAGCCATGGCGGATGCTTTCCTATCCGTTAAATTAGCAGTACTTGGCGACCGCGATGTTCAGCTTCCTCCTGGAGTTATCTATCGCTTTGCCCGATGTTGCCCCCGCCATGTGATTCTGGGGGATTATTTCTGACCAGATGAAGGTGGTTTCTCCGCAAAGTCTAGTAAGGGTCAATAGTGTCTCCTGATGTCGCTCAGGAGCACCTTTTCTCCCCAATGTGGTCAGATCTTTCCCCCCCAGGTGTATGATTATTGTACATGGGCGTTTTTGCACGGTCTCTAATAGCTTGTGCATGGTCGGTTGGAGCTGGGACCATTTCATGCCCGGAAAGCCCCACCATCTGATAGTATATGCTGGTCTTTCTCCTGAGCTGAACTTCTTGTTCTGCTTCCACCATGCTTATAGTCTGGATATGAATGAGTGCCCAATTACCCATATTAGCTTGGGAGGTGCACCTGCCACTGCAGTGGCAAGATACCATCACAATAGGTGTGGGCAAATGTAACTTTTGTAAGCTTTTGACCGTCATCTGCTGACCGCTTGTATTGCGTTTGAATCTAAGCCTAAACTGGTGGCTGTGGTGGCTGCCCGATGCAAAATGAATGAGAACTAAACTCTGATGGGGCAGGCCTCCCCTCACTATTGTTTTCCGCATGACAGCGGTAAACTGGAATCTGCTCGGGTAATCCCCGTTGGCATGTCTGTTTAAAGGGCCTGGTCCCACGGGGCGTATATCTAAATAATCCCTTATGCTGCACACCGGGCAATACTTTGTCTGACTTATGCATTTTAGATCAATGCGGGTGCCCCTGCCAGTTTGGTCAGTTTTGGATCATCTCAGTACTAAGCGCACCCCGTCAGCTTCTAAATGGCAGTCCTCTCTTTGCAGGCAGATGCTGCCTCCTGAATTTCTCGCTAATGCCACCAACTCGACCACTCTAAATGCCCCAAAGAAGGCTGTGGCGAACGCTGCTCTTAAAACTAACAGCTCATACCAATTTTCTGCTATGGTTTGAAGAGAATCTATTAAGAGGGTCAGTTTGCTAAAATCAATGGGGTGTCTGGTGTCTTTTTTGTGCCCTTTGAGGCGTTTCCAGCCTTTCATTGCCGTTTTGATGTAATGCGAGGCAGTGGGGTCGGTGCCCGTTTGTAGTTTTGAATAATGGGCCACTGCCGCCAAGTGCGCTTGGGCCCAGGACTTTGTTTTCCCCTGTTTGAAAGCCCACATAATGAAATGTTCCGCTGCTGATCTGGTTGCTATCGGGTCTATTAGTGATTTTAAACCCCCGATATCCATGAGGACCTTGGCGTATTTGTTGTATCTCCGTTGTGTCTCTGGTGTGAATGCGCTCTGCACTAATATGGACAGGTCTACTCTGCCAGATCCCATAGTTCTGCTGGAAAAGGTGTCATCCTGCTGCTTGCTTCTGGGGCGAGCTTCCTGAATCTGTCTATCTGGGAACGAGAAAGGGCGTCCGCCCGTGAGTTCTTTATGCCCTGGACATGTCTGGCCCTGACATCCAGGTTGCCTTTAAACTTGATGTGTACCAGACGCCTTAAAAGCCTCAGTGTGTTTAGGCATGAAGTAGACCCCTTGTTTATTGCCATGACCACGCCTAGGTTATCGGACCACAAAGTTATTTTCATGTTTCGCAACTGGGTTTTCCAGATTGTCAGGGCTACCTCGATGGGGAATAGCTCCATAAATGTGGTGTTTCTGTTGATCCCTAGGTCGTACCATCTGGGTGGCCACTCGCCTGTGCACCATTCCCTGCCTAGGATGGCCCCGAAACCACAGCCCCCCGCGGCGTCTATGAAAAGTGAGGTCTCTCTAGCTGATATCCAGCCATCCCTCCAGATGAGCCGGCCATTAAATTCCTCTAGAAAAGAGTGCCACGTGGCGAGGTCTCTTTTGACCCCTCCTCCCAGTCTCACGTGGTGATGTTTTTTGCGCAGACCTGCTGTCAGCTTGCTCAGCCGCCTAGCGAAAACCCTGCCTGCTGGGATCACTCAAGTTGCGAAATTGAGTTTGCCAACCATACTCTGCAATTTCCCGAGGGTTGCTTTCTGTTTACCTAACAGGGACTTGATGTCTGCTCTCAGGTCTGCCACTTTCTCATCTGGTAATCTGGTGGTACCGGCGACTGAGTCTAGTTCTATGCCTAGGAACACTAGTGATGTGGTTGGGCCTACCGTCTTATCTGCTGCTAAGGGGACACCCATCTCCTCCGCTAGGGAGTGAAAGGCCCCAGTAGGCTGGCACATGTCCCGTCGTCAGCCCCCCCCCTACAAATAAGAAATCGTCCAAGTAAGGCATTTTTCCCCCTGTCGGGTGCCTCCTTTGTAATGCCCATTCCAGAAATGTACTGAATTGTTCAAAATATGCGCATGCGATAGAGCAACCCATCGGCATGGCCTTGTCCACGAACACCTGCCCTTTGTGTTGGAAACCTAACAAATGATAACTGTAGGAAGTTGGCTCTGTATGTGCTATTTCAAAGTAAGGAATAGCATGCACAGAGTCCAAGGGTTCCCCTTAGAGGTAAAATAGTGGTAAAAATAGATAATACTAATGCTCTATTTTGTGGTAGTGTGGTCGAGCAGTAGGCTTATCCAAGGAGTAGTGTTAAGCATTTGTTGTACATACACATAGACAATAAATGAGGTACACACACTCAGAGACAAATCCAGCCAATAGGTTTTGTTATAGAAAAATATCTTTTCTTAGTTTATTTTAAGAACCACAGGTTCAAATTTAACATGTAATATCTTGTTTGAAAGGTATTGCAGGTAAGTACATTAGGAACTTTGAATTATTTCAATTGCATGTATACTTTTCAAGTTACTCACAAATAGCTAGTTTAAAAGTGGACACAGTGCAATTTTCACAGTTCCTGGGGGAGGTAAGTTTTTGTTAGTTTTACCAGGTAAGTAAGACACTTACAGGGTTCAGTTCTTGGTCCAAGGTAGCCCACCGTTGGGGGTTCAGAGCAACCCCAAAGTCACCACACCAGCAGCTCAGGGCCGGTCAGGTGCAGAGTTCAAAGTGGTGCCCAAAACGCATAGGCTAGAATGGAGAGAAGGGGGTGCCCCGGTTCCGGTCTGCTTGCAGGTAAGTACCCGCGTCTTCGGAGGGCAGACCAGGGGGGTTTTGTAGGGCACCGGGGGGGACACAAGCCCACACAGAAATTTCACCCTCAGCAGCGCGGGGGCGGCCGGGTGCAGTGTAGAAACAAGCGTCGGGTTTGCAATGTTAGTCTATGAGAGATCAACGGATCTCTTCAGCGCGGCAGGCAGGCAAGGGGGGGCTTCCTCGGGGAAACCTCCACTTGGGCAAGGGAGAGGGACTCCTGGGGGTCACTTCTCCAGTGAAAGTCCGGTCCTTCAGGTCCTGGGGGCTGCGGGTGCAGGGTCTTTTCCAGGCGTCGGGACTTAGGTTTCAGAGAGTCGCGGTCAGGGGAAGCCTCGGGATTCCCTCTGCAGGCGGCGCTGTGGGGGCTCAGGGGGGACAGGTTTTGGTACTCACAGTCGTAGAGTAGTCCGGGGGTCCTCCCTGAGGTGTTGGTTCTCCACCAGCCGAGTCGGGGTCGCCGGGTGCAGTGTTGCAAGTCTCACGCTTCTTGCGGGGAGATTGCAGGGTCTTTAAAGCTGCTCCTTGAAACAAAGTTGCAGTCTTTTTGGAGCAGGTCCGCTGTCCTCTGGAGTTTCTTGTCTTTTTCGAAGCAGGGCAGTCCTCAGAAGATTCAGAGGTCGCTGGTCCCTTGGAAGGCGTCGCTGGAGCAGAGTTCTTTGGAAGGCAGGAGACAGGCCGGTGAGTTTCTGGAGCCAAGGCAGTTGTCGTCTTCTGGTCTTCCTCTGCAGGGGTTTTCAGCTTGGCAGTCCTTCTTCTTGTAGTTGCAGGAATCTAATTTTCTAGGGTTCAGGGTAGCCCTTAAATACTAAATTTAAGGGCGTGTTTAGGTCTGGGGGGTTAGTAGCCAATGGCTACTAGCCCTGAGGGTGGGTACACCCTCTTTGTGCCTCCTCCCAAGGGGAGGGGGTCACAATCCTAACCCTATTGGGGGAATCCTCCATCTGCAAGATGGAGGATTTCTAAAAGTTAGAGTCACCTCAGCTCAGGACACCTTAGGGGCTGTCCTGACTGGCCAGTGACTCCTCCTTGTTGCTTTCTTTGTTCCCTCCAGCCTTGCCGCCAAAAGTGGGGGCCGTGGCCGGAGGGGGCGGGCAACTCCACTAAGCCGGAGTGCCCTGCTGGGCTGTGACAAAGGGGTGAGCCTTTGAGGCTCACCGCCAGGTGTTACAGCTCCTGCCTGGGGGAGGTGTTAGCATCTCCACCCAGTGCAGGCTTTGTTACTGGCCTCAGAGTGACAAAGGCACTCTCCCCATGGGGCCAGCAACATGTCTCTAGTGTGGCAGGCTGCTGGAACTAGTCAGCCTACACAGACAGTCGGTTAAGTTTCAGGGGGCACCTCTAAGGTGCCCTCTGTGGTGTATTTTACAATAAAATGTACACTGGCATCAGTGTGCATTTATTGTGCTGAGAAGTTTGATACCAAACTTCCCAGTTTTCAGTGTAGCCATTATGGTGCTGTGGAGTTCGTGTTTGACAGACTCCCAGACCATATACTCTTATGGCTACCCTGCACTTACAATGTCTAAGGTTTTGTTTAGACACTGTAGGGGTACCATGCTCATGCACTGGTACCCTCACCTATGGTATAGTGCACCCTGCCTTAGGGCTGTAAGGCCTGCTAGAGGGGTGACTGACCTATACTTGCATAGGCAGTGAGAGGCTGGCATGGCACCCTGAGGGGAGTGCCATGTCGACTTACTCGTTTTGTTCTCACTAGCACACACAAGCTGGCAAGCAGTGTGTCTGTGCTGAGTGAGAGGTCTCCAGGGTGGCATAAGACATGCTGCAGCCCTTAGAGACCTTCCTTGGCATCAGGGCCCTTGGTACTAGAAGTACCAGTTACAAGGGACTTATCTGGATGCCAGGGTCTGCCAATTGTGGATACAAAAGTACAGGTTAGGGAAAGAACACTGGTGCTGGGGCCTGGTTAGCAGGCCTCAGCACACTTTCAATTGTAAACATAGCATCAGCAAAGGCAAAAAGTCAGGGGGCAACCATGCCAAGGAGGCATTTCCTTACACAACCCCCCCCCAAACGAAAGAGGATGAGACTAACCTTTCCCAAGAGAGTCTTCATTTTCTAAGTGGAAGAACCTGGAAAGGCCATCTGCATTGGCATGGGCAGTCCCAGGTCTGTGTTCCACTATAAAGTCCATTCCCTGTAGGGAGATGGACCACCTCAACAGTTTAGGATTTTCACCTTTCATTTGCATCAGCCATTTGAGAGGTCTGTGGTCAGTTTGAACTAGGAAGTGAGTCCCAAAGAGGTATGGTCTCAGCTTCTTCAGGGACCAAACCACAGCAAAGGCCTCCCTCTCAATGGCACTCCAACGCTGCTCCCTGGGGAGTAACCTCCTGCTAATGAAAGCAACAGGCTGGTCAAGGCCATCATCATTTGTTTGGGACAAAACTGCCCCTATCCCATGTTCAGAGGCATCTGTCTGCACAATGAACTGCTTAGAATAATCTGGAGCTTTTAGAACTGGTGCTGAGCACATTGCTTGTTTCAGGGTGTCAAAGGCCTGTTGGCATTCCACAGTCCAGTTCACTTTCTTGGGCATTTTCTTGGAGGTGAGTTCAGTGAGGGCTGTCACAATGGGTCCATATCCCTTCACAAACCTCCTGTAATACCCAGTCAAGCCAAGGAATGCCCTGACTTGAGTCTGGGTTTTTGGAGCTACCCAGTCCAGAATAGTCTGGATCTTGGGTTGGAGTGGCTGAACTTGGCCTCCACCTACAAGGTGGCCCAAGTAAACCACAGTTCCCTGCCCTATCTGGCATTTGGATGCCTTGATAGAGAGGCCTGCAGATTGCAGAGCCTTCAAAACCTTCTTCAGGTGGACCAGGTGATCCTGCCAGGTGGAGCTAAAGACAGCAATATCATCAAGATAAGCTGTGCTAAAGGACTCCAAGCCAGCAAGGACTTGATTCACCAACCTTTGGAAGGTGGCAGGGGCATTCTTTAAACCAAAGGGCATAACAGTAAACTGATAATGCCCATCAGGTGTGGAGAATGCTGTTTTCTCTTTTGCTCCAGGTGCCATTTTTATTTGCCAGTACCCTGCTGTCAAGTCAAAGGTACTTAAGAATTTGGCAGCACCTAATTTATCTATGAGCTCATCAGCTCTAGGAATTGGATGAGCATCTGTCTTGGTGACAGAATTGAGCCCTCTGTAGTCCACACAAAACCTCATCTCTTTCTTTCCATCTTTGGTGTGAGGTTTGGGGACTAAGACCACTGGGCTAGCCCAGGGGCTGTCAGAGCGCTCAATTACTCCCAATTCCAGCATCTTGTGGACTTCCACCTTGATGCTTTCCTTAACATGGTCAGACTGTCTAAAGATTTTGTTTTTGACAGGCATGCTGTCTCCTGTGTCCAAATCATGGGTACACAGGTGTGTCTGACCAGGGGTTAAGGAGAAGAGTTCAGGAAACTGTTGTAGGACTCTCCTACAATCAGCTTGCTGTTGGCCAGAGAGGGTGTCTGAGTAGATCACTCCATCTACTGTGCCATCTTTTGGGTCTGATGACAGAAGATCAGGGAGAGGTTCACTCTCTGCCTCCTGATCCTCATCTGTTACCATCAACAGATTCACATCAGCCCTGTCATGGAAGAGCTTAAGGCGGTTCACATGGATCACCCTCTTGGGGCTCCTGCTTGTGCCCAGGTCCACCAGGTAGGTGACCTGACTCTTCCTTTCTAGCACTGGGTAAGGGCCACTCCATTTGTCCTGGAGTGCCCTGGGAGCCACAGGCTCCAGAACCCAGACTTTCTGCCCTGGTTGGAACTCAACCAGTGCAGCCTTTTGGTCATACCAAAACTTCTGGAGCTGTTGGCTGGCCTCAAGGTTTTTGGTTGCCTTTTCCATGTACTCTGCCATTCTAGAGCGAAGGCCAAGTACATAGTCCACTATGTCTTGTTTAGGCTCATGAAGAGGTCTCTCCCAGCCTTCTTTAACAAGAGCAAGTGGTCCCCTTACAGGGTGGCCAAACAGAAGTTCAAAGGGTGAGAATCCTACTCCCTTCTGTGGCACCTCTCTGTAAGCAAAAAGCAGACATGGCAAGAGGACATCCCATCTCCTTTTGAGTTTTTCTGGGAGCCCCATGATCATGCCTTTTAATGTCTTGTTGAATCTCTCAACTAAGCCATTAGTTTGTGGATGGTATGGTGTAGTGAATTTGTAAGTCACTCCACACTCATTCCACATGTGTTTTAGGTATGCTGACATGAAGTTGGTACCTCTGTCAGACACCACCTCCTTAGGGAAACCCACTCTGGTAAAGATACCAATGAGGGCCTTGGCTACTGCAGGGGCAGTAGTCGACCTAAGGGGAATAGCTTCAGGATACCTAGTAGCATGATCCACTACTACTAGGATGTACATATTTCCTGAGGCTGTGGGAGGTTACAGTGGACCAACTATGTCCACACCCACTCTTTCAAAGGGGACCCCCACCACTGGAAGTGGAATGAGGGGGGCCTTTGGGTGCCCACCTGTCTTACCACTGGATTGACAGGTGGGGCAGGAGAGGCAAAACTCCTTAACCTTCTGGGACATATTGGGCCAGTAGAAGTGGTTGACTAACCTCTCCCACGTCTTGGTTTGTCCCAAATGCCCAGCAAGGGGAATATCATGGGCTAAGGTCAGAATAAACTCTCTGAACGACTGAGGCACTACCACTCTCCTAGTGGCACCAGGTTTGGGGTCTCTGGCCTCAGTGTACAGGAGTCCATCTTCCCAATAGACCCTATGTGTTCCATTTTTCTTGCCCTTGGACTCTTCAGCAGCTTGCTGCCTAAGGCCTTCAAGAGAGGGACAGGTTTCTTGTCCCTTACACAGCTCCTCCCTTGAGGGTCCCCCTGGGCCTAAGAGCTCAACCTGATAAGGTTCAAGCTCCAAAGGCTCAGTTCCCTCAGAGGGCAGAACTTCTTCCTGAGAAGAGAGGTTCTCTTTTTCTGACTGTGTTGCAGTTGGTTTCCCAACTGACTTTCCTTTTCTCTTGGTAGGCTGGGCCATTTTTCCAGACTCCAGCTCTACTTTTTCACCCTGTGCCTTGCATTGTGCTCTTGTTTTTACACACACCAGTTCAGGGATACCCAGCATGGCTGCATGGGTTTTTAGTTCTACCTCAGCCCATGCTGAGGACTCCAGGTCATTTCCAAGCAGACAGTCTACTGGGATGTTTGAGGAGACCACCACCTGTTTCAGGCCATTGACCCCTCCCATTCTAAAGTTACCATTGCCATGGGATGTGCTTTAGTTTGATTGTCAGCATTGGTGACTGTATAAGTTTTTCCAGTCAGGTATTGGCCAGGGGAAACCAGTTTCTCTGTCACCATGGTGACACTGGCACCTGTATCCCTCAGGCCCTCTACACTTGTCCCATTAATAAAGAGCTGCTGCCTGTATTTTTGCATGTTAGGGGGCCAGGCAGCTAGTGTGGCTAAATCCACCCCACCCTCAGAGACTAGAGTAGCTTCAGTGTGGACCCTGATTTGCTCTGGGCACACTGTTGATCCCACTTGGAGACTAGCCATTCCAGTGTTACCTGGCTTGGAGTTTGGAGTGGAACTTTTCTTGGGACAGGCCTTGTCTCCAGTTTGGTGTCCAGACTGACTACAGTTTCGACACCAGGCCTTTTTGGGATCAAAGTTTTTACCCTTGTACCCAGGATTGTTTTGTGAAGAGGCTCTGGGCCCACCCTCCTGTGCAGGTTTTTGGGGGCCTTTAGAAGACTCTTGACTATTTTTATTTTTGGCTGTCTCACCACCTTTCCCCTGGGGAGGTTTTGTGACCCCTTTCTTTTGGTCACCCCCTGTGGAAGTTTTGGACACCCTTGTCTTGACCCAATGGTCCGCCTTCTTTCCCAATTCTTGGGGAGAAATTGGTCCTAGGTCTACCAGATGCTGATGCAGTTTATCATTGAAACAATTACTTAACAGGTGTTCTTTCACAAATAAATTGTACAGCCCATCATAATTACTTACACCACTGCCTTGAATCCAACCATCTAGTGTTTTTACTGAGTAGTCTACAAAGTCAACCCAGGTCTGGCTCGAGGATTTTTGAGCCCCCCTGAATCTAATCCTATACTCCTCAGTGGAGAATCCAAAGCCCTCAATCAGGGTACCCTTCATGAGGTCATAAGATTCTGCATCTTTTCCAGAGAGTGTGAGGAGTCTATCCCTACACTTTCCTGTGAACATTTCCCAAAGGAGAGCACCCCAGTGAGATCTGTTCACTTTTCTGGTTACACAAGCCCTCTCAAAAGCTGTGAACCATTTGGTGATGTCATCACCATCTTCATATTTAGTTACAATCCCTTTAGGGATTTTCAACATGTCAGGAGAATCTCTGACCCTATTTATGTTGCTGCCACCATTGATGGGTCCTAGGCCCATCTCTTGTCTTTCCCTCTCTATGGCTAGGATCTGTCTTTCCAAAGCCAATCTTTTGGCCATCCTGGCTAACTGGATGTCCTCTTCACTGGAGTTATCCTCAGTGATTTCAGAGGTGTTGGTCTCTCCTGTGAGGGATCCAGCATCTCTGACTATTATTTTTGGAGTCAGGGTTTGAGAGACCCTGTTCTCCCTAGATAGGACTGGTAGGGGGGAATTTTCCTCCAAGTCACTATCCTCTTCCTCTGAGTTGCCACCCTCAGAAGGGTTGGCCTTTTCAAACTCTGCCAAAAGCTCCTGGAGCTGTATTTTGGTAGGTTTGGGGCCCATTGTTATTTTCTTTATTTTACAGAGTGACCTTAGCTCCCTCATCTTAAGATGGAGGTAAGGTGTGGTGTTGAGTTCCACCACAGTCACATCTGTGCTAGACATTTTGCTTCTAAAAGTTGGAATACTTTTTAAGAATCTACAACTGGTTCCAGAATCTAATTCAAACTTTTACAAACTTTTAAACTCTAAAAGAAATGCTAAACAGGATCTAACACAAGGCCCTAGCAGGTCTTTTAAGAATTTAGAAAACTTTTCAAATTGCAAAAATCAATTTCTAATGACAATTTTGGAATTTGTCGTGTGATCAGGTATTGGCTGAGTAGTCCAGCAAATGCAAAGTCTTGTACCCCACCGCTGATCCACCAATGTAGGAAGTTGGCTCTGTATGTGCTATTTCAAAGTAAGGAATAGCATGCACAGAGTCCAAGGGTTCCCCTTAGAGGTAAAATAGTGGTAAAAATAGATAATACTAATGCTCTATTTTGTGGTAGTGTGGTCGAGCAGTAGGCTTATCCAAGGAGTAGTGTTAAGCATTTGTTGTACATACACATAGACAATAAATGAGGTACACACACTCAGAGACAAATCCAGCCAATAGGTTTTGTTATAGAAAAATATCTTTTCTTAGTTTATTTTAAGAACCACAGGTTCAAATTTAACATGTAATATCTTGTTTGAAAGGTATTGCAGGTAAGTACATTAGGAACTTTGAATTATTTCAATTGCATGTATACTTTTCAAGTTATTCACAAATAGCTAGTTTAAAAGTGGACACAGTGCAATTTTCACAGTTCCTGGGGGAGGTAAGTTTTTGTTAGTTTTACCAGGTAAGTAAGACACTTACAGGGTTCAGTTCTTGGTCCAAGGTAGCCCACCGTTGGGGGTTCAGAGCAACCCCAAAGTCACCACACCAGCAGCTCAGGGCCGGTCAGGTGCAGAGTTCAAAGTGGTGCCCAAAACGCATAGGCTAGAATGGAGAGAAGGGGGTGCCCCGGTTCCGGTCTGCTTGCAGGTAAGTACCCGCGTCTTCGGAGGGCAGACCAGGGGCGTTTTGTAGGGCACCGGGGGGGACACAAGCCCACACAGAAATTTCACCCTCAGCAGCGCGGGGGCGGCCGGGTGCAGTGTAGAAACAAGCGTCGGGTTTGCGATGTTAGTCTATGAGAGATCAACGGATCTCTTCAGCGCGGCAGGCAGGCAAGGGGGGGCTTCCTCGGGGAAACCTCCACTTGGGCAAGGGAGAGGGACTCCTGGGGGTCACTTCTCCAGTGAAAGTCCGGTCCTTCAGGTCCTGGGGGCTGCGGGTGCAGGGTCTTTTCCAGGCGTCGGGACTTAGGTTTCAGAGAGTCGCGGTCAGGGGAAGCCTCGGGATTCCCTCTGCAGGCGGCGCTGTGGGGGCTCAGGGGGGACAGGTTTTGGTACTCACAGTCGTAGAGTAGTCCGGGGGTCCTCCCTGAGGTGTTGGTTCTCCACCAGCCGAGTCGGGGTCGCCGGGTGCAGTGTTGCAAGTCTCACGCTTCTTGCGGGGAGATTGCAGGGTCTTTAAAGCTGCTCCTTGAAACAAAGTTGCAGTCTTTTTGGAGCAGGTCCGCTGTCCTCTGGAGTTTCTTGTCTTTTTCGAAGCAGGGCAGTCCTCAGAGGATTCAGAGGTCGCTGGTCCCTTGGAAGGCGTCGCTGGAGCAGAGTTCTTTGGAAGGCAGGAGACAGGCCGGTGAGTTTCTGGAGCCAAGGCAGTTGTCGTCTTCTGGTCTTCCTCTGCAGGGGTTTTCAGCTAGGCAGTCCTTCTTCTTGTAGTTGCAGGAATCTAATTTTCTAGGGTTCAGGGTAGCCCTTAAATACTAAATTTAAGGGCGTGTTTAGGTCTGGGGGGTTAGTAGCCAATGGCTACTAGCCCTGAGGGTGGGTACACCCTCTTTGTGCCTCCTCCCAAGGGGAGGGGGTCACAATCCTAACCCTATTGGGGGAATCCTCCATCTGCAAGATGGAGGATTTCTAAAAGTTAGAGTCACCTCAGCTCAGGACACCTTAGGGGCTGTCCTGACTGGCCAGTGACTCCTCCTTGTTGCTTTCTTTGTTCCCTCCAGCCTTGCCGCCAAAAGTGGGGGCCGTGGCCGGAGGGGGCGGGCAACTCCACTAAGCCGGAGTGCCCTGCTGGGCTGTGACAAAGGGGTGAGCCTTTGAGGCTCACCGCCAGGTGTTACAGCTCCTGCCTGGGGGAGGTGTTAGCATCTCCACCCAGTGCAGGCTTTGTTACTGGCCTCAGAGTGACAAAGGCACTCTCCCCATGGGGCCAGCAACATGTCTCTAGTGTGGCAGGCTGCTGGAACTAGTCAGCCTACACAGACAGTCGGTTAAGTTTCAGGGGGCACCTCTAAGGTGCCCTCTGTGGTGTATTTTACAATAAAATGTACACTGGCATCAGTGTGCATTTATTGTGCTGAGAAGTTTGATACCAAACTTCCCAGTTTTCAGTGTAGCCATTATGGTGCTGTGGAGTTCGTGTTTGACAGACTCCCAGACCATATACTCTTATGGCTACCCTGCACTTACAATGTCTAAGGTTTTGTTTAGACACTGTAGGGGTACCATGCTCATGCACTGGTACTCTCACCTATGGTATAGTGCACCCTGCCTTAGGGCTGTAAGGCCTGCTAGAGGGGTGACTGACCTATACTTGCATAGGCAGTGAGAGGCTGGCATGGCACCCTGAGGGGAGTGCCATGTCGACTTACTCGTTTTGTTCTCACTAGCACACACAAGCTGGCAAGCAGTGTGTCTGTGCTGAGTGAGAGGTCTCCAGGGTGGCATAAGACATGCTGCAGCCCTTAGAGACCTTCCTTGGCATCAGGGCCCTTGGTACTAGAAGTACCAGTTACAAGGGACTTATCTGGATGCCAGGGTCTGCCAATTGTGGATACAAAAGTACAGGTTAGGGAAAGAACACTGGTGCTGGGGCCTGGTTAGCAGGCCTCAGCACACTTTCAATTGTAAACATAGCATCAGCAAAGGCAAAAAGTCAGGGGGCAACCATGCCAAGGAGGCATTTCCTTACAATAACTGTCCGGGTGCACTGGAAATAACCGGAATGCAGACTCTATGTCCGCTTTTGCTAATAGTGCCCTTTTGCCAGCTGCTTTGATCATGTCAATTGCATCATCCACTGTGGCATACCCCACCGTACATGCTTGTTTTGGGATGCTATCGTTGACTGATGTGCCTTCAGGGAACAATAGGTGGTGTATTAATCTGAATTGGCCAGGCTCCTTCTTGGGTACCACCCCTAGTGGTGAGATGATTAGGCCTACGGGGAGGGGGGGGCGAGGGCCCTCAATGCGCCCAAGCCTCAATTCCTCCTCAATTTTTTCCAGGCCTACCTGTGGGTGTTCCCTGGCTGATTTCAAATTCTTTGGGGTCCATCCAGTTATCTGCCCTTTCACTGGGATAAAGAAACCTTCCTCGAAGCCTTTCACTAGTGTGATCACATCTTTTTTGTTATAGTATTCGTTTGCTAGTTTTCTCAGGATTTTTGTATTGATTGGGGACTTGGCCAGTTTCAATTTTAATTGGATGGTTTTAAGATTGGCAGGAGGATTGGCACTACTGTTTCTTTTTCTTATCTTTTCTGTCTGACTTGTGCCTGTGTTTTCTACATGCTGCCGCTGGGTGTTCGCCCCCGCAAGATGAGCAGTTGTGTCTAAACTTGCAATTGTGCCCCCAGGTGCACTCGTCTGTCTCAAACTTCCAGCAAATGGCCTGCGGTCCCTTGTCGCCCTGCCCTTTGGCGCTGTGCCAGGTTTTGTGTTTGTGTGTTGCTTTGTATTTGTCATGCCTCCCGTTGTTGTGGGCATTCTGAAATGAATGTCCCCTTTGCCCGCCCAGGAGCTTGCTTCTCTTGCAACCATCATTTTGTGGATGTAGCTGGAGACATCCTCTTGGTTCCACTCATCTCTGGGTGGGCCTGCATTTTTAGCCTAAAACTCTTGTCATACTCTAGCCAGGCATCCCCCGGGAATTGGCGGTGTGCCTCATGTATTTTTGATTTGTACAACCAGAGGTCTGCGGCGCAGCATGGGAATTTTTTCTACTATAACACAGGCCAATATTCTGAAAGCGTCTAACCAGTTCTCAAAATTCCTCTCCTTCCTAGCTCTCTTCCTCTCCCTTCTGTCATCTTCCTTTTTGTCACATACAGTAAGATCTAAACCTTCTAGTTGGATTTCCAACAGTGTAAAAATGTCTATAAATTCTTTTTGCCATATTCTTTCTTTTACTGCTAGAGGGATGGCCGTTGCCAGGCCCACGGCTCTTGTTGTCATGGAGGGGGGACCCAGGGATGGTCTTGTGTATGAATCGGGCGGGTTTCCTGTATTTATTGGTGTATCTATTACCTTCGTTGTTGCGCTCCATGCTGTTAGGGGGTCCCCTGGGGAAAGGCGCTCTTTGGTAACTGCTTGGGTGCCTGCCTGCCTATGGGTGCGATCCCCTCTGTGACTGGCCCCGCCCCATTACCCCGCCACAGCAGTGGCGCAAGTGATTTAAAGCATTCTTTAATTATAGTGCTTATATGCTCACCCTCTGCCGGTGCTCGTGATATGATGGACTCAGGTGATGCTGATGTATCCTCCTCAGTGTTCTAAACCACGACCCTTGATTTTTCGGCTATCGTCCTTGCCGGTTTTCCCTCAGACCTCTGACGCTTGTTTGCCTTCTGTGGTGGGGGCGAAATACGCTCTGCTGCTCCCGCATCATCTGCTAAATTCGAGAGTGCTGTGGCTTCCAAATCCTGAGCTCGAGATGCTTCGCCTGTGTCCTCCATCTTTGCGTGCAGCCAATCCTTGCCACGCTGCAGTGCCTCCGCCCTCATGTGAGCAATCATCCTTTCTAAGTCATCTTGTTGTTCAACCACTTAATCTTCTTCCATGATGAGCAGCCTCAAAGGGAAAGTTGCTTGCCCTCTGACGTATGTGATCACTAGTGTCTTATTAGTGATTGCGTTTCATATGTGAGCCACGTCCTCTCTGGGCGGTGATCTGGGCTGTCAAAAGCGCCCCCTCCCTCCTCCTTTAAGTTGTTATTGCCTGCGTCCTGGACCCAGCATCAGCTGATAGTCATTGGCCAGCTAAAAACGATTGAGATCCCTTTCTTATTGCTGATGAGGGGTGTTGCTGCCTGGCTTCTGTGGGGCGGGGGGCCACGTGCCGATTGCTGGGGCTCTGTGGGGTCGCGTCGCGCAGATGCGCGGTCACCCGGAGCACTGGGGCAGGCGCTTCTCCCAGGGTGCAATGGAGTATATCCCTGGAGAGCCCTTTCTCCCAACCGGAAGAGCTTGCTACATGTGCCGATGCCGGGACTCCTTCGGACCTCCGCCAATTGAAGGGGCTCTACGGGGTCGCGTCGCACAACTGTGCGATCCTCCAGAGCAAGTGGGGCCGGCACTTCTTTCAGGGGGCAATGTGTAAATACCAGGAGAGCCCTTTCCCTCCGCAGGAAGGGCTTGGCGGTTCCTGGAATGTGCACGCGTTCCACGTGTAAACTTCCCTTTAGAGA
Organism: Pleurodeles waltl; assembly: GCF_031143425.1. Lineage (NCBI taxonomy): Eukaryota > Metazoa > Chordata > Amphibia > Caudata > Salamandridae > Pleurodeles > Pleurodeles waltl. The sequence goes on along the minus strand of NC_090440.1, from coordinate 729,906,106 downwards.
AAAGGGCCTTTGGCAGTGCGAACGTGTGGCGCTGAGGGTCCCCTGAGGGTCACTGCAGGGTCGCGTCGCTTGATAAAGCGGTCCCCCGCAGGAACAGTCGTTCATGTTGCTCCGGTCCCACGGAGAAAGGGGGGCGGGAGACGTGTCGGTGCAAGGATCTCCGACAGGGAGTGCCTGGGTCTCCACGGGGTCGCATTGCGCTGATGCGCGGTCCCCCAGAAACACTTAGCCCGGGCGCTTCCTCGCGATTCTCTCCCACGTACGGATGAGCTTGCGGCGGTGTTCAATATGGGGTCGAGTCGCTCTTTGCAGCAGTCCCCCGAAAGAAAAGACTTGCAGGATGCAGCTGGAGCCGGTCGGATGGATTGGAAATACGGCGTCAGTGGTCAATTGGCTGTTACTGCAGGGTCGCGTCGCCCGGGTTGAGCGGTCCCCTTGCAGCAATCCACACCGGACTTAGCCCTTGGTAGGTGATGTCGTCCGGTCCTCGGTAAGTGATGTCGTCCTGTTTCCTTCTCCCGTCACGTGAGCGCGTTGTCCTGATCACGAATTAACCCCCAACGGGGCACACACTCTTAAATGCTCCCCCTTCGCCCCCTTCCTTGAAAATTCATCACTTCCATTGGGGGGTTTGAAGGACAGCAAACCCCCCCCATTGGTCAATTTATTTTCTACCTTCCCCACCTGTTAGCAACAATGGGGGTCGGGGGCGTCGCCACCTAGTTGGCGCGCATTTCCCCAAAAAACGGTTTAACCGGTCCCTTCTGGGCCAATGCGGCCTTTATGCCCCCTTCGGGGGCGGCCTTTGCACCTCCAGAAGGTCTGGTCCCACAGTGAAGTGTAGAATTCAATTGGTAGACCGTCACTACCTGGTGTCTTTCCTGACTTGAAGGAATTAACTGCAGGGTGCAGCTCCTCCAAAGTGAAGGGTGCGTTCAGGACTTCCCTTGCTGGTGTGGAAACCTTTTTCGGGATACCTGACAAAAACTTTTCTGCCTGATCCCCATCTGACCTCTTCTCTGAGTAGCGGTCCCCATTGAAGTCTATCACAACTTTCCTAATATCTTCCTTGGTGTCACACAAAGTTCCCTCCCTGTTGCGCAGTTGACCCAGAGGGGTGTGAGCGTAGTGATTTTCCTAAAGAAGAAGGAGTTGCATTTCTCTCCCTTTTCCCGGTTCTCCATTTTAGAACGGAAGATGATCCTCCTGGATTTGTCATGAAAGGGCTCGCTCAGCTCTTTCCTGACTGCCTCCAGAGGGTTCATGACCTCCCAGCCCCGGAGTTGGAGGTTGTGCATTTACTGTAGCTGTTGCTGCAGTCTAATGAACTCCTTCCTTCTTCCCCCGCTGCTTTCCTGGCCATGTTCTTAAAGAAGTCCTGAATCCTTCCTTTCACCCACTCCCACCACTCCTCTATGGACTGGAAGGTCTCGTTCATGTCTTGCCACTCACTGTAAGTCCTCCTCAGCTCCTCCTGTACATCTCTCCCCAGCAGAGAACTATTCAGCTTCCAGGTGCCGGGACCTGCCAGGAACATGCCTGTCAGTTCCCCCTGGAACCTGATAGCTCTGTGATCAGAGAAATGCACTGTTACCATGGAGTGTTGCCTGATCCTCACTGATTTAGAGGTGAAAACAAAGTCTATCCAGGAGCGCAAGGATCCATCAGGGAGGCTCCAGGTGAAGTTCCTGGCATCCGGCTCCATGGATCCAATGACATCTGTCAGGGAGGCCTCACCCACCATCTCTGTCAGGAGTTTTGCGGCATAAATCCATCCATCCTTCCCCAGCCCTGGTCCCACATCGACCACCACTTTCTAGGATACAGTTGAAATCCCTACCCATCATGATTGTTCTTGAGGTGACCAGCTGCGGTCTGAGGTGCTGGAACAGCTCCCGTCTCTCACCTACATCAGAAGGCACATTCACATGAGTCAGTCTAACTGTTTCTCCTGCCCACAAGCTGTCAACGACAAGAGCCCTGCCGCCTTCCAGCTCGGTGACCGAGTCCATTGTGAAACACCTCCCTCTGACTAAGGTAGCGACTCCTACAGACATACTGCTGTTCCCCCCAGACCAAAAGGAAGGCCCAAATGTCCACTAGTGTTCTAGGTGTGTGTATGAAGCTGCAAAGGGGATGGAGCATTCCTCAATCACGTACACATCACATTCCTGGCTGGCAAGAAAGTTCAAGGTGCTAGCACATCTGCGCTTGTCTCTGATACTTTTCTCATTTATGGAAAACAATTAAATAGCCATCTTAATTAGTGTTTAGGAGTTAAACTTGGGCTTAAATACTAACTATCATGTCAGACTAATTAGCTGTTTATACACAGTGACAAGGCTACTTACAGGGCTGGTTAGGCTCCTGGCAGGTCTCCGGTGCAGGGACTGTTGTCTTGGCCACCGTTGCTTGGTGCTTCTCTGAGGCTGGCTTGCACCCCTGGCTGGTCTCGGGCTCTTCCTCCTCCAGGTTGGAGGGTCAGCTTTGCTCTTCCTCCTCCATGGAGGCCTAGCTTTGCCCTTCCACCTCCATGGAGGCCTCTTCCTGCTCGACTGTTGCTGACGATGGTGGTGGTGACGCCTCCATGGCGCTGGCTAGCGCCCTCATCTCCTGCAGCGCTTTGGTCACTTGGTCCAGTTGGTCATCTGGCCCCTCATTCCCTGGTTGCTCCTCTTCCTCTGACTCCTCAGGATCGGTGTAGGAGTTGTGGTTGCTCAGGTGTTTCTTCCTGGTCTTCTTTGTTGCTTGTGGGGAACTGTGCCTCCTTTCCATGCACTCCTGTTTCATCCATGGCCCTTCTTCCTGGATCTCAGAGGCAGGTTGGGGAGCGTTGTCTGTTGGCCCAAAGGGTCTGCCTCTCTCGGGGATGGCAGGCATTTCTTCTTCTGTGCTCTGTGACTCCAGGGCCTGGGTGGAGCCCTTGTCAGGTTTGGCTTGCACCTGCCTGGGACCTTTCCTCCTCCCAGTTTCCTTGGTCTTTCTGGGGTCTGGGACTGGAGGGCTGGCCGCGGCAGCCTCCCTCTTGTGTCGCTCTCCAGGGAGGTTTGGCTGCCTGGGCATAGGACTTGGCTCTTTGCAGGCAGTCCTTGAAACGATGTCTCCCATCCCCCTATGAGGTTGCAGGGGGCTTATTCTTTGCATGCCCTGGCTGTGTGTCCTTCCCTTTTACAGTTCTTGCACACCTTGCACTGTGCAATCTTTGGCAGTGTGGCCTGGTTTGCTGCACTTGTTGCACAGTTTGAGCTGCCCAGGGTAGTAGAGGTAGTCCGAGTCATGCCCTAGGGAGAAGCTGGAAGGAAGGTGATGGATTCCATCCGGGCCGCCAGGTCCTATTTCAGCTTCACCATGACTGTCCATTTACCATCCCATATGCCATCACTGTCCAGGTTGCAGGAGGGATCTTTCGTCACTGTGGAGTGGCGGCGTAGGAAGGTGGTCAGATCCTGGATGTTGGCGTGCGGGGTGTAGACGTGCATGGTCATTTTCTTGACCTCCATCAAGAGTTAGCACTCAAGGTGGAAGCCGGTTTCAGGGTATCACCCTTCATCAGCTAGGCTAGCTTGAATCCAGTGGCGAAGTGAGCATGTGACCCACATCTTAGCATACCCTTCCCACTTGGGGCAACAAATGCAAAAAGAACAGATGATGGATGAAATGCTGAACAATGCAAACATTCACCCCCTGTCACAAAGATCTGGATTTAATGCATTGTTTTTTTTTCTCACCACGCCACCCCAGTTTGGACACAGCCTTATGCAAATCAGTCTTGACCCTGTTCGTCATGGGAACAATCCAGCCCAAACTGCCAAGCAAGGTCCTCCCTGGACCAGAAACAAGCATCCTAGAACCGGTTTCAGGATATCACCCTTCATCAGCTAGGCTAGCTTGAATCCAGTGGTGCAGTGAGCACGGCATACCATTCCCACTTGGGGCAACAAATGCAAAAAGAACAGATGATGGACGGAACGCTGAACAATGCAAGCATTCACCCCAGTCACAAAGATCTGGGTTTTATCCTTTGTTTTTTTTTTGCTCACCACGTCACCCCAGTTGGGACCCAGCCATACGCAAATCAGCTTTGACCCTGTTCCTCATGGGAACAGTCCAGCCCGACTGCCAAGCCAGGTCTTCCCTGGACCGGAAACAAGCATCCTTGAAACGGTTTCAGGGTATCACCCGTCATCAGCGAGGCTAGCTTGAATCCAGTGGTGCAGTGAGCACAGGACCAACGTCTGGGCATACCATTCCCACTTGGGGCAACAAATGCAAAAAAGAACAGATGATGGTAGGAATGCTGAACAATGCAAACATTCACCTCACAGTCACCCACATGCGGAACAGGGTCAAGACTGATTTGCATATGAGTGGGTCCAAACTGGAATGGCATGTCAAGCAAAAGAACTGATGGATTAAACCTAGATCTGTGACTAGGGGTGAATGTTTGATTTGCTCTGCATTCCGTCCATCATCTGTTGGTTTTGTAATTGTAACTCAAAGGTCACCCACACAGTGCTATGGTTGGCAGAGGACTTGCAAACACATCTATGGCTAGTAGGAAGTGATTCCTTGATTGAAAGTCTTATCGAGTGACATTTCTTCACATAGATGCTATCCATGTCAACGGTGATTATCCACTGCTAGACCAGTAAAGAATAAGCTTTAAAAATGTATATAGTGTACACTATCATTGTTTGAGTTAGGGAGCTGCTATAAATAAGTTCTGCTGTTGTTATGCAACGCTATGATACTCGGTCTTTGACCTCAGAAGGATAAAGTCTGCTCTGTTAGTATTCAAATATGTGATTAGCGAATTGCACAAACATTTCTACATGAAGTGCTTGATACACTGAGCTGCCATGTTAGGATATGAGGCTCCAGGTCAAAAGTTGCTACAGACTAAGGAATTCTTAAAGCAACAGCAAGACCCTCACCACAAGTGTCATGTTATTCTTGGGAGGTAGAACCACCCAGAGAAATATAATACCGCAGAATTTGGTTTTGCCCAGTTGTTGTTTACTTCCCCATTCCAAGTGCTGCAGATCGGAATGGAAGAAATGTGATACTGCACGTTTCTCTCCTGCTCACCTGCAAAAAAATATAATGCGTTTTCCCCCTCACAAATTTTAAAGGGCTTGGTGAACTTTGTGAGGAGGACTACGTAGTCGGTACAAACTTAGGCAACTACAGTATTACTGTCTCTGAAGATCCAGAGCCTCCAGGACACTAAATCATGCAGTGTGCTGAGCAAACCGTTTCAAAGTGCGGGCCTCCACACTCAGCCTGGCCTAGCCTGCCTCCCTTTCACGGCACTGCATAATTGCATCCAGAAAGGTGTTCAAAGGGAGTTTGAATGTGCGTGGAGTTGGAATGAATTGATGCCCACCAAAGTCCTCGTGCTAGTGTACTTATAGTTTAAAATATCATGCGCACCCACGAGTAAATGCCAAGCCAGGGGACAGTCGTTGTTTGAGGGGCTACAAAACCAGTCATGCTAGCCGTAGGTAGAACTCATACAGGAAGCTTATCTCTGCATCACATACAACGCTCCTAACGCATCTACTCCCAGAGAGGAGTTCAGCTACAGCAGGAAACAAGAAGACATTTTCTAGCTACATGCAGACGCATGGCGATTTTTTTTCTGCCGCCAGGGTCTAGATATTTCATAGTTAAAACAACATACAGACAACAAGTCATAAAGTACACGGGTCTACTGCGGTAGAGGCCTGGCAGGCTCAATCAAACTAGAACACAACTTGCATTTGTTACTAGCGCCAAGGGAACGTTTGCGCATACATCTGCGTGCAACTCACACTTGTCGGTCAGTTGGACACCCAGCTAACACAGAGACATCTCAACCTACAATAGTGGCTCTCGCGTTACTGTGACATATTGCTATTTATTTCAGGGCGCCGCAAGCCTAATTAACTAGTTCAGTGAATCACAAATGTTTCCACGTTTGCCATCACAAGTGACCTTCACCGTTTAGAAAACACGTGCTATTTTTAATCAGAGACAGCGCGCGACGTGCACCTGCACTAGCGCGCGGTGCTCTATCACCGCTGAAACTACGGTATCTATCACTGAAACTAACTGCCCATCCGAACCAAAAAGACACCTGTATATATCACAGAAACAACCTTCCATATTTCGAAATTTACTGCCCTGTACGAGCATTTTTTTCAGAAGGAGGCCGTGCAACCTTGCGCACTTAAGCCTTTTGATAAACTTCTACTGACAAGGAACTTGATTAATGACGCTTAAAAGAATTGAATCAAGAGCAGGAGGGACAGGGCCAAAAAAGCAGACTGCCGGGCTGATGGAAAATAACGTCTCTACAGAAATATATGATGGGCCCTCCTTTTCGCCAAGCCAAGTAATTACTCGCACAGGCCTGTTGTAATAATTCCTATTAGAGCCAAAACGGAAAAGTCAGTAACTCACAGCCCTGGGACAAGGTGAAGGCAAGGCCAGAGGAGCATGGATCAATATTTAATTTACTCTCCCTGGTTCGCTTCTATCCCTGTATCAAATTCTTTAAGAGAAAACCATGAAAGGAATGAGGTTTTCTGGGGAAAAAAGACCAGCACAGGCCCTAATTTCCTTGGGGTGCTGGTAGGCTAAGCAAAGCAAGAAAAAGCTCTCAGCAAAACAATACGCAGTCGAGGTGACTCATCACGCTACTGTTAGGGAACAAGGTCCCATTAGCCTGATGTGAGGAGGGTACATCAATCAAGCGCTGATCAGCCAAAGCTGTGTTTTAATTTTCTCGAAAATGGGGGAAAGAGTCATATTTCTTTGCAGGTAAGATCATTTCTCAATGTATGTTGTTTTGAAACACGTTTAAAGTCGCTTTCTTTCAAAGTGACAGAAAACCGAACAAGAAGCAAAAAAAAAATGATCATTTTACGGTTTTGTTGTTTCAGTTTTCCTTCATTGCTTCATGTCATAACTTTTTGAAATTTCCAAGGCCTTGGGGAGGAGAAGCGGCCGGCCCACTTCAGGCTGTGTAGCCAGCTGCTGAATCAGTATTATGTGCCAAATGCATATTTTCCAGTTGTGAACGCATTTTTCTGATTTAAAAGCTTCTTTCTGCATCTTTTTAGCGTCTGATGGAGCATTTAATGGGAGAAAATTCGGAGAGGGGGAGGAGGCAGCATTGGAAGTGGTACCTTAATGGGAAAATAAAATCAGTTTTCATATGGGCAATGGATTGGAAAGAACGGGTTGTTATTGGGCCTCATATGTTTATTGCAATTTGCATTTTTAGTGCAACTTACATTTTTATTAGAATCGTAAATTATACGACACTGAAAATGTAAAATGAGTGTGTGCAGCACAGCCATAAGTTTGAAGAATCCCAACAGAATGAACTGAAGAGAGAAGCACCCATTCCACCAACTTCCAAAAGTATACCCTAAGTAAATTGTTCATACAATAATACAAGAATAAACAAATGGTTTAGTGGACTAATGTGTCCACTCCAGGAATCTGTATTTGACCTCTTGATCACTGGTTCGAACCTGGTGGATCCACTCAGCCTTTCAAGCTTTGAGGTCGATAACTGAGTATCATTAACTTGGGTAACAATAAACATCTGATATTTCAGCACCAAGAGACCCAATACTTGGGCGAATATTTGCTTTACAAATTAATGTTATGTAAAAAAAAAAGTAAAGCAGATAATCCATATGAAATAAAAGAACTAAATCTCTGTTATGGTATGACTTTTCAAATTTTTCTGTGCACCCAAATAAGAAGGACGGTATTACCTATAAGTAAAAAAGCTTGTAAGCAGAATGTGACCCTTTGGCAATTTGGCTTTTCAGACTCCCTTATATAAATTGTAGCATTTACATCAATTTTGCAGCTCTCAATTACTACTTTTTTTTTTTATAGCCATATACTTGATGTTTTCATCTTGAAAATAGATTAAGAATTTCTGAGGTCTCTTGATTGTAATCCGAACATCTGATAAAATGAATTGGCAAAACCAATATGATTCACCTTTAAAATGTGTTAACATTCCTTTGTGTTGCTGCTGCTGAACAGCATGGTAAAGAAATAGAAGTGCTTTAGTTGGTTTGTAGCCCATTACAAGGTGCATTTCTGAGAATGCATTTCGTGTTTTAGTTGCTTGCATTTTTAAACACACGGACAATTTAAAATTAAACAAAACTACGATGTAACGCTTAACATAGCACTTGGCACGATACAAGCAAAATGCCATCAAACGTGCAACAGAGCTTAGGTTCAGTCAGATGCCGCTGCACAGCATCATCTCCTGCTTAAAACAAGTTTTCACATTTCAAGTATCTGAAGATACTGCGTTTCTTGAAGTCTGGAGCAATTCTGTAAGTTATGTCAGCTGGGCCTGTCAGTTATGGATCATACTCTGCCTTCATCCCGCTCTCATTGCATGCAGGCAGTCTCTAGCTGTGTGCCAGACTCTATTAGACAAGCCAGATTTGTTAAGACTACTTTCCAAGACTGTGTAGTCGTGGAGGGTACTGTTTCTCAACTGTCCATTGAAGAATTGTACCCATGCCCTTCCCCTGAGATCATGGAAGCACAAAGTTAGCATTGACTTAGCATTTGCACAGCCTGTTCTATTTGGAGCGGTGCATTCCTTCCTTTGAAAAAGTAATAACAGCCGCCCAGACATCATCTTTCGGCTTTTCCGGCTCTTCCATGCCCTCTTCTGATCACCTGCCAGGGACTTTCAATAGTGCCAAATGAAACATCACAGCTTCGCTTTTAGCCTACCATTGAGAGACAATAAATTCAAAGGTCTGTGCACAAAGCAGGCGGGAAAAGGGTCCACTCTGCTCAGCTCCCGCAATCCTGTATTGATTGTCACACGCACACACGTGCAACATGTGTGCACTCGTACACATACACATAAAAAGCACTAACCGTGATACACAAACACATATGCAGAGAAACGCCAACATAGAAAAAAAAATCAAAATCAAAAATAGACGTAGGCAGAGTGTACACAGACTACCAAACGCATCCGCAACAGTTACAGGTGTCAATGGCATCGCAGACACTAACACAGATGAAGAATGACATAGCGACGAACACCAGTGCCCACAATAGGTGCATTCACATGAAAACTGGTCCCGTGGGAGAACAGATTGTAAAACCATCTTTTTCAAAAAGTAGCTCTTGATTATTAGCGGTGTGTTAAATTGCATTATCAATGCAACTCCTTCTTTTCACAGGTATTGCAATTGTGAGAGAGTCAGAGTTTTCCAGGCTCTTAGAAACTTGCCTTGAAAATACCATGAGGTGCATTTTGTTGCAATAAGCATCATTTTCCACATTATTGTGGTTAAAGTTAAAAACTTCTTATTTGCATTGTTTATCGCATCCAGCAAATAACATTCCAGGTTCTGTTATCTATCTAGTGCGAGAATAACCCACCAATACCAGGGCACTCGTAATCGAGGCCAAAGACTCCAAAATACTCACCTCGCACAAACATCGCCCTATACAAATAATTCTGAACTGTATTTAACTTCCAGATACAACCATGTTCACTTCCCATATATGTTAGGGCTGAGTTAGTTCACTGGTGTAACTCCAGTAATAGGATGTTTGGGGTAAACTCTTGATAGTGGGATTAGATTCAGGTGAAATGTTTGTGTCCTGGTGAGCAGACCCTCTGAAAGCCCCGCCTTCACTAAACACAACACACACTATGTAGGGGAAAAGGGGAAACAGGCAAAGATAGTGAATAAAAAGAATGGACTGGAGCTCCCTCTTGAAATGGCCTTGTCACAGGTTGAGAGTGGTCCTGGATTGACTCCTCACTGGAGGAATAAGTCACTGAGTTGGCTGTACAGTAACAGGTAAACACACTGTACCGGCCACATAGTGTGAGAACAATTTCGGCAGTAACGGTTGCTTTGTCTTGTCCCTGGCAGACCAGGATACGAGACGGAAACCACTGGACACCTCTGCAGCCTGGCTGGACAGGAGCCGACGAAACAAGAAAGCAATGGAGCTCGCAATGGTATGAAGCAAACAACAGGCAGATCAATGGAGGAAAATAGGGGAATGCTAAATGCGAGGGAACCGAAAAGGAACAAAACAACAAATGTGAGAAAGGCATAAATGGGTGCAAAGTAGTACACAGCAGAGCGCTAAAACAACTAACAACGCATTGCCAAACATCAGCTCTTTGTCTGATTGGTCTTAAAGACAGACCCTACACCTTATGCCCTAGGAGTGCACTAACAATCAGTCCAGCCTTGTGTAGCACTACATCTGAGCCCATGTCTGTGTCGAGCCTGCATCTAAACAGTCTGGACAGATATTGATTGTTCGAGGTTTCAGTAGTTGGTGTTTTGGCTCTATTTAAAAAAAAAATACTTTTGCATTCTCTGTTTTCACATGCTCTTTAAAGACTACCACTTACAAATTCTGACAGAGCTCAAAGGCAAGTTTGACTGTAGCTTAAATTCCTAGACAAACTGACACTAACAGATGCTCAGAGGCACTCTAAGAAACAGTTGAGACGCCAGCAACCATAAAGACACTGAAATTGAGACACCCACATGAACACAGGGTTGCACACTGCGGTACTGCCCCACAGAATGTCACTGGCTTGTAGTGACCCTTGGCAGTAGACTGATCACGCTTCAGAAAAGCACTGAAAAAATCCAGTACAGCTATGTGTAGATCTGTCAGCCTTGGGGTTGTCTTTCTCCAAACGTTTGCACCCCCCTCCTCTTTTTCTTAATTTGTTTCTGTTGGCCTTATGACTCTGCACACTCTACCACTGCTAGCCACCGTTAAATTGTGTGTGCATGCTCCCTAAAACATGTTCAATTTGGCTTACAGTGGATTGGCATATTTAATTTGCTTATAAGCCACTAGTAAAGTGGTATACCATATACCCAGGGCTGGCAAATTAAATGCAATTACTGGGCCTATTGTGTCACCCAATTAAGTAGCTCTTAAAACAGGCCCCAGGCCTGCCAATGCAACCTGCTGGCAGTTTTACGCTGCTAATTGAATTTGGCAAAACAACCTTCTTGCCAAGCCTTAAACACCCTTTGTTTTACATATGTCACTCCAAAAGTAGGCCCCAGTCAGCCCATAGGGCAGGGTGCATGCATTGTTATTAAAAAGTTAGACATGTACTTTTAAGGTTTACATGCCCTGGTAGTGAAAACTCCCAAATTCCTTTTTCACTACAGTGAGGCATACCCCTCCCATATGATAACACTGGGTTAGCTTATTACATTTAACAAGTGATAACTTAATTGGGCTCAGGTACAAAAGTAATGTTTGTTGTATGAGGATTTGTAATTTAAAATTGTCTTTAATGGTAAAGTCAGATTTTAAGTCACAATTCTGAAAATGCCACTTATAGAAAGTTGGCATTTTCTTGTCCTAACCATTCGGTGTCTGCAGCTTATTCCTGGGTCACATAACTGGGTGTAGGTGATAGCTGGCTTTTGTGTATTCCTCCCAGACAGCCACAGAATAGAGGTAATAGGTGTGCCTGAATGGGCCATCTCAGGTAGGATGGGGCTGTGTGAAGAGGGAACTGTGCACAGCCTCACTTGCACTAAGAAAAGCAGGGCCTTGCTGTCACACAAATAACTTAACACTAGCCTATTGTGCCTGCGCACAAACTGGGACCAGGGCAGGGAGGCAGGAAATTCCAGACACTTCTGTGGGGGAAAGCCTCTAGAAATTTCTCTCACTTCAAAGGGGCCACCAGGTATAAAAATGGAACCCTCAGACCCATTCTTCAAATCACTCCTGGACCTATGAACACTACAAAAGGGCACACTGCTGCCCTGCTCATTGAGGCCTGCCCTGCTTGCTGAGAAGGAAGACGGACCTGCACCCTTCATCCCAGGCTGAAGTGACTCCAAGGGTCAGCTGACTTGACCTCCTGTTCTGAGTTCCAAATGCCTCTCTGCAGATGAGCCACTGCATCCGGACCTGCCTGGACCTGCAACTGATTCTGCCTAAGCCCTGGTGTCCTCTGCTAGAGTGAGTTCTTGATCCCCAAAAGGTGCCCCTCAGACCATGGACCGGCGGTGCGACGTCAGTTGAGCTCCTCCTTGAAGAACACAATGACTGGCTCACAATAAAACTGCCAAAAGACCTTCCGAGGCCTTGACCATTAAAATCCAGATCAGCGAGACAAAACTGAAAACTGTGGTTGAGGTGACAATCTTTAAGAAAAGACTTGCAGTGATTAACAAAGAGATGACCAAGATGAAGGATTTTCTAATTGTAGGAAGCTGGCTCTGTATATACTATATCAAAATGAGATATAGTGTGCACAGAGTCCAGGGGTTTCCCAGGAGGCTTGACAGAGGCAATAATAGATAATACTAATGCTCTCTTTGTGGTAGTGTGGTCGAGCAGTTAGGCTGATCAGAGGGTAGTGTTAAGCATTTGTTGTACACACAGAGGCAATAAGTGAAAACACACACTCAATGACTTAACTCCAGGCCAATAGGTTTTTATATGGAAAAATATTCTTTTGTTAATTTATTTTTCAAACCACAAGATTCATTTAGCAGGTAAGTACATTAAATGAAAGGTACTTTGCATAGTAATAGTTGAGACTTTGAATAGATTCAATATTGTACACAGTTTTCATTAAAATGACAAAAAGCTATTTTAAAAGTAGACACTGCAATTTTCAACAGTTCCTGGGGGAGGTAAGTACAGTATAGTTTAAGAGGTAAGTACCACACTTACAGGTTCAGTCTCCTGGGCATAGTTAGCCCACCGTTGGGGGTTGAAGGCAACCTCAAACACCCAGCAGCAGCAACACAGGGCTGGTCAGGTGCAAAGGTCAAACAGGAGCTAAAATAACGTGGCCGCCTATGGAGACAGGAAGTACTCCGGTTCCAGTCTGCTTGCAGGTAAGTACCCGCGTTGTCAGAGGGCAGACCAGGGGGGTTTGGAGGAGTACTGGAGGGGCCCCAAGTTAGCACACAAACCACACTCTCAGCCGCACGGGGGTGGCCGGGTGCAGTGTGCAAACAGGGCGTTGTGTTCTCAATAGCACTCTATGGAGGGACCTGGGGTCACTTAGGTGCTGCAGGCAGGGCACAGGGGGCCTCTCGGGCAAGCCACTGACTGGGCAAGGGTGAGGGCCACCTGCTGGTCGTTGCTGCACTGGTGGTCGGTTTCTCATGGGCCTGGGGGCTGCGTGTGCAGTGCTTCTTCAGGCATTGGATATCTTCGTCCTGGGCAGTCGCGATCAGGGGGGTCCATGGGATTCCCTCTGCAGGTGTCATCGTAGGGGTGCAGAGAGGTCAGCCCAGGGTGGACAAGTTGTCAAAGTCGCCTGGGGGTCCTCTCTGGATAGTTGGTTTCTTGGGACACGGGCTGGGCCCGTCGGGTGCAGAGTAGTGGGGACTCACGCTTCCGGAGTGAGGTGGGAGTCCCTTTAAAGATGGTTGTCTTTTCTTCTGGTTGGGCAGAGCCGCTGCCCACAGGAGTTCTTGGTCCTCAGTGATGCAGGCAGTTCCCTTGGAGGATTTTCAGGGGTTGCTGGTCCTGTAGAATGTGTCGCTTATTGGTCCTTGAAGCAGGAGACAGGCAGGAAGGGCTGGGGCCAAGTCAACTGTCGTCTCCTTCTCTTCTCTGTGGGGTTTTCAGCTCAGCAATTCTTCTTCTTCTTGTAAGGTCATCAGGAATCTGAAGAGCTGGGTTCAGGGTCGCCCCTAAATACTAAATTTAGGGGTGTGTTAGGGTTAGAGGGCAGTAGCCAATGGCTACTCTCCCTGAGGGTGGCTACACCCTCCTTGTGCCCACTCCCTCTGGGGAGGGGAGCACATCCCCATCCCTATTGGTCCTAATCCTCCAAAGCAAGATGGAGGATTTCTCAAGAAGGGGGTCACTTCAGCTCTGGTCATCTTAGGGGTGGGCCTGGCTGAGGGGGTGACTCTTCCTTGTTTTTCTCACTATCCCTTTGGGCTTGCCGTCAAAAGTGGGGGCTCATCCGGGGGCTGGGCATCTCCACTAGCTGGAGTGTCCTGGGGCATTGTAACAACAGGCTTGAGCCTTTGAGGCTCACTGGCGGGTGTTACAGTTCCTGCAGGGAGGAGGTGTGAAGTACCTCCACCCAGGACAGGCTTTGTTTCTGACCAGAGTGCACAAAGGCACTCACCCCATGTGGTCAGAAACTCATCTGGAAGTGGCAGGCTGGCACAGACCGGTCAGCTTTGCACTAGCAGTTGGGCTAACATACAGGGGGCATCACTAAGATGCCCTCTGTGTGGATTTTTCAATAAATCCCACACTAGCATCAGTGTGGGTTTATTGTGCTGAAAAGTTTGATACCAAACTTCCCAGTATTCAGTGTAGCCATTATGGTGCTGTGGAGTTCGTAGTAACAAACTCCCATACCATATACTCAGTATGGCTACCCATTACTTACAATGCCTAAGAATGGACTTGGACACTATAGGGGCATAGTGCTCATGCAGCTATGCCCTCACCTCTGGTATAGTGCACCCTGCCTTAGGGCTGAAAGCCTGCTAGAGGGGTGACGTACCTATGCCATAGGCAGTGGTTTGTAGGCATGGCACTCTGAGGGGAGTGCTATGTCGACTTTGTCTTTTCTCCCCACCAGCACACACAAGCTGCCAAGCAGTGTGCATGCACTGAGTGAGGGGTCCCTGTGGGTGGCATAATTCATGCTGCAGCCCTTAGGTACCTTTCCTGGCCACAGGGCCCTTGGTACAAGGGGTACCTTTTACAAGGGACTTAACTGAGTTCCAGGGCGTGTCAATTGTGGAAACAAATGTACAGTTTGAGGTAAAGAACACTGGTGCTAGGGCCTGGTTAGCAGGATCCCAGCACCCTTCCAATCAAAGCTGGCATCAACACTAGGCAAAAAGTGGGGGGTGACCATGCCAACAGTGGCATTTTCCTACACTAATCCAATCCAAAATAAATTTTAAAAAATGAGCAAAAACCTCAAATGTTTAGCTCAAGAAAAGTCTACCCTTACATCAGAAGTGATTATCACCCCCTGAAGGATCAAGAAAAGAGGGCAATTTGATTGTGATTCCTTGGGAAGCAGTTCAATGGACTTCAATGGTTGGAGCAGTGGAGAAGTTAATAGGAGTATGCACAGAGGGAAAGGCTGCAGCTGGCATCAACACAAGCAAGGATCGAATTATGGTGTACAACCTGCCCTTTTCTTTCAACCGCTTCCACCACAATTTGGAACTTGGATGAATTCATACATGCCTAGTCAGCCACCAAAATTCTCTCCTATGTTTATACTTCTTTTTTTGGGAAGAGGCCAGAATTCCCCATCCTCCCCCCCCCCCCCCAAATGAGGAAGAAAAAAGAAAGTCAGATGGGAAGACATAGACCAAGGCATCCTGACCAGGAGTAGGACAAAAGACCAGGGACCAGCTCGAGCACTCTGTTCAGTTTAGTTCAAAATCGTTATTCAGCAATAACCACTAAAACATTTGTGTGTACAATAACAGAAGTAAAAGTTTTGGGGATTGGTGGTATTCTGAGAGTAAAACCATTTTCCATGTGTTGGAATGCATCTGCTTTGTAACTCCCCCAAATTCATGTGCCGTAAAGCCCTGCTGAAATAAATTTGGTTTTGGGAAAGGTTATCATCTCCTCTATCAGTTAATGTTTTAATTTCCATGCAAATCTGAAAATGGCCTAGATCTTCCTGCCGAATTCTTGTGTTTTTGATATGAGGAGGGATTTTCACAAAAGGGATGAAGTAAATGTTATCCCTAAATAATTCAAATTTGTTGTCTTCTCTAGAAATATACCCCCTGTTGTAAAGACCTTTGTTTTAGTGTTTAAATGCCCACAAATCGTAATAAAGGATTCAGAATAATTTACTTTTAAATCTAGGTCTTACATAAAACCCACAAAGTAGGCCATTAACCCTTGAAGACCCTTTGCTGTGCAAGCAATGAATACTGCATCATCGTCATAAAGCAGGATTGATATTGATTTATCTCACATTCTAGGCAAATCCCTTTCTAACCTTATTAAGTGCTTACTTATTCTGTTAATATAAAGCAAAAAGAGTAAGGGGCTCAAATGCATCCCTGTCTCACTCCTCCTGACAAACCTATTTGAGGGGTGTTTTCACCTCATGCACCATATAGCACTGTAACTTTTAAGTCTTGATGTAGTCACTTTCTAAGAGTAAGAAGTTCATTATCAACCCTCACAGTTGACTACATTGAAGGCACTTGTTAAATCAATAAAAGCCATGTGCAGGGTCTCCTTTTTTGCCATGACATATTTCCTCGCCATAAGGTAAATATTTTGACAGGATGTTAAGTTCTTCTGCCCAAACCTCCAGGCGAGTCAAAAGTACTCATCCTAAGATTTTAACACTTGAATCTATAAGGGATATGTTTTGTTCCCTTTATTTAAAAAATGGGGACTATAATGGCCGATTTCCAAGACTCAGGGACAGGACCAGTCACAGCACTGCAAAGTATGTTTGTTTGCGTGGAAGCCCATAGTTAAATGTTGGATTTAAAAAGATCAACTGGCACCTCGTATGGTCCTGGCACTTTCCCCAAAGTGGACTGATTAATAGCAAAAACTTCTTCACTAAGTTCTATAGGAGTGGTGAAGCCCTGGTGGACCTGATCTAGGGTTTATAATTGCTAATTGAAGCATTGTGAACTTATGGGTACTCATCACCTGACTGGAAAACTCTAGTAAGATGACTCACCCACTCATCTGCCAGGATCAAAGATTCAACCTTTGGCCTCTCAGTGTCAGAGAAGAAATTATGGTTTACTACCTCCCAAAACTTAGTGCTATCCCTTAACGTTGCTGCAGCTAAAAGATCCTACCAGGCTTTAGTTCTTATCTCCGTTTTCCTACCTTCTAATGTGATTTTATATTGGCGTATGGCATTTTTTACACAAGTAAGGATCAAGGGTTTGCCTTTAGCATAGCCTTCCGACATTTATGGGCAACTGGTCAGGTAGTATTAAACCATTGATTTAAAGGAGTCTCAGACTTTGTCCTACTTAGAGTTAACATACCTAGGCATTCAATCTCTGTCAATATGATAGAGTGATTAGCCTTTTCCAGTAGACAGGCTAAAACGGATTGCATATTTTCATAAATTTTGTATTAAAATTCACATGCTCTGCTTTTTCCCACTTGGCTCTCAGCCCTTCATTTTTTAAGGATGCTTACTCTGGGCCTTTTGCTTCATGGTACTTTTTTATGTTACACTTTAATGTAATAGTTAAAGGGTAGTGATCACTAAAACTCTTTGGGACAATTGTAAAATTTGAGACAAGTGAAGAAAATTCCACAGACATCAATATAAAATCAATAGTGCTTCCTAAGAAGCTTCTCATAAAAGTAGGAATGCATTGTTTTTTCTGTACAAAGTTGTCACTGGTAAAAATTAGATCATACTTCAGCATCAAAGTGCTCCGAGCATAAGCAAGCACTGTGTGTCTGTAATATGACCTATTATTGATGTTGTCAACAGAAAACCACATATTTGTCTACCACTAAGATGGCATAATGAAATGTTAAAATCCTCTACCCATATTAATACAACTTTCTCTTTCAAATTAAAATGAAAGTTCTCCAAAAGCTAGACAACTCCTCAATTATATTGCACACAAATTGATTAAATACATTATTATAAAAATTAATCAATAATATATCGGGCTCCTTAGAAAAGGAAAAAAAAAGAAATGAAAAAGTGGCATGAGGACCGTTCTAATGGGATATGCAAGACCAGTAATTTATATAGAAACTAAAATAGTAGGGCCACCCCTACTCTCCCGACCAATGATGAAAGTGCTGGTTATAACCAGGACGTTATAACCGTCAATATGAAAAGGCTCTGGCACCCAAGTTTCCTGGACACAGACAAGGTCAAAAGAAGGCACAAAGCTTAACCAATCAGGATTTTTTAGCTTTGTGCAAGCACCCACAATATTCCAGGAAACCAGGCTCAAATATTTTAACACCTCCATAGGTTCTGAGTCTGTATTAGGGGCCTCGGTGTCCAGGCCATGCTGTTTTTCATGTGGCTGAGTCTGTGAGCCAATGTCAGACAAAGCACCCGTATTTCTTTCTGGGGTGTTTGGCTTGGCAGCGGGAGGTAGTCAATTGATCATGCCCAGGTCACTGAGTGGCTTGAAACGATTTGACATAAGTATATTTGACTGTTGTTGGACATCTGATGGATTAACTTGCAATTTCTGAGGTACTGGAGGGTTGACTTGGCTTAAGAGTGTTGGTTTATAGAAGGAACCAAGCAGATGAGCTTGAATTCCCTCATAATTTCTTGTTAAATAATTCAAATGTTGTAACAAAGTATGTACAATTCCTGGATCTTTAAAGTTAATCACTATGCAATCTCCCTTTGAGTTCTTTTTAGACTGGCCAATCCAACTCACCCTCCTGAAATACAGGATTTTATTGTTCAAGTCTCCATAGAATCTAGATTTTGCATGTACCCAGCATGCAGTCTCACATGTTTGTTCCTCAGTGTCCTCATCTTTCCCCTTACCTATGTGGTGATATTGGAGGACGTCCCACCACTAAGGGGTGCACTCGGGTGGCAATTACAAAGACCTTTTCTCCAAGCCTTCTGTCTCATTTACATATTTAGAACCCCTTACCCAAGGCATATCCATCAGGTTAGCCCCTGCTTTGGGCTGCTTGTGTTCGGTAACTACAAGCTGTCTCTACACGGGCACCCTTTGTACTATAGAAGTAGGAAGTCTTTTAGTAGAACGCCGCACTGGTTCAAATGCTTACACACTGTGACTGATAGATGTTTTTGAACAAGTCAGTGGGATAAAATTATCTTGAGCACACATTAGTGTTTAATGGTACTGATATGATCTTAACGGAAGAACAGACATTAATCCTCAATAAAGGACTAGACTCTACTGACCCCCAATTTCGACAGGTTTCGCTTACACAGTGAAATGAGAGAATTCTGCAGGAAGATCAAACTAAAAGCCTTTCTTAAGGACAAAGAGGATCAGACAGATGAAGGGGATACCGACTTCAGGAAGAAGTCTACCTCTGCACCCCCAATGCAATGGTCACTGTTGAAATTCAAACCTTTGCACAAGCCATTTTCAAGGAGATTGTGGCTCTGTATATTTCACAATTCAAACCATAACATCACAAAGAAAGAACAACAAGCTTTGAGAGAACTAACCAACAATCCAGATGTGGTAGTAAAACCAGCATATAAGGGAGGGGGTATAGTCCTACTCAAAAGGGATTATTGTAAAATGCAGTGTACCAGATTACTATCAGATGAAAAATATTACAGAACCATTGATCAGGACCCTACAGTCAGACTACAAAGAACCATCAGCAATATGATAGAAGATGCAGAAATTAACATTTTGATTTCTAAGGGATCTTTAGTTAACAGGAACTCTGCTTCTAAGATACTGTATTTCTAATCTTTGCCAAAGATGCACAAGAACAAGATGCCAAAGATGCACAAGAATAAGATGCCAAAGATGCCCAAGAACAAGATGCCCCCACAGGTCGACCTATAGTATTGGGTATTGGTTTAAATTTAGAACCACTTTCTTAGTTGGCTGATTTCTTTTTAAGACCCATTGTACAACGCAGTTGTAGGACACTTCCACTGTTCAGTGTGCTATTTGACAAAATCTACACAGGTCTTAGATCTAGTTTCAAATCTGAAATGGACCTTCTGTAGACACACTAACTGCAACACCACCCACGTGATCTACATGATCATGTGTACATGCAATCTCAGGTATATAGGAATGATGTGCAGGAAGATTAAAACCCAGGAAGAGAACAACCGATATGAGCCACCATTACTTGACAGCCCTACATGCGGCCAACCCACTCCAATGGATTACCCTACAGACATTAGAGTACATCAACAGTATTGCTGAAAAAAAACTCTTGCAAAAAGAACAATTGAAATCCTTTAGCAATGGCCTCAATGATAACCTTCCCTGGTTGGCCCTCTCCCACTAATGGCCATGATGTATCCTAGCCACCAGTGCTTTTTATCATAGAAAAAACAACCATACATAGACCTATAAATAATACCAGAGCAAGGGCTTATATGCAGAGCAATGCATAGTTTACGCCTGGCCAGTGGATGTCGTGTACTTCTTCCGGTGCGAAACCCGTGGGCTGGTCAACTAGACGGAAGCCCATTGACTCATTACATCCCTCCCCAACTTAGTTCAAAATGTTTATCCATTCAGAACGCACACAAAGTCTCTGAGCCTTTGGCTCGGTTGTGGATTGGGTCGAAGTCCCTGTTGCCGGCGAGGAAAACAACAAGTATCTTCCTGGGTCATGGGGTCATTGTCGGCCCTCTCTGTTTCGCTGCTTACCTCTGGTGCTGGACTCCTAGTGCCACAGGCGTCCAGCTCTTGTTCTCCAGGGGGCAAATCCCAGGTGTCCTCGGTGCTGTGGGCATCTTCTGGGACTGGGACTTTGCAGAACCACTAGATGTTCCAAGCTGCCTGTTCAGTTCCTTTTCTGGTAGTGACCATCTTGCCAGTGACAGAGACGACTGTCCATACCCCAGGTTCAAAGGGCATCCTGAATTTCTACCCTGGCTTCCTGTGCCAGATGATTTACCGAATCTCCCGGGGGCAGTAGTCGGATGGTCTCATGTCACTTCTTGCTGGCTTGTGCATTGTTTTGTTGTCTCTTTTCCTGAGCTGTTCTGGGATTGTCGGGCAGCAGTACCCATCCAGCACACGTGGTATGGTGTCACCTCTTACCCTCTTTAACATGAATGACAAGGGGGCCTGCTGTGTGGTACAGTGTGTCGTTCCTCAATATTCTCTCAAAGTGTTGAAGGCTCGGCTCTGGTTCAGCAGCCTCCAACGTGACAATCCTGAGGGCTTTGTTAAGGGTGAGCATGAAGCGCTCAACCTCACCATTAACTTGCTGCCATTGCGGGGAGAGACACCAATGCCTTATCCCAAGCTGCTCGAGTAGTTCTTTGATCTCTGCCCACTAAAAGGGGGGCCCATTGTCAGTTTTAATTTCTTCAGCGAATCCAAACATCGCAAAGGTTTTCTCCAACACGGGTGGCATGTTTGCAGAATCCATGGACTCGATAACCTCTACGATCAGGTACTTTGAGTATTCGTCAACCATCACTAGGATGACTCTTCCATCTGGGAAGCTTCAGAAGTAGGGGCTCACCTTGGACCAGGGTGCCTCACATAGTCCCTGGGTAATAACAAGCGCTGGGGCCTCCAAGGTGCTCATCAGCTTGTAGGTGGGACATTGACTCACATGGTCGTCTACCATGTCTTCAAGGTGAGGGAACCATACTTTTTCTCGCATCCACGATTTCATCTTCATTGTGCCCTGGTGACCCCACTTGAGCTCGTGAACAGCTAGTGTAGTTACTCGCTGTTGTAGGCTGGCTGTTATTACTAATCAGTGAACTCTCAGTATGAGGCCATCTTGTGACACACTGACTTCATTGCGGACTCTCCAGAGCTTTGGAAGTCACCCTAGATCCATGCCAGACCAGCTGTTGGCATCTTTCAGGAATCCTTCCCAGGATTTGTGTGACAGGGCTGTCTTTACCTTTGTCAGTACAGTGTCAGCGGTTGTTGCGTCAGAGATCTCCTTCAGGTTGAGTGTCTTGGGGCATGCATTGTGCACCAGTGTTTTTTTTTTTTTGTGTGTTTTTTTTTGTGTTGCAATTTTTTATTAATGTTAGGCAGCATCAACAATAGTATACATGAAGTTGTCACATGGGACACTAATATATCGCACATGATACATTCCAACGGAGCAATGCAAAAGATTTCTTAGCATGAAAGAAGAGAAAGACCTTCTGGTATAGCACAGTAACAGAAACCTTCAAGGTATACCTGATACATAGCCGTTGCACAAAGCTAGAACTAACATAAAATAAGCAAATGATACCAACATGATATAAGACTCCTCCTCTCCAGTCCTCACTCCAGCCCCGTCCATGAACCCATACATAAGAGGTCGTACAACAAACTGGACATGTCTCCATTTGCTGTCTCTCCACCAAGGTTCTCGAAACTCTCCTATCCCTCCCCGAGGGTAAACACTATAGGGTATGGGGCAAGGAACATTAGGACGGTTCAAAACGTTGATCAAGTCAGGTAATGGGCCTGTTTTATAAACACCCCAGTCGGGATATGAAAGCTGATGACAGGGGGAGGAGAGAGAGTCCTGGCATCCTGGATGGATGGAGGATCGCTGTACCTATGGAGGGGGAGGAAAGGTTATATGGGGAGGACAGAGAGGGGGGACGGGAACCGAGGAGGGATGCCATAGTGCCAATTGCATAGCGTGGGGGGAGATGATGATGCCCCTGGGTAACAACAGGAGTTAGGTCTCAATTTAGCCAGGAATGTGTCTGAAAAAAGAAAGAAAAGAGAAAAAAGAAGAGAAAAAGAAGAAGAAAAAAAAACGAGAACATAACAGGAGAGTATTTTTACTGGATATACGTGAGCGGGAAAACGTAAGTAAGGAGAAGAATCAAGAGTGAAAGTGATGGAGAGGGAAGCAGAGATTAGCTTGAAAACGAGGGGATAGAGGGTAATAGCGGAAAGTATGTGCAGGTGATGACTGAGATGGTAGCTGAAATAATAGCTAAAATGCTGAAACGCTGAGATGACAGAGGGGGTAATGATTAAAGGGAAGGAGAGGTGATGTGTAGAGGACACGGTGGGGAAGGGTTAGAGGAAATAGCATGAGTAGGGAGCACAGCCGAGGAGAGAAAGAGATGTAGTGGGGAGAGGAGCGCGGGAAAGAGGGGGCAGCTCGCCCCCTGAAGGGGTCAAAAGGAGAGCAGATGGGGACGTAGATCTGTGCTCTACTGGAACCAGGGCGACGCCAAAGTGGGTGGAAGCATAGCGATATGTGAGTAGGTGGTTCCTAGGAGCGCACGTCCCCCTTTGGTCATCGTGAACAAGGTCACCCTCAGTGGATACTCAGCCCACTGGCCCTGACAGAAAGGGGGTCCATGTTTGTAGGAACACGTCCAGTTTATCTTGTATGCCGTATATGAGTCGTTCATGGGAAGCGGCCTGATACATTGCAATAGTCCATTCCTCATCGGAGGGTATAGTTTCTGTGCGTCAATGGTGGAGTATTCAGACTTTGGCTGTGGCCAATGCCATGTGTAATAAGCGGTGTTGCGGTCGTGAAAGGTCGCATAAGTCTCTGGTATCATGTAGGAGTAATAGAGCGGGGGTGAGAGGAGATGGTAAGGGTAACACTGCTCTGAGGGTGCCCCCCACTGATCGCCAGAAAGGTTGAATGATGGGGCAATCATGTTAGAAATGCAGCAAATCGCAGCGAGCATGAGGACATCTCCAACAGGAGGCATTGGGCAACAATACTGCATTACACAGTTTCTGGGGGGTCCAGTACCACTCATGTAATGTCTTAAAAAGACTAATGGGGTCATTCCAACCCTGGCGGTCGGTGTTAAAGCGGCAGCCAACCCGCAAACAGGCAGGCGGCCAAAAAAATGGAATACCGACCCTGGCGGGAACCGCCAGCACAGCCCGCCACTTTAACACTCCGACCGCCACGGCGGGACAGACAAGCAGCGCGGCGGTCACCGCCAACAGACAGGCGGCAGACAATGTACCGCCCACCCTATCACAACTCACCAATCCGCCACCTTTTCCGGGGCGGAAGCCCCGCCGATAAAAACACGGCGGAAACAGACTACGAACGGGAAAACGCTCACCTCTACACACTCCACAAGGAATCTGGACAGCATGGAACCGGAACTACACATCCTCCCAGCCATTGTCTTCCTGCTCCTCTACCAGGAGCACGAATGCCGGCGCAGACGACAACGGTGAGTACTGCACCTTCGACACAGGGGAGGGGGGAGGCAAAAAATTACGGGGACACACATATGCCACACACCCACCCCCACCCTCACCCACTACAACATACACATCAATGCAGAGCAACAAGTCAGAGTGACACCCCCCAAACCCCCCAGAAGAATGCAAAGACAAAAAGAAATGATCACTAAAAATGAAGTATATTATAGCATAATTGAAATTAAGTGAAATATGAAATATATAAATAAAATATATTACATCATGAACAATATATACATAGGTCAAAAGTCCTGCCCATATTGGCTATCATCCATTGTTTGTGGGCCAATGGGCCTAAACACATGGGCAAAGCCCACACACGAGACCCGATTCCATTGGAGAGAACACTGCAGGGGCATCAGATAGTAAAACTACAGGCACCTCAGGGGGAAGGGAAGGGGGGGCACCTCAGCCTGTTGAGTCCACGACGCCAGATCCACGAGGGGCCTCCATGCCCACTGTACCATCCTGGGGAGTGCAAAGCCACAGTCTCACAAGTCTCTACAGTGGGTGGGTTGCCCACTGTACCATCCTGGGGAGTGCAAAGCCACAGTCCATCAAGTGGATTACAGACTCCACTGGTTCTGGAGGAGGCATGGTGCCCAGAGTGCTTCGTGAAGCCCTGGCCGACACAGATCCGGCCCTGCCAATGGGCCAGCGGTGCTTGAGATGAAGGGCCCAGCGGAGCGGTGCTTGACAGGAAGGGCCCAGCGGAGCGGTGCTTGACAGGAAGGGCCCAGCGGAGCGGTGCTTGACAGGAAGTGCCCAGCGGAGCGGTGCAGAGACGGCGATGCCCAGCGGAGCGGTGCTTGACAGGAAGGGCCCAGCGGAGCGGTGCTTGACAGGAAGGGCCCAGCGGAGCGGTGCTTGACAGGAAGGGCCCAGCGGAGCGGTGCTTGACAGGAAGGGCCCAGCGGAGCAGTTCAGAGACAGCGGAGCGGTGCTTGACAGGAAGTGCCCAGCGGAGCGGTGCAGAGACGGCGATGCCCAGCGGAGCGGTGCTTGAGTTGAAGGGCCCAGCGGAGCGGTGCTTGACAGGAAGTGCCCAGCGGAGCAGTGCTTGAGTTGAAGGGCCCAGCGGAGCGGTGCTTGACAGGAAGGGCCCAGCGGAGCAGTGCTTGACAGGAAGGGCCCAGCGGAGCGGTTTAGAGACGGCGATGCCCAGCGGAGCGGTGCTTGAGATAAAGGGCCCAGCGGAGCGGTGCTTGACAGGAAGTGCCCAGCGGAGCGGTGCTTGACAGGAAGTGCCCAGTGGAGCAGTTCAGAGACGGCGGTGCCCAGCGGAGCGGTGCTTGACAGGAAGTGCCCAGCGGAGCGGTGCTTGACAGGAAGGGCCCAGCGGAGCGGTGCTTGACAGGAAGGGCCCAGCGGAGCGGTGCTTGACAGGAAGGGCCCAGCGGAGCGGTGCTTGACAGGAAGGGCCCAGCGGAGCGGTGCTTGACAGGAAGGGCCCAGCGGAGCGGTGCTTGACAGGAAGTGCCCGGCTGAGCGGTGCTTGAGATGAAGGGCCCAGCGGAGCGGTGCTTGACAGGAAGTGCCCAGCGGAGCGGTGCAGAGACGGCGATGCCCAGCGGAGCGGTGCTTGAGTTGAAGGGCCCAGCGGAGCGGTGCTTGAGTTGAAGGGCCCAGCGGAGCGGTGCTTGAGTTGAAGGGCCCAGCGGAGCGGTGCTTGAGTTGAAGGGCCCAGCGGAGCAGTGCTTGACAGGAAGGGCCCAGCGGAGCGGTGCTTGACAGGAAGGGCCCAGCGGAGCGGTGCTTGACAGGAAGTGCCCAGCGGAGCGGTGCAGAGACGGCGATGCCCAGCGGAACGGTGCTTGAGATGAAGGGCCCAACGGAGCGGTGCTTGACAGGAAGGGCCCTGTTCAGCGGTGCTTGTCTTGAAGGCCCCAGTTCGGCGGTGCTTGTCACGGCGGGGCCCTATTCAGCGGTGCTTGTCACGGCGGGGCCCTGTTCGGCGGTGCTTGACATGTGTTCCCAGGGAACCAGATCGGACCAATATTTTCCGCTCAGTCGCCATCCGACCTTTCGCTTGCGGGCCCTCCTGTGCTGGAGTCCTGGGCCCGTGGGTGTCCTCCTTCACACCCGAAATGGGGCTGGTGGGGCCCTCCGGGGCAGCTCGCCTGCTGCCGGACTTGTCCGCCCTGCTGACCTTGCCCTCCTTCGCCGATTCTCTGGGGCCCTTGCCTCCCTTTGTGGAAGTGCCAGGTGACGGTGGCAGGGTAGTGCCTTTGGAGGCTGCAGTCTCTGACCTCTCGCGCCGGCCCTTACCTTTTTTAGTTTTTTTTCCCAGGGGGTGGGCTGGCTGTCCCCTTGCTTCTGGACGATGTTGCTGCCCTAGAAGCTGGTGGACTCCAATGGTCCTTGTAGGTGCAGGGCTTGTGGTGGCTGAGGTGCTGTTTGGACTCTTACGAGATGGAGGGGGTGGGTCAGGTGAGGCAAAGAGGTTAATTTTGGAGAGGAAAAACTTTTTAGGAGCAGTGGGAAGGGTAGATGCAGTGGGTATGGGAGTGGAGGAAGAGGATGTGGTTGTAGGAGAGTCAAGTGTGGTGTCTTTGGGTGCAGGTGCTGGCTGTTGGGTGGGTGGCTGCCTGCGTTTGTGTGGTTTGGAAGAGGGGGTGACAGACACACTGGGAGAGGACACAGGGGACGTGTAAATGGCAGTGGGGGTGGTGACTGCACGTGTGCGAAGTGTTCTGGTGGGTGTGCTGGTGATGGACGTACTGGCTGATGGTGGTGTGCATGCAGGTGTGAGTGGAGACGTCACAGGGAGGGAGGAGGGAGACGAGGAGGAGGGGGACACAGAGGAGGCAGTGGCTGTTGGCATGTCTGCATGTGGATGTTTCATGTGTGAATGCTTGTGTGATCTGTGGTGCTTATGTCTGGATGAGCTGCCCTTGGGTGTTGATGTGTGTGCAGGCTGGTCTGTAGGTGTGGCTGGGATAGGCAGAGGAACAGGGGAGTGGGACTGGGATGAGGAAATTGGAGGGGGGAGGCAGGAGACAGGGACAATGGCTGCCGTCAGTGCTGAGGCCAGAGCGTTGAACGATCGCTGATGGGCAGCCTGACCCGAATGAATGCCCTCCAGGTATGCATTGCTCCGGTGCACCTCCCTTTCTACACCCTGGATGGCATTCAAAAGGGTAGACTGCCCAACAATGAGCGTCTGGAGGAGGTCAATGATCTCCTCACTGAGGGCAGCAGGGGTAACTGGGTCAGGGCCTGAGGTGGGGCGAAGGAGATGCCCGCCTTCCTGGCCGAGCGGGCATGGGGCGAACGCTGAGGGGCTGCTTGGAGGCACGGATGTTGCCGCCACTACAAGGGAGCTCCCTTCCGAGGACGTGTCTGTGTCGCTGACGTCTCCACGGATCCCCGTTGTGGAGCTCCCCTCGCCCTCCATCTCACTGGTGATCTCGGAGTCTGTTGCATGGCCCTCCGGGGCCATGTGAGATGCAGCTCCCTCGTGCTCCGATGCCACTTCTCCTCCGCCTGATGATGCTAATGCACACATGAACAGGATGACCAAAAAAAATGGGGGGGGGAGAATGACATGTTGAGTGCATGCATTGGCGACACCGTTGGCGGAGAGGACAGACACAGAAGCCCCCTGCACTACACCGCGCACTCGGTGTACACTACTCAATTATTGTGACTTGGCCTACAAGCCTATGGACGACAACTGCACACATAGGTGACCCAGGGCCATGGATAGCTGTACTTAGCACCCTACAGAGGTGGGGGGCGGGGGCACAGGGCCATGCCTTACGGAGGGGCCTAGCCTACAGAAATCACCCTGGCCTAGAGATACCCACAGCCCTCCACCCCCACCCAGACACCTCACTGTGCGCTAATATAGCAGAATGTGCTGGTACTCACCCCCTTGTGTCTGCTGTGATGTCCTCACGCGCCCATCCAAATCGGGGTAGGCCACCGCCAGGATCCGGGACATCAGGGGGGTCAATTGCCGTGTGGCACCCCTCCTGGGTTGGGAGGCCATCCCCAGCAGAGCCTCCGCGGTCTTTCTGCTCCCGCGGCGGATGTCCTCCCACCTCTTTCGGCAGTGGGTGCCCCGTCTGTTGTGGGCCCCCAGGGTCCGGACGTCCTTGGCGATGGCACGCCAAATGTCAATCTTCTGATGGGCGCTGACCTATGTGACATGGACAGGGTGGGAAAATAAATATCATCATTTTCTGCATAGTCGATGTGAGTGGCCCCCCCTCCCCAACCTTGCCATATGGCACATGCTCTCATCTGTCGTGCGATGCATGCCTCATTCGCTCCCCTCCCCACCATCTTTCATCCACCCCACTCAACACAGGCATTGCCCACAAAGCATGGTCCCAGTGTACTTACCTGTTGGTCTGGAGGACCGCAGATTAGCGCATACTGGGGGAGGACCCCATCAACAAGTTTCTCCAATTCCTCAGATGTGAAGGCAGGGCCCTTTCCCCAGTCGCAGCAGCCATTGTCTCTTCCAGACCGAGGTCACAGCAGCACTTGCAGTATAGGTCCTCTCCTGTGGATGATCAGGTCTCGAGTGATTAAGCAGATAGAAAATGGCGATCACGCCCGCGGCGGTGCGTACCGCGGCAGTGCATACCGCGACCGCCGGCGCACATCGTCATTGGCTCCTGAGACCCATAGGGTTCAATGTTAACCAATGCTGCTTTGCGCCGCGGTCTTCGACCGCCTACCTCCACGGTGTGCCACGCCAGCGCATTGACCTCACATCCCATTGTCACACTTCACAGGTCAGGCAGCCGCCATTTCAAGGGCCCACATGGCTTAATTTCTACTGCGTCACACAGGCCTAGCCCTTGCATTGCCACTCATACAAGCCATTCAATGCATAGCGAATCGTGTTCTGTGCAAGCTGTGGTTACGTACCTGTGGGTTGCTTGACTCTGTGCTCCATGTTGTCCTTCCTAGGCACCGTCCGCTGGGACTTGCGAGGAGATGGAGGAATGTTCCCGTGTACAGACCGCTGGTGGACCTGTCGACAATGGAAGAAAGACATGTCATACTGACATACAGACTTGACCGAGCCACTATACAGGAACTGTGTGCCCAGCTGGAGCCTGACCTGATGTCCCCCATTCGCCAACCCACAGGGATTCCCCCTCTGGTGCAGGTTCTGTCAGTACTCCATTTTTTGGCAAGTGGATCATTCCAAACAACAGTGGCCATATCATCAGGGATGTCTCAGCCTATGTTTTCTAAGGTTTTGTCCAGAGTGTTGTCTGCCCTGATGAAATACATGCGGAGCTACATTGTTTTCCCTGAGGTGGGCGATTTGGCTACAGTGAAGGGTGATTTCTATGCCCTTGGACATATCCCCAACATCATTGGTGCCATTGATGGGACCCATGTGGCTTTGGTTCCCCCCAGTGAAAGTGAGCAGGTGTACAGGAACAGAAAAAGGTATCATTCGATGAATGTCCAGGTGGTCTGTTTGGCTGACCAGTACATCTCCCATGTAAATGCCAAGTTCCCTGGGTCAGTGCATGACGCGTACATCATGCGAAATAGCAGCATCCCTTATGTGATGGAACAGCTACAGAGACACCGTGTGTGGCTAATTGGTGACTCTGGTTACCCCAACCTGTCGTGGCTACTGACCCCAGTGAGGAATCCCAGGACAAGGGCAGAGGAACGGTACAATGAGGCCCATGGGCGTACTAGGAGGGTCATCGAGCGGACCTTCGGCCTCCTGAAGGCCAGATTTAGGTGCCTGCATATGACAGGTGGATCCCTAATGTACTCACCGAAGAAGGTGTGCCATATCATCGTGGCCTGCTGTATGCTTCTCAACCTGGCTTTGCGACACCAGGTGCCTTTCCTGCAGGAGGATGGTCCAGATGGTGGTGTTGTAGCAGCTGTGGAGCCTGTGGAGAGTGAAGAGGAGGAAGACGACGGGGACGACACAGACAACAGGGACACAGTGATACAACAGTATTTTCAGTAGCACACAGGTACGAATCAACCCCGCCATTTTACATTTACTTAAAGTCTCCTGCCTCTCTACTGTATGTGTTTCCCCCCAGTTCCTGTTAACTGAGTTGTGCCTTTCCCTTCCGTTTTCAGAGCTGTGGGCCCCACTGCGTGACCTCTGCTTTGTTTGCCCATGGACTACAGCTGTGTGACAGTGGTATGTTGTCATCACAATGTAACTGAACATTTTGGCACCGTTATGTCTAATACATTTGTTCAAAATACAAGCAGACTCCAGATTTTTTAAGTGCAATAAGTGATTTTATTAAAGTGCTAAATTTAGGGACATGATTGTAAAACGGTGATGGGTGATGGTGGAGTAATGTCCATGGCAGAGTCCAGTTTTCAGTCTCACAGGTGCATTGTCCATATGCCTGTGGAAGGATGGAGCAGGGGCAGTTTAAGTTTGGACAGGGTGACAATGTGGGACAGTGGGATGACATCAGGGGGTATCATTTGCTGGCGGTGGTCTTGGCATCCTACTCTGTCTTCTTCTGAGATCTCAGGTACCGCTTGCGGGGTGGTTCTTCTTCTGCAGGAGGTGGGGTTCTGGTGGCCTGTCGTTGTGTGGGGGCCTCCTGTCCACTAGCGCCGGCGGAGGTGGTAGCCTGGTTTGGGTCCATGCTAGTGACAGGGGCCCTTTGTGGTGCCACATGGTCCCGCAATGTGGTGACTATCTGGTTAAGGGCCACGATGATGGTCCCCATTGCGGAACTAATGTTTCTCAGTTCCTCTCTGAACCCCATGTACTGTTCCTCCTGCAGTACCTGGATCTCCTGGAACCTGGCCAGTACTGTAGCCATCGTCTCCTGGGAGCGGTGGTATGCTCCCATGATGGAGGAGAGGGCCTCTTGGAGAGTCGGTTCCCTGGGCCTGTCCCCCCCCTGTCGCACAGCAGCCCTCCCAGTTCCCCTGTTTCCCTGGGCCTCTGTCCCCTGGACCGTGTGCCCACTACCACTGCCCCCAAGTCCCTGTTGTTGTTGGGGTGGTGGGTCAACCTGGGTGCCCGGTAGTGGTGGACACACCGCTGATTGACGTGTCCTGGAGACAGAGGCATGGGCCCGCTGGGTGGGAGCTGTGCTGGTGTTCCCAGAGGGGGTTAGGTCTGCTGTAGCCTGTGGCTGTCTGTGGGGAACCGACTGTCCCGAGGTCCCCGATGGGCCGGGCTGGTCATCTGGGTCCAGGGAGACAGAGCTGCTGTCATCACTGGGGGCCTCTTCTGGGGGTGGGATGGACATCTCTGGACCCTCCTGGGTGGTGTGGTGGCGTTCGGGTCCTGCAGGGGTATAAGAGTATGGTTATTGCTTCTGTGTGTGCCATTTCGTGTAATGGGTGGGTGGCCGTGTACCCCAGTGCTGGCATTCCCTTGTGGGGGCTTTTGTGACGGTGGCTTGTGTGGGAGATGGGTATGTGCAGTGGGCATGCTTTGGTGATGGGTGTCCATGCTTTGTGGACGCATGCAGGGCTAGGTTTTGGGATGGGTGGGTTGTGATGGTGAGCCATTTGCAAGGAGTTGGTGTGATGGGGGTGGGGGTGAGGGTGGGGGTATGATTTGGCATGCAGGTGGGGTGGGGGGAATGAAGTAGTGAAGATTTGACTTACCAGAGTCCATTCCTCCGCCTACTCCTGCGAGGCCCTCAGGATGCAGGATGTGCAAGACTTCCTCCTCCCATGCTGTGAATTCTGGGGGTGTAGGTGGGGATCCGCCGCCAGTCTTCTGCATCGCGATGTTGTGCCTCGATACCATGGAACGCATCTTCCCCCGTAGGTCGTTCCACCGCTTCCTGATGTCGTCCCGATTTTGTGGATGCTGTCCCACAGCGTTGACCCTGTCCACTATTCTTTGCCATAGCTCCATCTTCCTGGCAATGGTGGTGTGCTGCACCTGTGTCCCGAAGAGCTGGGGCTCTACCCAAACTATTTCCTCCACCATGACCCTGAGTTCTGCGTCAGAGAACCTGGGGTGTCTTTGGGGTGCCATGGGGTGGTGTGGATGAGGTGAGGGGTGGTGTATGTGTTGTAGAGTGTGGTGAGTGTGGTGGTGTATGGTGTTTTGTGCGTGGATATTGTGTGGGTGATGTTGTGATTTGCCTCTGTGTGATGGTCTACTCTATTCTGTGCTGTCTATCTCTGTCCTTCAGTCGCAATTGTGGTCGTAAGGGTTTGTGGGTGATGTGGGTGTGTGTTTTATATTTAATTGGGTGTGTGGGAGTGGTGTGTGTATGTGTCTCAGGTGTGTGTATTTTGAATTGTCCAATGTGGCTGTGTTTTGTAGAGGTGTGTGTATTTTGAGCGCGGCGGTGTGTACCGCCAATGGAATACCGCAGTTGAAAGACCGCTGCGGGGATTTGTGGGTCGGAATGGCATGGGCGTATTTCTGTTGGCGTGACGGTGGAGGTTTGGTCATCGCCAGTTTTTCGCTGGCCGTTGCTGTGGCGGACTTTTGTTGATGTCGGGTTTTTGGCGTTTTGCCAGTTGCGGGTCAGAATCACCGTGGCGGTTTACCGCGACCGCGGCGGTGTTATGGCGGTCTTCTGACCGGCGGTAAGCGCCTTTTACCGCCGAGGTCAGAATGACCCCCTAAATTTCAAACAGGCCTCTCAAGCTCCACGGTCAATGGCCTCAATCAATTCTGCCCAGTCCTCCATTTCATATTCAACCTGTAAACGTGCCTGCCACTTACCTTTTTTCCCTCACCCTACTTCTCTCCCTTAAAGTGTTGATTCATCAATGCCTGCAGACCCGATAGCTCCCTGCATATGACCCCAGGTCTCCAGATACTGGAGTATTGGAGATTGAGGGAGTTGCCAAGGAAGATTCCCCAAACGCCTCTCCATACAGTGCCTGACCTGTATAAATCGCCATGAATGGTGTGCCGGCAGATTAAATTCCCCTCTGAAGTCATTTGCAGAACTCAATCTGTCCCCTGTCAGAAGCTGATCCAATCTCAGGAGACCCTTTGAACGCCACTCCTCCCACAAAATCGTCTTTCCCCCTATCAGGAAAACTCTGTACCCCATATCGGTGCCCTGTCATGTATCTGGGGGTCCACTTTCATTACGGGATGTGCCTGCCGCCATGCATGTCGCATGGCTCTTATCATAGGGTTGGTGGTATGATGTGGCACCGTGTCTGCATTATAGAGCATGTGGATCCCTGAGGGGGGAGTGCAAAAAAAGCTGTTACACCTCGACCCAGAGCGGGGGGTCCCTTACATCAGGAAGTAGAAAGACCAATTGCAAGAGATGTAATGCCAGGGTAAAGTGTTCCACTGAGGGAAGACCCAGTCCTCCGCACTTGCGCCTGGCGAGCAGCGCTACTCTAGGTAGCAGCGGACGCATGGACCCCCAGACAAAGGCCCAGATACGACGATCTATCTCTCTGAGAAGAGTCAAGGGTATCCGCAAAGGTAGCATGCCTAGGACGTATATAAATAACGGTAACGTCGCCATTCGTACCGCCTGCGCTCTGTCCCCCATGAAGAGGCCCAGGTGTGCCCTCTTTTCAAAGTCACGTTTCATACTGGCCAGCAGCAGGTCCAGGTTGTCGGCCACCATTCTCTCCAAGCCCCTGTTGATGTCAATACCCAGGTAATGAAGAAGTGTCTGCTTCCATTTGACAGAGAATCCCTGGACTGATGCACTTACTGTCACTGGGGATATCGGCAATGCCTCACTCTTATCCCAGTTAATCCGATATCCTGAAAGAAGTTCAAATTCTGACAGGATAGTTTTGAGAGCCAATAGGGATTTGGTGAAGTCAGTAAGGGTAATATCATCGGCGTATAGGTAGATGGTGGCGGAACCCCCCGGGACCGGTATTCCAGAGATGAGGCTGGAACTACGAAATGTCGCCGCTAAGGGTTCAATGGCCAATAGAAATAATAACGAAGATAAAGGACAGCCCTGGCGAGTCCCCCTCTTGATAGGGAAAGTGTCTCACAGAAACCCGCCACAGTTGACCTGGGACAACGGAGAGTCACAGCAAACACACTTTATTAATAAATCCAGTCCCCTAAACCGAAGCGTTTCATTGTTTCGAAAAGGTACCACCACTCTATACAATCAAAAGCCCTCTCGGCGTCTAATGAGAGAACAAGGGCTTCCTCACGAGAGTCCTGGGCCGTCCAAATAGTGTGTAGGAGTGTACGTGGGTGGTTCCTTGAAGAGCAACCAGGTACAAAACCAACTTGTGTGTGATGAACTAGGGACGGTATGACCTTCTTGAGGCGGGACTCCAAGATTCCTGCCAAGATTTTGATATCTCCGTTGAGGAGGGATATAGGGCGGTAACTGCCGCAAAGAAGAGGATCCTTACCTGGTTTGGGCAGAACTATGATAGAAGCTTCTTTGTTGGAAAGAGGATGTAGTGAGCCTGTCTGATCAGCCCCACGAAATGCCTCATATGGGGCATTCACTCTATCCGCTCCTGTCCATTTGTAGAATTCTGTTGTATACCCGTCCTCACCCATAGCTTTATGGTATGGGAGTTTAACTATCACTTGCTGTATTTCTTCCTTGCTGATGTCCCCCTCCAAGAGAGCTCTGCCTTCTGCCAAAAGACACAGTAGTTTTGCCTTCTCAAGGAAGGCGGCCAACCGGTCCGTGTCGACAGTGGTCTCCGGTCAGTAAAGGGTTTGATAGAAATGACTGAACTCGTCTGCTATTGCCTGAGGATGGGTGCTAAGCGTGCTGTTGGCACCTTGTAAAGCCGGAATGGCTAGTGCCGCCTCACGTTGACGGAGTTGGGCTGACAAAAGGTGGCCTGCCTTCTCTCTATGCTCATAGTGGCGACCTCTCTGTCGCTGTAAGGCGTATTCTGTACAAGATATATAGAGGGAATTAAGCTCCATTTTGGCTTGTTCGAGACGACGGCGGTTGGACAAAGAGGGGGCTGAGGTGTATTCCGAGTAGTCCGAGCAATTCATTCTTCCAATGTCGTCTGTTGGTCGTGTCTTTGGGCATTGGAGATGGCCGCATCTCTCATGAGCTGACCCCTGATCGATGCCTTTGCCGCCACCCACAGCAACTAAGGTGAAGAAACCGACCATCTATTGTCTCAGAGATATGTGGCAACATGGGATCTGAGGTGTTCCTTTCCCTTTGGGGTGCGGTATCTGGAGGTTTGGAAATGCCACGGTTTGCGACCGGGTGAGGCCAGCCCCAGATCCAGGGCCAACAGTACCGGGGAATGATCTGACAGAGCGGCTGGTAGGATTTCAGACGTTCTAATTGCCTGTAACATCTGATGGGTGACCAGGAAGTAATCCAGTCTAGATTGAGTCCCATGGATTGCAGAAAGAAAGGTATATTCTCAGTTGGATGGATGGGCAAAACGCCAATGATCTAGCAGGTCATGGTCCGACTGGACATCCCTGAGGAGGGCCCGATCGGCTTTATTGCCTGAGTCAAGACCACCTGACCTATTGAGAATGGCGTCCTGAACCAGGTTCCAGTCCCCACCCAGGAGGTATTGGGAAGCGCCTATCTCCGTCAATAGTCGGTTAAGAGAAAGGAAAAAAGAACATTTGGCGCCCGTGGGTGCATAAACAGTGGCAACACAAACTGTAGAGACCCCAGGACAAGCTTGGCAAAGACATACCGCCCCTCTGGGTCATACCACGTCTTGAGGAGCCTGAACTGCAGCGACTGACGAAAGAGTATCGCTACTCCGCATTTACGCCCTGAGCCCTGTGTCTCATTATGCACAGATGGTGCTCCACTGAAGAGTACTTTGCCTACCCAGTCTCTGCAGAGTTTCTCAGATTCTGATTGGGAGAGGTGTTTCTCTTGCAACAGAATGATATCAGTTCCTTTGGATTGAAGGTAAGATAGGACTTTTTGTTTCTTGACATAATGTGTCATGCCATGTACGTTCCAAGAAAGGACCATCAATGGGGTCACCTCACCCATCATTGGACTCGGTTGAGTCGACGTCGGAGGTAGGGGGGGAGACTCTAATGCGTTAGAACACCGAGTGCAATAGAAGAGTAGGGGCAACAAATCTCCAGGCTCTTATGTACTACAGGAGAACTGATGGGAGTGGGATGGGGGAAAAGCAGTGGAGGAAACCCTCGGTCAGGGAATAGAACAGAGAGGAGAATTAAAAAAAAAAAAAAAAAGGGGGGGGAGATAGGAAAGCAAGAGGAGGGAACATGGAATGGGAGGAGAGAGAGAGAGAGAGAGAGAGAGAGAGAGAGAGAGAGAGAGAGAGAGAGAGAGAGAGAGAGAGAGAGAGAGAGAGAGAGAGAGAGAGAGAGAGAGAGAGAGAGAGAGAGAGAGAGAGAGAGAGAGAGAGAGAGAGAGAGAGAGAGAGAGAGAGAGAGAGAGAGAGAACACACGTTCGCGTGAGAAGGGATGGGATACGTGCAGTCGTACAGGAGCGAAGTAAGAAGGAGAAAGAAATGGCAGAGAATCGGTAAAGAGAAGGAAAAGAATCTAAAACACCAGCAAGCGAGGCAAAACCTCACCATTGGATGCTCTGTTAAACTGCGGGTCGAAACCTGTAACACCCACCCGCCGGGTGGGTCCCACGAGGGGCAGAAGAAAAAGGAACAGGTGTATGTGCAATCCAACCGAGCCCCCCCAAAGTACCTATAAGCATAAAACATCGTATGATATATGTGGGAATGGATAGTAGAAAGCGCTTAGCAAGACAGGATGTGGCGTGGAA
This sequence comes from Pleurodeles waltl, assembly GCF_031143425.1. Classification (NCBI taxonomy): domain Eukaryota; kingdom Metazoa; phylum Chordata; class Amphibia; order Caudata; family Salamandridae; genus Pleurodeles; species Pleurodeles waltl. The sequence goes on along the minus strand of NC_090440.1, from coordinate 729,869,546 downwards.
CATCTCCGGGAGGGGGCATAGAAAATGGACCACAGCCTGGCCAACGGGGGGGATTGATGGCCGACAAGCCTTGCCCAGAGAAGAAGGAAAGGTGGGTGAATACCCTACTATACCACCACCAGGCCAACGTCGCCTGCGCAACATCACCGAAGTACACGCGGGGACGTCAACATCGATCCCTGACTAGAAAGCAAGGTAAGTGTGATCTGTGACAGGGGCTCCATGATTTGGATGAGGGAGTGCATAATCAGCATGCCATAAGGAGGTCCGTGAAGGAACACATTCATCCGGGAGGAGATCGATTTAAATTTAAATGCAGGGACCTCACTAAGCACGCCACTTACGTACGACTCCAGGATGACCAGCAAAGGCGGGGTTAGTGGGGGAGAAGGAGGCAAACCCCACCGCTGTCTGGCAGGGGCAGAGCATCAGGATCACCCTTGGTGCCTGACCCCTGGTAATCCACAGTTGACGCAGACCCACAGGGTAAATGACAGAAAATGACACAAGATGGGAGGACACCACAGGGGATGCCGAGAGCGCCTAAGGGCCAAATCGCATCCTGCAACTAGGGATAAAGCGCGGGGGTGGACAGGATGGGGTGCATAATACAAATAATGCTATTGACGAACATGCTAACCTGTGTGTACTGCAATTTAAAACATAGGTGAATAAACCAATAATCATGTTGCCTGTTCGGCTGTCCCACCCAAAGGGGGTACCTCAGGACACCTGGATAAGCTAACAATGAAACAAGCCCGTAAATGGAAATGAATAACCCTAGCAACAACACCAAAAACAGTGATACTTTGCTGTCCCCCCCCCACCACCAGACCGCAATAATAAAAAAAACAGATTACAATGACACTTAGCTGCCCAGTTCAGGGGTGAGCAATGTCAGTTGCCAGATAGAGAGTCCCCTGAAGGTTACCAAGACCAGCATTACGGTTGTTCCTCCAGAGTTGGCTTCAGAGGAGATCGAGATTTGTCTCTGTTTTTGTCCTGCGTGTGGACAATCACCGCTTGGAGAGCATGATCTCTGCCGTCCTGTGATTTAGCCGAACGGTCAGAGACTCTGCCCCTCTTTTGCGCTGCAGAACAGTGATGTTGGGACAAGGAGATAGTGGTGGTAGAAGGATCTCCAGATGTGAGGGCGTCAGGATCCAGAGGAGTAGTCCATAGGATGGTGAGCTAGACCGTCCAGGAAGGAGCCAAGGTCCGCAGGTTCCGTGAAGTCTCTGGATTTTCCATTATGCGTTATCCACATACGAGCCGGCTCAAAAAGGCCAAATTTGACATTGAGGTTCTTAAGTTGCAGTCAAAGGGCTAAGAAGGCCTCCCGTTTCTCATTTGTCATCTTGGAAAAGTCCACCGCCATCCTGATCTTGTGTCCCTCAAGGGAATATGGACCACGTGACCTGGCCATGGAGATAACCTGACGAGCCTGATCGTGGTGCAGAAAGCATGCAATAATGGGGCGAGGTTGTCCAAAGGCCCCTTTATGCATTGGGCCAATCCTGTGTACTCTTTCGAACTCCAATGGTGGGGAGAAATCCAGGCCAGTGAGTTCAGGTATTAGGTTTTTGAGAAAAGTCAAAATGTCGGAGCCTTCTTTGTGTTCTGGGATGGCAAAAAAACTAACAGTGTCCCTACGGCTCCTGTCCTCCAGGTCTGTGACTTTAATTTGTAAAAGACGCAGTTCAGCATCCTGGTCCGGTAATGTCGCGACTTGGTCCTGCACAGTCGTGAGGCGGTGGTCCAGATCAGTGACTGTCTCATGAAAACCGGCTATATCAGCCCAGATGGAGGTGGAGGCCACGGACAGGTCCGATATCTTCAAGTCCATTGCCTCTAGGTGACACCCCACTTCGGTTATCTCTTGCAAAATGTTGTCCGTAGCCTCTACTGTGCGGGGGTCAGTTGGCGAGGCCAATGAAAAAACAACAAGTGATGGACGGAATGCTGAACATTGTCAAACACTCACCCCCAGTCACAGATCTGGGTTTAATCCATCGTTCTTTTGCTTACCATGCCACCCCAGTTAGGACCCAGCCATATGCAAATCAGTCTTGACCCTGTTCCTCATGGGAACAGTCCAGCCCGAACTGCCAAGCCAGGTCCTCACTGGACCGGAAACAAGCATCCTGGGACCGGTTTCGGGGTTTCACCCCTCATCAGCCAGGCTAGCTTGAATCCAGTGGCATGGGAAGCACGGGACCCACGTCTGGGCATACCCTTCCCACTTAGGGCGACAAAGCAAAAACAACAAGTGATGGACGGAATGCTGAACATTGTCAAACACTCACCCCCAGTCACAGATCTGGGTTTAATCCATCGTTCTTTTGCTTACCATGCCACCCCAGTTAGGACCCAGCCATATGCAAATCAGTCTTGACCCTGTTCCTCATGGGAACAGTCCAGCCCGAACTGCCAAGCCAGGTCCTCACTGGACCGGAAACAAGCATCCTGGGACCGGTTTCGGGGTTTCACCCCTCATCAGCCAGGCTAGCTTGAATCCAGTGGCACGGGAAGCACGGGACCCACGTCTGGGCATACCCTTCCCACTTAGGGCGACAAAGCAAAAACAACAAGTGATGGACGGAATGCTGAACATTGTCAAACACTCACCCCCAGTCACAGATCTGGGTTTAATCCATCGTTCTTTTGCTTACCATGCCACCCCAGTTAGGACCCAGCCATATGCAAATCAGTCTTGACCCTGTTCCTCATGGGAACAGTCCAGCCCGAACTGCCAAGCCAGGTCCTCACTGGACCGGAAACAAACATCCTGGGACCGGTTTCGGGGTTTCACCCCTCATCAGCCAGGCTAGCTTGAATCCAGTGGCATGGGAAGCACGGGACCCACGTCTGGGCATACCCTTCCCACTTAGGGCGACAAAGCAAAAACAACAAGTGATGGACGGAATGCTGAACATTGTCAAACACTCACCCCCAGTCACAGATCTGGGTTTAATCCATCGTTCTTTTGCTTACCATGCCACCCCAGTTAGGACCCAGCCATATGCAAATCAGTCTTGACCCTGTTCCTCATGGGAACAGTCCAGCCCGAACTGCCAAGCCAGGTCCTCACTGGACCGGAAACAAGCATCCTGGGACCGGTTTCGGGGTTTCACCCCTCATCAGCCAGGCTAGCTTGAATCCAGTGGCACGGGAAGCACGGGACCCACGTCTGGGCATACCCTTCCCACTTAGGGCGACAAAGCAAAAACAACAAGTGATGGACGGAATGCTGAACATTGTCAAACACTCACCCCCAGTCACAGATCTGGGTTTAATCCATCGTTCTTTTGCTTACCATGCCACCCCAGTTAGGACCCAGCCATATGCAAATCAGTCTTGACCCTGTTCCTCATGGGAACAGTCCAGCCCGAACTGCCAAGCCAGGTCCTCACTGGACCGGAAACAAGCATCCTGGGACCGGTTTCGGGGTTTCACCCCTCATCAGCCAGGCTAGCTTGAATCCAGTGGGGAACAGGGTCAAGACTGATTTGCATATGGCTGGGTCCAAACTGGAATGGCATGGGCAGCAAAAAAACGATGGATTTAGGCCCAGATCACTGTACTGGGGGTGAATGTTTGACAATGTTCAGCATTCCGTCCATCACTTGTTGTTTTTGCTTTGTCGCCCTAAGTGGGAAGGGTATGCCCAGACGTGGGTCCCGTGCTTCCCATGCCACTGGATTCAAGCTAGCCTGGCTGATGAGGGGTGAAACCCCGAAACCGGTCCCAGGATGCTTGTTTCCAGTCCAGGGAAGACCTGGCCTAGCAGTTCGGGCTGGACTGTTCCCATGGGGAACAGGGTCAAGACTGATTTGCATATGGCTGGGTCCAAACTGGAATGGCATGGGCAGCAAAAAAACGATGGATTTAGGCCCAGATCACTGTACTGGGGGTGAATGTTTGACAATGTTCAGCATTCCGTCCATCACTTGTTGTTTTTGCTTTGTCGCCCTAAGTGGGAAGGGTATGCCCAGACGTGGGTCCCGTGCTTCCCATGCCACTGGATTCAAGCTAGCCTGGCTGATGAGGGGTGAAACCCCGAAACCGGTCCCAGGATGCTTGTTTCCAGTCCAGAGAAGACCTGGCCTAGCAGTTCGGGCTGGACTGTTCCCATGGGGAACAGGGTCAAGACTGATTTGCATATGGCTGGGTCCAAACTGGAATGGCATGGGCAGCAAAAAAACGATGGATTTAGGCCCAGATCACTGTACTGGGGGTGAATGTTTGACAATGTTCAGCATTCTGTCCATCACTTGTTGTTTTTGCTTTGTCGCCCTAAGTGGGAAGGGTATGCCCAGACGTGGGTCCCGTGCTTCCCATGCCACTGAATTCAAGCTAGCCTGGCTGATGAGGGGTGAAACCCCGAAACCGGTCCCAGGATGCTTGTTTCCAGTCCAGGGAAGACCTGGCCTAGCAGTTCGGGCTGGACTGTTCCCATGGGGAACAGGGTCAAGACTGATTTGCATATGGCTGGGTCCAAACTGGAATGGCATGGGCAGCAAAAAAAACGATGGATTTAGGCCCAGATCACTGTACTGGGGGTGAATGTTTGACAATGTTCAGCATTCCGTCCATCACTTGTTGTTTTTGCTTTGTCGCCCTAAGTGGGAAGGGTATGCCCAGACGTGGGTCCCGTGCTTCCCATGCCACTGGATTCAAGCTAGCCTGGCTGATGAGGGGTGAAACCCCGAAACCGGTCCCAGGATGCTTGTTTCCAGTCCAGGGAAGACCTGGCCTAGCAGTTCGGGCTGGACTGTTCCCATGGGGAACAGGGTCAAGACTGATTTGCATATGGCTGGGTCCAAACTGGAATGGCATGGGCAGCAAAAAAACGATGGATTTAGGCCCAGATCACTGTACTGGGGGTGAATGTTTGACAATGTTCAGCATTCCGTCCATCACTTGTTGTTTTTGCTTTGTCGCCCTAAGTGGGAAGGGTATGCCCAGACGTGGGTCCCGTGCTTCCCATGCCACTGGATTCAAGCTAGCCTGGCTGATGAGGGGTGAAACCCCGAAACCGGTCCCAGGATGCTTGTTTCCAGTCCAGGGAAGACCTGGCCTAGCAGTTCGGGCTGGACTGTTCCCATGGGGAACAGGGTCAAGACTGATTTGCATATGGCTGGGTCCAAACTGGAATGGCATGGGCAGCAAAAAAACGATGGATTTAGGCCCAGATCACTGTACTGGGGGTGAATGTTTGACAATGTTCAGCATTCCGTCCATCACTTGTTGTTTTTGCTTTGTCGCCCTAAGTGGGAAGGGTATGCCCAGACGTGGGTCCCGTGCTTCCCATGCCACTGGATTCAAGCTAGCCTGGCTGATGAGGGGTGAAACCCCGAAACCGGTCCCAGGATGCTTGTTTCCAGTCCAGGGAAGACCTGGCCTAGCAGTTCGGGCTGGACTGTTCCCATTGGGAACAGGGTCAAGACTGATTTGCATATGGCTGGGTCCAAACTGGAATGGCATGGGCAGCAAAAAAACGATGGATTTAGGCCCAGATCACTGTACTGGGGGTGAATGTTTGACAATGTTCAGCATTCCGTCCATCACTTGTTGTTTTTGCTTTGGCGAGGCCAATGAACCTGGAGGGGCCGCCATGGCTTTTGGTTGTGCGATGGCCTCAGAAAATAGTAGTTGGTGGGAGTGCTTGCCTGAATGTTTCCCATTTGGCATTGCCCTGGAAGGGGAGGGGGTGGAAGACTTGGAAGGTTTGCTGAATATATCGGAGCCGCTGAGCCTCGTTCCTGCTGGAAGGGCAGCGAGGATGGCGTAGTGACCGTCAAAGTCGCTGGGGCTATAGCCTCGGTAAGAGGGTCAGTGAGGCAAACTAGACCTCAAGAGAGACCTCAGGAGAGATATCACGTATGGTGCAGGGGGCTTGTGGCTGTTATGGTATTCCAAAACGTGAGACTAGGCGCACCCCAATGGTTTCCTTCAACCAGGATGGAAGCAGTCCCCCCTTGGAGTCCTCCTAAAGTTAGCTCTTGTTATCTCTGGGCCTCAGGCAGTGTTTCATGCCTGGTCTGGTGCAAGAGGGAATGGATCAAAAGGGCGGCTGTGACGACAGCTAGAAGAACAGGGCACAGGAGCCCCAGGATGATATGCTCTTTCAGAAACCTTGTCACGTCACCGAATCAGCCAGACAGGAGATCCCTTACCCTCCACGATATTGCACCGGGGCATCCGATGTATCTCTGTGGAAGGCTCCTCTCCGCCAGGTCTAACGAATCCAGCATCCACTCCGACCTAGGGTACCCTGGACCCGTCAGATGTAGTTTCTGCCAACTCAGTCCCCAGACTCTCCGGCCACTCGCTTCACAATGGGGGGTTCCGCACCCAGGCATCCAAGGTTCCTCAAGACTGGGCAGATCATGGTTCAGCGCCCGGCACTTGTCTCAGTCCCCCTACGCCATCCGTCTCCCCTAGGATGTTTGCGGTGTCTCCCGCAATGCTGCAGTGTGATGCGATGAGATAGGGCACTGGCCATCCGGCCCAGCAACGACAGGGGGGAGGGCGATCTCCTCTCGCCTCAAAGTCCAGGTTTTAAATCTGGGATTACCTCCCAATCTGTTCCGCATGACCAGGGAGAACCTCTCCCGGCTGCCAGGCCCAGCTGTAGGGCCCTCCACCCTCTGCGATAAATATAGGTCTAGGGCGCGGCCCAGCGCCCCGCACCAGGCCGCATCCGGTTATAGCGTCCTGGTGCGCTGAAGGAGCCGGCCCTTGTCCGGAGGGTGTAAATGGGAGTGCCCCGCTGCTGTACGGATGTTTCAGGGCAGCAAGGAGGCTCTCAGTCCAACGGGCACCCCCTCCAGGGCCTCCGATTCCAGCTACGCTGCCCGGCCTTGTCCGAGGGCCTTCCTCCCTTGAGGAAAGAAGAGGTCGCCTGGCCGCAGCAGTCCACGGTGCTCCGGAGGGCAAAAGGAGCTGGGTCCCGCACGGAGACCGCGTATTTCGGAGCCCCTCCGTCGCGTGTGTATTCCTAGACAGCAAGGGGGCTCAGCTGTCAGCCGGCTCCCCCTCTGTGGCCTTCGACCAGGCGCGCGGAGCTCCTTGCTCAGGCCGCCATTCGTGTCGGCGTACAGACCACGCTCCCCCCCCCTTTGCACCAGTGTTTGAACATGTTCATCTTCTGTTTTGTCATTTGGCTTGTTTCTGTGTGCTTGGTGCAGTGGGTGGAGTGACAGGAATTCTGCAGGGTTCTTGGCACCAGGGTGGTAAACAACCTCCTTGTGATAGTGTTGCAGTTGTATGGACCAGCATTCTATACATGGTGGGGTTCACGGAGCAGTGCCCTTGAAGAGAGGGATCAGGGGATTGTAATCTGTTACCACTTTGAAGGGCCTCCTGCAGAGGTAGAGGTGGAAGTGTCCACAGGCTCACTTGATCGGCAAGTGTTCTCGTTCAATCTGTGCATAGCATTTTTAAGTTGGTGTGAGTGCTCTGCTTGAGAAGGCTGGGGGGAACCCACCTGCCAGGCTCAACTTCTTGCATTAAGAAAGCTCTGAGGCCTACTGGGCTGGCGTCCACTATCAATTCTGTCTTTTTCTTTTGGTGAAAGTACACCATGGTGGTCTTATTCAGCAGTGCTTTCCATGAGGTCTTGGAAAGCCTTCGCTTTTCTCTGGCCCCATGACCATGGAGTCTCCATGTTTGTGAGGGATCATAGGGATTCTGCAATGGTGGGCAGGTTTGGTATAAACTGCCCACATTAGGTGGCCATCCCCAGGAAGCTGTGCACCTCACTCATAGTTTTCGGCACTAGGGCTTGCTTAACTGCCTGGGACTTCCCTGGGTCAACCTGCACCCCATTCTGGTTGAAGATGTAGCCAAAGAATTTGATGGACGTTTGAAAAAATGAAAAGTTTTCTCACTGGAGGTTTACGTCACATTCTACCAGGTGTCGGAGCGTGGCTTGGAGTTGTCTGTGGTGCTCTTTAGCAGTTGTGGAATAGATGAGGATGTTGTTGCTTACGTTCATAACTCCTGGTAGTCCATAGAAGTTTCTTGAATAGCATCTTGGAATACCTCAAACGCAGGTGATATGCCGAAGTTTAGTCTCTTGTATCTCCAGAGCCCTAGGTGTGTGGAGCAGATAGTGCTCTCCTCAGCCAAGAGCAGTTGGTGACATCTAGCGTTAAGGGTCAGTTTGAAAAACCATTGTGAGCCATTCAGGTCAAAAATTATGTCATCAATGGTCGGTGTTATGTGTCTTTCCCATTTAATTGCTTGGTTGGAGGCCAATTTCAATGCACAGATGTATCTTCATTGGCTATTTTGGTTTCTACGCAAATACCATAAGAGACACCCATGGTGTCAGCCTGGTTATTTTTTCTGTGATGCCTTAGTCTTCTAACCTATTTAGTTCTTGCTCCACCAGCAGCCCGAGGTGGAATGGGGCACGCCTGTGTCATAGCGCAGTGGATGTGACTGATTTGCTGATGTGTAATGTGATGAATTGGGGCTTTCAAGCACCACAGACTAGTGAACAGGTCTAGGAATTGATGCAGTAGTTCATTGATTTAAAGAGTTCTGACACTTTTTGCGAAGGAAACGAGTCCTAAGTCCTCAGTCAAGTGGCTGCCACTCAGCGTGTCTGCTTCTTTGTCTACGATGTGGAAGGTGGCTTGTATTTCCTTTTTTTCCGACTTTATTTTCATTGTTATCCCTTTGAGCGGTAGAGGTGTGTGGCTTCCATATGTGAAGATTTTGGTGTAGGATGGTACTATCAGAGGGTGAGGTTGGAGGTGGCGATACCGCTGGTGGGCCATCACATTGACTGAGGCACCTGTGTTGATTAGTGCCTTTACGTGAGACCCTGCGATCTTGACGACACAGATGGGTTGAGATCTTCTATGCCTTTTCAGCTAATTAGTGAAGGAGATAAGGATAACCTCTTCTTCCTCGGTTGAAGAGTCTTCGGGTGTGTACAAATCCTCTTCCCCTGCCAGTCCCCTTTGAGTTGTTCGGGTTCTTCGAGTGACAGGTGTTTCACTCTTCTGGCTATTGGGTGTCATCCTCTTGCCCCTCTCCCTCTGGCACTTCCGCAACAGACCATGGTGAAGTGATTCATCTTCCCACAGTTATAGCATTGCCATATTTGAACAGTGTAGTCTTTGGGGGCATGCTCCTCTCATCCACAGTACATGCAGTGCACCCCTTGCCTTCTTGATGTTAGTGTCTTGGGCCTGCTCCTGGTATGTTGCACTTGTATTGCATCCACACATTCTGTCTTGATGGTTGGACCTTTATGGGGTCTTGAGTTAAGGCAGCTATCATCTCAGTCGCTATGGCTGCCGAAAGTTCATGCGACCTTGCCATTATTACGATGTTGGGTTGTCTTAGATTAAGCCATGTGAGAGTCTTGCTTTGACAGCCTTGTATGATCTGTGCTCGTAACTCTTTGGGCTGGTCATCAGCAGTGCAGATGCTGGCTAATTCTCTCAGCTGCACATAGATTTCCCTTTTCATTGATGAGCTTGGCAGCAGAGTTTGAATCTCTCAAAGTCGGGGTTTAGCTGCAAGTCAAAATGTGTGTTTAGCACTCTCACAGCAGCATCATAGTCATCTACTGCGCTGGTGTTGGGTAGATGCCTGAATAATTTGTAAATGTCTACTCCGTCGAAGTGTAGCAACAAGGACCTTTTGACAGCCCCATCACGGTTGTGAGTGGCAATAAAGTAATTTTCTAACAACTCAATCCATATCTTTCCTTGCAGGGAAGCAGTTGCAGGATCAACTAGCTCGCTGAATGACAGCAACACTCCTACCATGGCGTGTTGTTGTGGGAATTGCACAGGAGCCATTGGTGCTGGGTGATCATCTGCCATGTTGAGAGCAGCTTGGAACGTGCGTCTGGGTGAGTCAGCGTTCAAAGGATGCTGCTGGAGTTATTTAAAACAGAGTGCTTTGTTGTCATGTTGATCTCCTCCTGACGTTCTCCTACTTTGTGCTAGTATTTTCTTCTTACTTTAAATGTTTTTTTCTTTTCACTCCCTGAGTGGAGATGCTGGGCCCCACTGGAGCTGCCAGAAGACTGATGCAGGCAGAACTTCAGTGCAGGGCAGGTGGAGCACCCTGGCTCATGAGCCAATTGCTCAGGCGGGGGGAGGGGCCAGGAAGTGCGGCAAAACTCTGAGGTGCTCGGGCGTAGTCTTTGGCCTTTAGAGCAGTTGAAGAGGGTGAATGCAGCCAGGCAGTGGGGATCCAGACGTGGCCGCTACAGATGGCAATGTGGCAGCGTCATCAGGAGCAGGTTGGAACTGATGTGGTGCGTAGCAGGTGCCAGTAATAAGACCACTGACTCGCAGTATCACAGTCGGGGTGAATGGCTACGTGTGGTATACCCCCATTCATTATATAGCCTCTGGTCATGCCTGGCCAGAGGATGTCCTAAACTCCTTCAGGTATGAAACCTGTGGACTGGTCACCTAGACCAAAGCCCACTGACTCATTACAGTAGTGAAGAGTCTTTATTTTGAACGAGGCACCTTAGTCTTCTTTCTAGTTCTATTCTTTCCTCGTATCCCAAGAATGTGCAGTCCCTCGTTGTGGATCAAGAACTAAACCTGATGGCATACAGACTATCATCATGGAAACAGCGAATAAACTCCCTCCAATTCCAGAACCCGTAGCAACAATTAAGTGCCCCCCACTCATATTTAAAAATGTCACAGTCTGCATCATCATTCAGGACAGGAAGGATGCATTAGGTAATACGACCGGGCCAGGTCTTTGAAGAAGTAAGTGAGGGCCACTGGGGCTTGACACATTTTTCATCTTGTTTTCATTCATAATAACACCCTCTCTGTTTTTCCTGCTTTAGTCATTTTTGCTGATACATATCTTTTGTACTTGAAGTGTGTGACTGCAAGACTGTCCTCCTTACCAGGCACCCTATGGGGCAATTCTGAGCCCAACTTAAGGTACGCATTCTGCTCTTACGTTTAGAAGAGCTCCAAGGCAGAATGTCTGAGCTTTATTTAACTAAACGCACTCTGCATGATCTTTTTTAATGCTTAAACAAAAGACCAGTACAGCATGAGCAAGATACAACTGGGTGTTTTGATACATTGTTAAAAAGATACATTTTGCGCAATATTAGCATGCTCCTAGTCACTGTCTACATATTTTTTTGGGACACCTGCCACACACTTTAAATCAACGTTATCACACTCTCTGAAAAGGAGACAGACAGAAATATGAGACCAAGGTTAAAGACACCCAGTTTTTTTTTTTTACATGCAATACCCACTGTTAGAAATGGGGTCTTTGGTTGCCCCCTGTCCAAGCAAGGACCCTCACTCTTGTCAGGGTAAGTCACACACAGTCCAAATTATCCTGTGCCCACCCTCTGGTAGCTTGGCACTGAGCAGTCAGGCTTAACTTAGAAGGCAATGTGTAAAGTATTTTTCCAATAAATCATGCAATAACACACTATAGCACCACAAAAATACACCACACAGTGTTTAAAAAAATAAATATATTTATCTGATAAAATGCAGGTCAAAACGATTAAGATGCAATAAGTATATGTTGGGATATCACTGTAAAAAGTGATATAAAGTACCTGGTTCACGTTCAAAATCCCCGCAAAGAACCGCAGAGGAGGAGATGCGTGGAAAACAAGGAGGTTTGCGTTGTTTTCTCGGGCCACACACAGCAATGCGTTGTTTACTTTTCACTAGGGACGGCTGTGCTTTGCTTTCCAGCGCTCAGTTGTGCCTCTTCTTCGGGTTGTGGGGTTTTCAGTTGCCCCGGGGACGATGGTTGGATTTCCTGCGCTGACAGGATGAAGCCACAGGGGCTGCGTCAATCCGGTGGGCGTTGCGTGGAAATTTCTACCACATGGCAGGTGCTGCGTTGATTCCTCTCTGGAAGTTGGGCTGCGTCATTCCGGCTCGACTGTTAGTCGATCCAGTGGGCCGTGCTTCGAATTTCCAGTCGCTATGATGGCGCTGCATCAATCTTATCGTTGTGAAGTTAGGCTGCGTCGTTCAGGCATGGCTGTGCATCGATCCAGTGGGCCGTGCATCAGATTTCCGGTTGCTACGCTGGCTCTGCGTCGATCTTCTCATTGTGAAGTCAGGCTGCGTCATTCCAATTCGGCACAAGGAGTCCTTCTTGTAGAGATGAAGGGGCTCATTTTGACCTCGGCGGTCTTTTTTCCAGACCGCCGAGGGACCGCCGTGCGGAAGACCGCCAGTGGTGGCGGTTTGCCGCTCTGCCTATTATGACCGTTGGCAGCTCTCCGTCCTTTTACGGACAGAGAGCCGCCAACAGCCATACTGGCGGGCGGCGGGGAAGTGGAGGTTGCTCCACCTCCACCGCCACGCCAAAAGAACACCGCCCAGCAAATCACGTCCTGTGATTCGGCATGGCGATGTTCTGTTGGCGGTGTGGTGTCGGCGGAGCAGCCCCCACGGCTCCCGTCCCCTCCCAGAGGATCGTCGGACCAGGTAAGTCGATCGTCCGTGAGGGGAGGGGGGCGGGGGGTTGTTGTGTGTTGTGTGCGTGCATGGGGGGGTGTGTGTGTGTGTGTGTGTGTATGTAGAGGGGGTGTGTGAGTGCGTGTCTGCTTGCAGCGTTGTAGTGTGTATGGGAATGAGTGCGTGGATGTCTGAATGTGGGTGTGCATGTCTGACTGTGTGTGTGGATGTTGGCATGTATGTCGGTGTGTGTGCGTGTATGTGTGTTGGTGGTGCCTGCGTGCCCTGGCACTGATAGTGCTTACCGCCATGGATCTCATGGCGGTTTCAAACCGCAGAAATCCGTGGCGGTCAGCCGGGTCCAAATACCGCCGGCGGTATAGTGACGGCCGCCGGGCTGGAGACCCTGGTCTCCAGCCCGGCGTTCGTCTCTACCCTGGCGGGCGGAACGGAGAACCGGCGGATGACCATGGCGGTAACTGCCATGGTCATGATACACATGGTAAAGACCGCCAGCCTGTTGGCGGTCATACCGCCGCTTCTCCGCCGTCCACCAGGGTTGTAATGACCCCCAAAGTCTTTTTGATCCTGAGACTTCAGGGAACAGGAGGAAAGCTCTATCCAAGCCCTTGGAGAGCACTTAGAACCTCAGCAAGGCAGCAGGGCAACAACAAGGCAGCAATCTTTCACAGAAAGCAGATAGGTGAGTCCTTTGGGCAGCCTGGCAGGTCTTCTTGGCAGGATGCAGGTCTGGTTCAGGTTCTCTTCTCCAGGAAGGGTCTGAGTTGGTAGGGGCAGAGGCCTTGTTTAAATACCCAAATGTGCCTTTAAAGTGGTTGAGACTTCAAAGAGTGGCTTAGAAGTGCACAAGGTCCCTTTACAGTTCAATCCTGTCTGCCAGGGTCCAAGTACGGGGTGTGGCAGTCCTTGGTGTGAGGGCAGGCTATTGTCCTTTGACATGTAATTGTCAGGCCCTCCACCCTCTTCGCCCAGGAAGACCCATTCAAAATGCAGATGTATGCAAGTGAGGCTGAGTATCCTGTGTTTGGGGTGTGTCTGAGTGAATGCACAAGGGAGCTGTTGTGAGAAAGTAGCCTCTTTCTAGCCTTGTTACCCCCACTTTGGGCCTCTTTGTGAGTGTATGTCAGGGTGTTTTCACTGTCTCACTGGTATCCTGCTTGCCAGGGCCCAGTGCTCATAGTGAAAACCCTATGTTTTCAGTATGTTTGTTATGTGTCACTGGGACCCTGCTAGTCAGGACCCCAGTGCTCATAAGTTTGTGACCTATAGGTATGTGTTCCCTGTGTGATGCCTAACTGTCTCACTGAGGCTCTGCTAATCAGAACCTCAGTGGTTATGCTCTCTAATTTCTTGCAAATTGTCACTAACAGGCTAGTGACCAATTTTACCAATTTACATTGGCTTACTGGAACACCCTTATAATTCCCTAGTATATGGTACTGAGGTACCCAGGGTATTGGGGTTCCAGGAGATCCCTATGGGCTGCAGCATTTCTTTTGCCACCCATAGGGAGCTCTGACAATTCTTACACAGGCCTGCCACTGCAGCCTGAGTGAAATAACGTCCACGTTATTTCACAGCCATTTTACACTGCACTTCAGTAACTTATAAGTCACCTATATGTCTAACCTTTACCTGGTAAAGGTTGGGTGCTAAGTTACTTAGTGGGTGGGCACCCTGGCACTAGCCAAGGTGCCCCCACATTGTTCAGGGCCAATTCCCCGGACTTTGTGAGTGCGGGGACACCATTACACGCGTGCACTACATATAGGTCACTACCTATATGTAGCTTCACAATGGTAACTCCGAATATGGCCATGTAATATGTCTATGATCATGGAATTGCCCCCTCTATAACATCCTGGCATAGTTGGCACAATCCCATGATCCCAGTGGTCTGTAGCACAGACCCTGGTACTGCCAATCTGCCTTTCCCGGGGTTTCACTGCAGCTGCTGCTGCTGCCAACCCCTCAGACAGGCATCTGCCCTCCTGGGGTCCAGCCAGGCCTGGCCCAGGATGGCAGAACAAAGGACTTCCTCTGAGAGAGGGTGTTACACCCTCTCCCTTTGGAAAATGGTGTGAAGGCAGGGGAGGAGTAGCCTCCCCCAGCCTCTGGAAATGCTTTCATGGGCATATTTGGTGCCCATTTCTGCATAAGCCAGTCTACACCGGTTCAGGGACCCCTTAGCCCTGCTCTGGCGCTAAACTGGACAAAGGGAAGGGGAGTGACCACTCCCCTGACCTGTACCTCCCCTGGGAGGTGCCCAGAGCTCCTCCAGTGTGCTCCAGACCTCTGCCATCTTGGAAACAGAGGTGCTGCTGGCACACTGGACTGCTCTGAGTGGCCAGTGCCATCAGGTGACGTCAGAGACTCCTTCTGATAGGCTCCTTCAGGTGTTGCTAGCCTATCCTCTCTCCTAGGTAGCCAAACCCTCTTTTCTGGCTATTTAGGGTCTCTGTCTCTTGGGATTCCTCAGATAACGAATGCAAGAGATCATCCGAATTCCTCTGCATCTCTCTCTTCACCTTCTGCCAAGGAATCGACTGCTGACCGCGCTGGAAGCCTGCAAAACTGCAACATAGTAGCAAAGACAACTACTGCAACTCTGTATCGCTGATCCAGCCGCCTTCTCGACTGCTTTCCTGGTGGTGCATGCTGTGGGGGTAGTCTGCCTCCTCTCTGCACTAGAAGCTCCGAAGAAATCTCCCGTGGGTCGACGGAATCGTCCCCCTGCAACCGCAGGCACCAAAGAACTTCATCACTGGTACCTTGGGTCTCCTCTCAGCACGACGAGCGAGGTCCCTTGAATCCAGCAACTCTGTCCAAGTGACTCCCACAGTCCAGTGACTCTTCAGTCCAAGTTTGGTGGAGGTAAGTCCTTGCCTCCCCACGCCAGACTGCATTGCTGGGAACCGTGACTTTTGCAGCTACTCCAGCCTCCGTGCACTTCCGGCGGAAATCCTTTGTGCACAGTCCAGCCTGGGTCCACGGCACTCTAACCTGCATTGCACGACCTCCTAAGTTGTTCTCCGGCAACGTGGGACTCCTTTGTGTGACTTCGGGTGAGCACCGTTTCACGCATCCTTGTAGTGCCTGTTTCTGGCACTTCTCCGGGTGCTACCTGCTGCTGAGAGAGCTCCTTGTCTTGCTCGACGTCCCCTCTGTCTTCTGACGCAATTTGCGACATCCTGGTCCCTCCTGGGCCACAGCAGCATCCAAAAACCCTTATCACACAATTTGCAGCTAGCAAGGCTTGTTGGCGGTCTTTTGGCGGGAAAACACTCCTGCACAACTCTCCACGGCGTGGGGGATCCGTCCTCCAAAGGAGAAGTCTCTAGCCCTTGTCGTTCTTGCAGAAACCTACGCTTCTACTGTCCAGTAGCAGCATCTTTGCACCCACAGCTGGCATTTCCTGGGCATCTGCCCATCTCCGACTTGCTTGTGACTTTTGGACTTGGTCCCCTTGTTCCACAGGTACCCTCGACTGGAAATCCATCGTTGTTGCATTGTTGGTTTGTGTCTTTCCTGCAGAATTCCCCTATCACGACTTCTATGTCCTTTGGGGAACTTTAGTGCACTTTGCACTCACTTTTCAGGGTCTTGGGGTGGGCTATTTTTCTAACCCTTACTATTTTCTAATAGTCCCAGCGACCCTCTACAAGGTCACATAGGTTTGGGGTCCATTCGTGGTTCGCATTCCACTTTTGGAGTATATGGTTTGTGTTGCCCCTATCCATTGCATCCTATTGTAACTATACATTGTTTGCACTGTTTTCTAATACTATTACTGCATATTTTGGTATTGTGTACATATATCTTGTGTATATTTGCTATCCTCATACTGAGGGTACTCACTGAGATACTTTTGGCATATTGTCATAAAAATAAAGTACCTTTATTTTTAGTATATCTGTGTATTGTGTTTTCTTATGATATTGTGCATATGACACTAAGTGGTACTGTAGGAGCTTCACTCGTCTCCTAGTTCAGCATAAGCTGCTCTGCTAAGCTACCATTATCTATCAACCTATGCTGCTAGACACCCTATACACTAATAAGGGATAACTGGGCCTGGTGCAAGGTGCAAGTACCCCTAGGTACTCACTACAAGCCAGTCCAGCCTCCTACATTGGTTGTGCAGCGGTGGGATAAGTGCTTTGAGACTACTTACCACTCTTGTCATTGTACTTTTCATAAGAGAAAAATATACAAAACAAGTTCAGTATATGTACACATAACTAAAAAGTTTTGCATTTCCTCTTTTCACTCTTTTCTAAAGTGCTGAAAAGTACTTCTAAACTTTCTAAAAGTTCTTAAAAGTTAAAAAACTTTTTTTTTCCTGTCTTTCTAAAATCTCTAAAAACTTTTTTTATCACTTTTTCTGTCACTTAAACTCTTTCTAAAATGTCTGACACAGGCCAAAATGTTGATCTGTCCAAACGTGCATATGACCACCTTAGCTGGAAAGGAGCAAGGAGTCTCTGTGTAGAAACAGGTTTGAGTGTAGGGAAGAATCCTTCTTTGGAATTATTGCTTAACATGCTTAGAGAACAAGATAAGGCCATAGGGGCCACATCTGTTGAAAAAGTAGCAAATGGTTCCCAATCTGATCCAGGGACTCCCCCAGGAAAAGATTCAGGAAAGAAACTTCCTAGCCTGCCCATTACTAGACAGTCTAGCATAGTTGGTACAGATGCTGGGTCACATCATACAGAAGGTGTGCTCTCACATTACACTGTTAGCCAAGCTGTTAGGGTGCCTTCTGTAAGGGACAGGTCTCCTTCTGTCCATTCTCACCATACTTCTGTGTCTAGGAATGTCCCTCCCACCCACCCTGATGACAGATTGTTAGAAAGGGAGCTCAATAGATTGAGAGTGGAACAAACCAGACTGAAGCTCAAGAAGCAACAGCTGGATTTGGATAGACAGTCCTTAGAAGTAGAGAAGGAGAGACAGAAACTGGGTTTAGAAACCCATGGTGGCAGCAGCAGTATTCCAAATAGTCATCCTGCAAAAGAGCATGATTCTAGGAATCTGCACAAGATAGTTCCCCCTTATAAGGAGGGGGATGACATTAACAAGTGGTTTGCTGCACTTGAGAGGGCCTGTGTTGTACAGGATGTCCCTCAAAGGCAGTGGGCTGCTATCCTATGGCTATCATTTAGTGGAAAGGGTAGGGATAGGCTCCTTACTGTGAAAGAAAGTGATGCCAATAATTTTACAGTTCTTAAGAATGCACTCCTGGATGGTTATGGCTTAACCACTGAACAATACAGGATAAAGTTCAGAGAGACCAAAAAGGAGTCTTCACAAGACTAGGTTGATTTCATTGACCATTCAGTGAAGGCCTTGGAGGGGTGGTTACATGGCAATAAAGTTACTGATTATGACAGCCTGTATAACTTGATCCTGAGAGAGCATATTCTTAATAATTGTGTGTCTGATTTGTTGCACCAGTACTTGGTGGACTCTGATCTGACCTCTCCCCAAGAATTGGGAAAGAAGGCAGACAAATGGGTCAGAACAAGGGTGAACAGAAAAGTTCATACAGGGGGTGACAAAGATGGCAATAAGAAGAAAGATGGTGAAAAATCTCAAGATAAGCATGGGGATAAGGGTAAAACCAAAGATCCCACTTCAAATCTTAAACACTCTTCAGAGGGTGGGGATAAAACTAATTCTTCCTCTTCTTCTCAACCTGCACACATTAAAAAGCCTTGGTGCTTTGTGTGTAAAAACAGAGGCCATAGGCCAGGGGATAAGTCCTGTCCAGGTAAACCCCCTGAGCCTACCACCACTAATACATCAAGCTCTAGTGCCCCTAGCAGTAGAGGTACTAGCGGTGGGACTGCTGGCAACAGTCAAGTTAAGGGTGTAGTTGGGTACACTTATGGGTCCATCATAGAAACTGTGGTAGTCAGGCCCAAGACAGTTTCTGTCACACCTAGTGGCATTGGCCTTGCCACACTGGCTGCTTGTCCCCTTACAATGGATAAGTACAGGCAGACAGTTTCAATAAATGGTGTTGAGGCCTTGGCCTACAGGGACCCAGGTGCCAGTATCACTTTGGTGACTGAAAACCTAGTGCCTCCTGAACAACACATCATTGGACAACAGTATAAGATTATTGATGTCCATAACTCCACTAAGTTTCTTCCCTAAGCTATAATTCAGTTTAGTTGGGGTGGAGTTACTGGCCCTAAGCAGGTGGTGGTATCACCTAGCTTACCTGTAGACTGTCTCTTAGGTAATGACCTAGAGGCCTCAGGTTGGGCTGATGTAGAGTTTTATGCCCATGCAGCCATGCTGGGCATCCCAGAGGAATTGTTCCCTCTCATTTCTACTGAAATGAAAAAGCAAAGGAGAGAAGGTCTGAAAACTCAGGATCCCTCTCCATCAACAGGTAAAAAGGGTATCACAGTATCCCCTAACCACCCTGCCATTCAGGATACCATTCCTGTGGTGGGAGAAACCTCTCCTGGGGTGGCACCTGTTCCAAGGGAATCATCAGCTGGCAAAGCTGTACTCCCTGAGGTAGAAGTACCTCTCTGTGGGATAACTAACATTGGTGACAAAAAGAGCACCATTTTAGTTAACATGGAGCATCCCTCCAACCCTCCCAGAGAAACTTTAGTGCAGAAACTCTGCACTGCCTCACAACACTTAGGACAGCATCCCTGTCCTAGTGTGGAGCTCATAGGACAGCATCCCTGCCCTGCTCCAACCCAAGAGAAACAGCATCCCTGTTCTCTCTTCCAGCCATATGGACAACGTTTTTGCCCAGCTATGGCTTTTCTGAGACAGCATCCCTGTCTGGCATTTCCATCACTACAAATAGGTTCAGTGGGCAATTCCCACTGCTCTAAACTAAAACTTACTGATAGAAACTCTGAAAATACATCTTCACATTGTTGCTTAGCTAAAAAACTTCAAACAGGGTGGTTTACATCCCCACAGGGAAGTAACCATATAGTGGATGATAAAGGGAGTAACCAGTCTATTGCAGAGCTACTCTCTACTTATCACCACTTAGACAATAAAGTCTCAACTGGCCAAGGTTAGCCTTATTGTCCTTCGTTTGGGGGGGGGGTGGGGTTGTGTGAGAAAGTAGCCTCTTTCTAGCCTTGTTACCCCCACTTTGGGCCTGTTTGTGAGTGTATGTCAGGGTGTTTTCACTGTCTCACTGGTATCCTGCTTGCCAGGGCCCAGTGCTCATAGTGAAAACCCTATGTTTTCAGTATGTTTGTTATGTGTCACTGGGACCCTGCTAGTCAAGACCCCAGTGCTCATAAGTTTGTGACCTATAGGTATGTGTTCCCTGCGTGATGCCTAACTGTCTCACTGAGGCTCTGCTAATCAGAACCTCAGTGGTTATGCTCTCTCATTTCTTGCAAATTGTCACTAACAGGCTAGTGACCAATTTTACCAATTTACATTGGCTTACTGGAGCACCCTTATAATTCCCTAGTATATGGTACTGAGGTACCCAGGGTATTGGGGTTCCAGGAGATCCCTATGGGCTGCAGCATTTCTTTTGCCACCCATAGGGAGCTCTGACAATTCTTAGACAGGCCTGCCACTGCAGCCTGAGTGAAATAACGTCCACGTTATTTCACAGCCATTTTACACTGCACTTAAGTAACTTATAAGTCACCTATATGTCTAACCTTTACCTGGTAAAGGTTGGGTGCTAAGTTACTTAGTGGGTGGGCCCCCTGGCACTAGCCAAGGTGCCCCCACATTGTTCAGGGCCAATTCCCCGGACTTTGTGAGTGCGGGGACACCATTACACGCGTGCACTACATATAGGTCACTACCTATATGTAGCTTCACAATGGTAACTCCGAATATGGCCATGTAACATGTCTATGATCATGGAATTGCCCCCTCTATACCATCCTGGCATAGTTGGCACAATCCCATGATCCCAGTGGTCTGTAGCACAGACCCTGGTACTGCCAAACTGCCTTTCCCGGGGTTTCACTGCAGCTGCTGCTGCTGCCAACCCCTCAGACAGGCATCTGCCCTCCTGGGGTCCAGCCAGGCCTGGCCCAGGATGGCAGAACAAAGGACTTCCTCTGAGAGAGGGTGTTACACCCTCTCCCTTTGGAAAATGGTGTGAAGGCAGGGGAGGAGTAGCCTCCCCCAGCCTCTGGAAATGCTTTCATGGGCACATTTGGTGCCCATTTCTGCATAAGCCAGTCTACACCGGTTCAGGGACCCATTAGCCCTGCTCTGGTGCGAAACTGGACAAAGGGAAGGGGAGTGACCACTCCCCTGACCTGTACCTCCCCTGGGAGGTGCCCAGAGCTCCTCCAGTGTGCTCCAGACCTCTGCCATCTTGGAAACAGAGGTGCTGCTGGCACACTGGACTGCTCTGAGTGGCCAGTGCCATCAGGTGACGTCAGAGACTCCTTCTGATAGGCTCCTTCAGGTGTTGCTAGCCTATCCTCTCTCCTAGGTAGCCAAACCCTCTTTTCTGGCTCTTTAGGGTCTCTGTCTCTTGGGATTCCTCAGATAACGAATGCAAGAGCTCATCCGAATTCCTCTGCATCTCTCTCTTCACCTTCTGCCAAGGAATCGACTGCTGACCGCGCTGGAAGCCTGCAAAACTGCAACATAGTAGCAAAGACGACTACTGCAACTCTGTAACGCTGATCCAGCCGCCTTCTCGACTGCTTTCCTGGTGGTGCATGCTGTGGGGGTAGTCTGCCTCCTCTCTGCACTAGAAGCTCCGAAGAAATCTCCCGTGGGTCGACGGAATCGTGCCCCTGCAACCGCAGGCACCAAAGAACTGCATCACCGGTACCTTGGGTCTCCTCTCAGCATGACGAGCGAGGTCCCTTGAATCCAGCAACTCTGTCCAAGTGACTCCCACAGTCCAGTGACTCTTCAGTCCAAGTTTGGTGGAGGTAAGTCCTTGCCTCCCCACGCCAGACTGCATTGCTGGGAACCGTGACTTTTGCAGCTACTCCAGCCTCCGTGCACTTCCGGCGGAAATCCTTTGTGCACAGTCCAGCCTTGGTCCACGGCACTCTAACCTGCATTGCACGACCTCCTAAGTTGTTCTCCGGCGACGTGGGACTCCTTTGTGCGACTTCGGGTGAGCACCGTTTCACGCATCCTCGTAGTGCCTGTTTCTGGCACTTCTCTGGGTGCTACCTGCTGCTGAGAGGGCTCCTTGTCTTGCTCGACATCCCCTCTGTCTCCTGACGCAATTTTTGACATCCTGGTCCCTCCTGGGCCACAGCAGCGTCCAAAAACCCTTACCGCACGATTTGCAGCTAGCAAGGCTTCTTGGCAGTCTTTCGGCGGGAAAACACTTCTGCACGACTTTCCACGGCGTGCGGGATCCGTCTTCCAAAGGGGAAGTCTCTAGCCCTTGTCGTTCTTGCAGAAACCTACGCTTCTACTGTCCAGTAGCAGCATCTTTGCACCCACAGCTGGCATTTCCTGGGCATCTGCCCATCTCCGACTTGCTTGTGACTTTTGGACTTGGTCCCCTTGTTCCACAGGTACCCTCGACTGGAAATCCATCGTTGTTGCATTGTTGGTTTGTGTCTTTCCTGCAGAATTCCCCCATCACGACTTCTATGTCCTTTGGGGAACTTTAGTGCACTTTGCACTCACTTTTCAGGGTCTTGGGGTGGGCTATTTTTCTAACCCTTACTATTTTCTAATAGTCCCAGCGACCCTCTACAAGGTCACATAGGTTTGGGGTCCATTCGTGGTTCGCATTCCACTTTTGGAGTAAATGGTTTGTGTTGCCCCTATCCCTATGTGTCTCCATTGCATCCTATTGTAACTATACATTGTTTGCACTGTTTTCTAATACTATTACTGCATATTTTGGTATTGTGTACATATATCTTGTGTATATTTGCTATCCTCATACTGAGGGTACTCACTGAGATACTTTTGGCATATTGTCATAAAAATAAAGTACCTTTATTTTTAGTATATCTGTGTATTGTGTTTTCTTATGATATTGTGCATATGACACTAAGTGGTACTGTAGGAGCTTCACTCGTCTCCTAGTTCAGCATAAGCTGCTCTGCTAAGCTACCATTATCTATCAGCCTATGCTGCTAGACACCCTATACACTAATAAGGGATAACTGGGCCTGGTGCAAGGTGCAAGTACCCCTAGGTACTCACTACAAGCCAGTCCAGCCTCCTACAGCTGTCAATTAAATCCAGCCAGACGTGGATTGTAAGGCACAGAAGGATTTTAGTGCAGATACAAGTGGCATTTCTAAAACAGTAATATTAAATCCAACTTCACCAGTCAGCAGGATTTTGTATCACCATTCTGGCCATACTAAATATGACCTTCCTACTCCTTTCCGATCAGCAGCTACCACTCAAACAGTATATGAGGGTAGCCCCAATGTTAGCCTATGAAAGGAGCAGGCCTCACAGCAGTCTAAAAACGAATTTAGGAGTTTTACACTACCAGGACATGTAAACTCCACAGGTACATGTCCTGCCTTTTGCCTACACAGCACCCTGCCCTATTGGTTGCCTAGGGCATTCCTTAGGGGTGTCTTATATGTAGAAAAAGGGGAGTATTAGGCTTGGCTTGACTTTTAAATGCCAAGTCGAATTGGCAGTATAACTGCACACACAGGCCTTAGACAAGGTTTAGGAGCTACTTAAGTGGGTGGCACAATCAGTGTTGCAGGCCCACTTGTAGCATTTCATCTTCAGACCCTGGGCACATATAGTGCACTTTACTAGGGACTTAAAAGTAAATTAAATAATCCAATTGGGTATGATCCAATGTTACCATGTTTAAAGGGAGAGAGCATATGCACTTTACCACTGGTTAGCAGTGGTAAAGTGCGCAGAGTCTTAGACCCAGCAAAGACAGTATCTAAAAAGTGGAGGGAGGCAAGCAAAAAGTTAGGGGTGACCACTCTAAGGCTGTCAGGTCTAACACACACCACGCCGCCCTTCTCTTGTCAAAGTACGTGTCATTCCAACTTTGGTGTTCCGTGCTTCTACGTACCACATACCATTCTAAAGATGCAAAAATATAAGATATACAACAGTAAAAGAATACATAAGAACAAGAATATTTCGTTTTTAACTTTAGTTTATAACATTTGTTTATTTTCCCACACCACCTACATTGAAACATGATTTAGGCATTTTTACAAAGGCCATCTACCACACAGTAGTTGGGTCAATTTGAAATTTAATAGAAGAAGAACCCTTGAGAGTACCAAGATTAACGATGAAAACCAGCACTACAATAAAAAACCTATTCCTCACCATGGTAGTGTCTTCATTGTGAGACTGCTCTATGTGACACTTAAAAATCTTAATTCATGTTAAGATAAATTATAGAGGGCTGCAATTACCCGGAGGTGTTTAGGCACTAACTGAAGTGGCAGCCGGAGAACCCCGTCATGAAAGGAGGGCCTGGTGGTAGGAATGTGAACAGCGTGGACTGGCATAAGGGCAAGATAAATTTAAATCGGAATGGATCAGCCAGGTTTTCACAGGCTTTCTAAAAGCTAGTTAGGTGGGGGCCTATTTTGATGGCAATGGGCAGTGCATTTCCCCCCTTGGTCGAGCCACGGATTAAGCTTCTGCCACCCCAGGCTAAACGTTTATACCGGGGAACTATTGCCAACTTGCTGGAAGCTGACCTAAGTGACCTTCCTGGTGTATACCATTTTATATTTTCAGAAAGGAAAGCCAGGGCTTGATAATTGAGTGCTTTGTAAGCAATACAAAGTGCCTTGAACGCTGTCTTGTGCCTAATGGGTAGCCAATGAAGTTTCCTAATGTGTCCAGAAACCGAGTGAGACTTAGAAATGTTTAAAAGTAAACGGGCTGCGGCGTCCTGCAATGTTTGTAGTTTATTTAGTACGTTTTGATGTGCATATAAAAGAAGGCCATTGCAATAATCCAGTTTGGACATAACCAATAAGGTGACAACCAGTTTTTGTAAATGAGCTGGAATAAAAGGGCAGATCATTTTCAAAGACCTGAGCATAAAAAAAGCTGAGGAGGTGACCGTTTTGACATGATCGGTGTAAGATAGTCTGTTGTGTAGCACAATTCCAAGATTACAGGTTTTGGTGACCGGTACCAGAAGAGGGCCTAACTCCTGTGGCCAGCAGGACTCAGTCCAGAAAGAAGAACGTGTGCCAAAAAGTAGTAATTTGGTCCTACTGGAATTTAGTTTTAGACATCCAGGTGCTGACTGCCATCATGCAGTCGCAAAAGCTTGTTCCAGCTTTGCAATCTTTGCTAGTAAAAGACCAGACAATTTGTTTTTCGTCAGCATATGAAGTGATTGCGAAGCAAAAAGATCCAATTGAGCTAGCCAGCAAAGTGACGTATACTTTAAAGAGGGTGGGGCTAAGGGAGTAGCCCTGGGGGACCCCACATGGGATGGAAAAAGTGGGTGAAACAAATTCTCCAAGATTAACCTCCTTATTGGAGAAAAAAGATCAAGGTCCCACGCTTCCCCTGTGATCCCTATGTCAGCAAGACGCTCCAACAGCAAATCATGGTTGACCTTGTCGAAGGCTGCGGACAGGTCTAACAGGATGAGGGAAACATGCCCACCCTCATCTAAGGATCATCTAATCTATTTGGTGGCCTAATGAGTGCTGTGCCCATGGCAGAACCCAAAGTGTGTGTCATCAAGACGATTGTATGTGTTAATGAATTCTACAAGATGCCTATTTATGATTGTTTCTGCGACTTTAGCTGGAAAAGGTATTCAGGAAATAGGATGATAACTTTTGGGATCCTTAGGGTCCAGATTAAATTTTTTAATGAGGGGAACCACAGAAGCTTTCTTCCAGGAGGTGGAAAAAGATCTGCGATTGAACATAGTCTGAAAAATATATTTAGAAGAACAGGAACAATAATCTCTGCTGCAAGCTTTGTCACTCTCCGGGACAAGGGTCCAGAGGGGACCCTGATTTGGTGGAGAGGATTAATCATGGCACTTACTCAACTGAAGGAGGCAAGAAATTAGAAGGGCATGGTCCATTCCCTATGGGAGTAGGGGGCATAGCTGAATGAGCTTGGGGAGTAATCGAAACAAAGTCACAATATACTGTGGCAACTTTCTGCAAAAAGAAGTTAGCCAGTGAGTTGCAAAAAGATTGGCTGATGTGCATATCGGAATTGGTTGGAACTGTAGTGAGTTTAGATACCATATGAAACAGTTATTTGGTTGAATTGGCCGCCGCCTCTATTTTGTTGGTAAAATAAGCTGTTTTCTCCTTGACATTCTGGGCTTTAGAATCATCCAGACAGCTCATGTGTCAACTTGGACTTGTTGCAATCTAATCTCCTCTCTTGATCTCTGCACATTTGTTTGGATGCCCAGAGCTTGTCCGAGAACCAAGGGGCCATAGTGATACATCTCTTGGGTTTGCCTATCTTTAGATGGGCCAGAGAGCAGGCCACTGAGTCTAACAACGTGGTATAGCATGACACTGCTACTTCAAGATCATCCGGGTGGGGTGGGAGAGAATCAGTTCGCATGCTATTGAAAATAAGCTTGCCCTGATCACTATTGGTGATTGTTTATTACTTACTACTTCAAAATTCATCAGAGTGTGCACAAGAGGTGGACTTAATATCGGGCTGACACTGAACTTGACCACTTGTAAAGATACATTTAAGGTTCCCCCAAGACATGGGCAGCATTTTTTTTTAAGATACGTAAGTGAACATGCTTGCCATATTACCTTTAAAAAAAGAACCAGCTGCCTCTACAGGGAAAAAGGTATCTGGTCTCAAAAAGGTCCTGATGATAGCCTATCGACCCAACAGGGCATAGTTGTCTGAAACACGTAGTTTGCTATGGTGAGATGTGAAGGATTAGTAATGTGTGCCGTACAGATCTCCAAGTTTTTTAACCTTGCCCCTGTTCCAATTTTGTATTCAAGTTGTCCATTTCGGGATAGGAAGTAATTTTAGCCAGCTCTGTAGATCCAACCTTATTGTATATCGAGAAACTCTTCCTCCTGCTGGAGATATTACCTACCTGGACTGCTCCATGCCCAGGGAGCGGACCAGATGATGAAGCTATCCACTAGGATACACCAGTGAAGATAATCATGGGTTCGAACTAGTGGGTGAGGGTCTTCAAGAAACTTACTGATGAGACTCTGGAAGTAGAATGGTGAGGCTTCACTCTCCTTTGATTCACTAGAAAAAGGGAATTCCTAAGGTTTTGGGCTCTTTCAGACCACGAAGGGCCCATTGGCCCCAAGATCTTGCCGACCGCCAATAGAAGGCTCTGGTGAACCCAACTCTTTGTGCTATAGAAACTACTAGTGACGAACTGAAACACAAGATCTGCACTTCATGCCAATGTGAAACTCCAGAAATGACCATCCACGAGGCCCCACAGGACCTATGTGCTACAACAACAACTGTCCACGACACCTGGCCTGTTCTTAGTGCTACTGTGACGACAAACCACAATGCTCACCCTGCTCCTTTTGGCCTCCTTCCCTATGAACAGAACTCTTTGCACTGAAGTTTAGAAGTTGGTGGGACTAACCTGGTCCCTGGATCCAGTAAAGGCTCCATTGCATTTGGCCTGAACGTGTGACTTTTACCCGGTTAAACACACCAAATAATAGTGCGTGCACTTTGTACTTTTAACCGTTATACTGTATAAAATTGCACATCTCAGGTTTTACTGATTCGATTTTTGTCATTTTGATGTCAAATAATTTAATACATTTTACTTTATTGTTTTACTTAGTGACGGATTTTTCTTGTGTTGTGTTTTCACTTTATTTCTGTTGGTGTGCTGGATAAATACTTTACACATTGCCTCTCAGTTAAGCCCGACTGCCCATATGCAAAGCTAACAGAGGGTTAAGCACAGATTAATTTAGTAACTGTTTGTGGTTCACCCTGACAAGGATTGTGGCTGTTCTTTGAGAAGGGCTAACATCCCCCTCAACCAACAACCCCATTTCTCAAATTATGATACAAAAAATAAATTTAAAATGACTTATTTAGAGTTAGGGATATAGTCAGAAAACATATGTCTATCTTACGTAGAAAATTGTCTTTTACAACTACTGCACAAACAAGATCATTTGAATGCACCAGAGTCAATGGAAGATTACAGGTGCACAAACAAAATTTACTCTCACCAATTTCTAAAAGGTTAGAGTCCAGTGCAGAACATAAAAAGTATCTCCACAATAATAAAAATCTCAGTGTAGCATATTTATTAATACAAAGTCATTTCAATAAAAAATACCATAATTATTATTATTATTCAAGAAAACTGCATTTCCAGACAATTCATAGAGCAGGTTATATACTGTTCATATTCCTAACATAATAAAAACATCAACAGATGAATGAATATTCAAAATAATGGATGATTGGGCAATGAAATTGTCACGATTCACCCTTGGCTTACCGTCCGGATCAGAAGGGGATGGTATGCGGCCCCGGTTCTTGCAAGTCCTGCTCTGGCCGAGGTAAGGTGCAACCCCTTCCAGTAGCCACGGTGCTGTTTGACAATAGTGCGCTACCACAGTCTGTGCCATCCAGAAGGAGTCCCAGAGGAAAACCCTGATGGGAAAAAACCTACCAAGTCTAAAGCTCTCATGTCTGAGAAACTTTTACATGAAATAAGACATAGTAGCATAGTCAATTTAGCTGACAACTGCTTCCTGGAATGATATTTGCTGCTTGGCCAAGCGTCTAAAATCTTAAGGATCACATTGACGTCCCAGAGTTCCGAATACTTGGGAAGAGGGGATTCAACATCCTAATGACCCGTACCAGTTTTCCTACAATGGGTAGTTGACCCACAGGTTTCCCCTCAGTAAATGCATGGCCAGCAGAAATGGCCAAACAGAAATTTTTATGGAATTATACGCCATCCCTAATGCCAAGGAGGAAAGAAAATTCAATATCATGGTGCAATCTGTGTTAAAGGGATCTACACCCCATGAATAGCACCAACACCACCAGCGTCTCAAAGCAGAGGAGTATGGTTTGTGGGTTCTCAACGCCCATGCTTGATTAATGTAGTCTCGAGCTTCTCTCAAAAGACCTGGGAGACTCCACATTTGCCTGAAAGATGCCAGGCTACCAGTGACAGTTGACCTGTTTGAATCAGTGGATGTGGATGATCCCCTGGGTCCAGAAGCAGATTCCAACACCAGGGTATCAGAACAGGAGGGGCACAGGCATTCAGAACCCATGCTTGAGCCTTCCAAAGTGGAGTGATCAATACCATTTCTGCTTCCTATCATCGCAATTGGGTTAGTACAGGGCAAAGGCATAGGAGTGGAAGAGACTCCAATCTTATAGAAATGCATCTGTCGCTCTCGCCTCCGGATCTGGACGCCAGCTGAAATATGCTGGAAGTTGCCTGTTCAAACGTGACACAAACATGTCGATATGGCAGGGATTCCATTTGCACAATAGAGATCTTCAAATCTTCTGGTGAAGTCTCCAATTGCTGGCACCTCTCAGATGTTAAGAATACCAATCTGCCACCACATTGCGTTGACTCAGAAAATATTCGGCTGTCACTGAAAAGTGGTTCTGGAGACAAAAATGCGAGAAATCTTTGGCAATCTCCATCAGGAGTTTGGATTGGGTCCCGCTGATATGTTGTCCATGCGGTGAAGAATGCAGCACTTCACTTTGCCTGCTGCAAAACTCCGAATTGCGAAAGAACCTGCCAAGAGCTCCAAGCAATTTATACGCAGAGATAACTTTCTCAGTGACCACCGACAGCCCGTGGACATCTGCCCACAACGGGCTCCCCAGCCCCAACGGCTGGCATCTGATTCTATAGTCATCTCCAGCTTTGAGGCAAAAATGGCCCTGCCGTTCCATGCTTCCATCTGGCTCAACCACCAGGAGATCTCTGTTCTCACATCCTCTGAAACGAGGACGTGTTGAGAATACAACAGACCCTTGTTCAGATGTTGGATTTTCAAACATTGAAGGGCCCTGTAGTGAAGAGAGCCTGGAAATATTGCTTGGATGGAGGAAGCAAGAAGGCCCACCAGCGGACTGGGGATCTCAAAGTTACAATTGTCTTGGACAATGCTTACTTCAACTCCCTCTTGATGTCTTCATCTTCTGCAGAGGGAGAACTAGTTGAGCTGACCGGGAATTTACCTGAAAATCCAGAAATTCTATGCATTGAGTTGGGATAAGAATGTATTTCTGGCCAACGAATCCCAGCCCCTGGAGAAGGGATATTGACTACTCTAGATGCAGAGTGGACATCTGTGGACATTGGGACACAATGGTTACGTCGTCCAGATCTATGAGGAGACAAATGCCTCGGGGTCTCAAGGCTTCTACTACAGGCCTCAGTATCGTTGAGAAGCACCATGGTGCTGACGATATTACAAATTCAAAATTCTCCCCTTCGGTCTATTTGCTCTTCCACTGAAACTGAAGGAAGCGTCTGTGAGGTAGAAATATCAGGATGGTCAGATAAGCATCCTTTGAATCAAAATGCACCATCCAATCCTCTACGTGAAGAATGCCCCATAACAAATGGAACACCTCCATCTTGAAATGACAGTAGAGAATCCATTGGTTGAAATCTCGAAGATTGAGGACTAATCTTGAACCGCTTCCTTTCTTTTTGACCAGAAAAATTGAATTCAGGAAGCCCCGGTTTTGTCAATCGGCCTCCTCTATCACATTTTCTAAGAGGAGCGATTGAATCTTGGAATTAATGAAAGTCTGATGTAGTTGGGAAAAACCCAGCATGCGTGGTGGACCTGCCTGTAAGGGGGTTTTGTAAAATTCTAGCTTGAAACCTTGGACAGTCTGGAGGACCCATGGATTGTGTGAGATCTTTTGCCAATTGTGGGTCCATCCCCCCTAAAGACACTTCTGCCCACAGAATAATTATCACCTGAGGGGTTAGGATCCTGGAAGGAAATGGAGGAGCCTCTGTACCTTCCTTTCTGGGAACGTCCTCTGAATGTACGAGGCCTGGTGAAATAGAAGGTGAAGACTTGATCCTGATAGCCACCTCTGTCTCTTTGGAAATTATCTCTCGGTGAGCTTTGGTATCCTTAGCTGAAAGCTCGTCCCTGGAAAGTCCGCCCCTCCCAAAAAGTGGTCTAAGAGCCCTTTTAATCGAACCCTGGGCTTTGTCAAGGTTGGAATAGGTAGTAACAAATTTGGACAATTCTTTTAAGAAGGGGGTGCCAAACAATAAGGCTTGGGCCGCTGGTCCAGCTTCTGAAGAGGCAAAGTCCACCAGTTTAGGATCCAATTTCATAAGGATAGAGCAGCGGCGCTCATTACAGATTGTATAATTGGTATTGCCTAATTGGCAAATGGCCCGTTGGGCCCAGCCCACCAGGACCTCAGCATCAATAGGGACATTAGACTCCTTAGACTGATAGGCCAATTCAAGAATCTTAGTTAAAGGGCCCATCATGTCTAATAATTTATCTTTGCATGCTTTCCATGCCCTAACTAGACCTTTCTTAGGGTCCTTAGTGTACTCCCTGAGATACATCACATGGTGGGGTCCATTCCTGGGGTCTCCGCCACCTTGTCGGGCAACTCAGGCCTGGAGCATTCAGAGCGCAGACAAGCCCGTTCCTCATTATCAAATTCTTGTCTTATGTGGGCCTTGACGTAGTCCACTACTTCCTGAGGGGGCACTCATGTCCTCGATCTGGGATGGATAATGTCCCCTGGTTCAAAAGCCAGGACCTTTGGCTGTTTGTTCGGAGTGGTATGGTGGGTTTTAGCTTTATGCTTACAAGGGGTTTGGCTTCATGAGAATAGTTCTGAGAAGACACAGAATTGGAGTCATCTGCAATAGCGTCAGCTTGGGAGGCAGAAGGGATACTATAAGTATGCTCATTAGCAAGAGATGCTGTCAGCCTTTTAAACGCCTCTGTGTGAGGTTTCTTATTTTGCTTGGTCTTAGCCACCATCAATCATGCCTTTCAGGGGAGGTAGCCAGCCCTGCTGCTGGGCGAAGTCATAAAGGTGTTGCTTCAGGGGCGCAATAGCCCTTGTTACTAAGGCACCATTGACAGTCTGGCACACCCCTGCATCCAAAGTTTAGACCAGATTTTGTTCAAATGAACTCGATTGCCCACCATCATAATAGTAACTCTCCTCAACTTTCTTGTGTTCTTCATACATTATGTATCTCCAAATTTCACTGTTTAATAAAATCAAATTTGAATGGTCCCACAATGGGCCAGACACCAGAGTAAGAGAGCCCCAAGGGGAATTCACCGGGAGCAAGAAATAGGCCCTTACGTACTTTAACCCCAAAATCAGGTCAAAACTGTAATTATTTAAAAAGTGGAGGGGCGACCAGTCAACAACCTGCTCTGGGCAAAGCATCTGCCAAATTATTACAGCCCTGGGGAAACTCAGTCACACCAGGGCGTCACTGGGAGCTGCACTGTCCTAGGAACCCTGAAATGCTGCATACGTGACTTGACGAGTAAAGAAAAAGCCTGAGAGGCACTCGTCGGGTCACTCATGTGCGTTGTATCTGTATTGTGGCAATAGAAAGAGGACTGTGCGGCCAAAAGCCGTGCAATCCTCATTCCTACACTTCCCCCCTCCCCCAACAACAAAACAACTGAAGCGGCACGCCACTCTTTTTTAAAGGGGAGAAAAACCTGCCCAATCACAGATTACAAGCGTGATGACGCTCAGATTAACAATAATTAATGAGCACGAACATTGTAATAAATCAGTACAGCGCCATTACAAGCAAAATATCACTACAGTCACACACAGTTTAGAATATAATGGCGGGTGT
Organism: Pleurodeles waltl; assembly: GCF_031143425.1. Classification (NCBI taxonomy): domain Eukaryota; kingdom Metazoa; phylum Chordata; class Amphibia; order Caudata; family Salamandridae; genus Pleurodeles; species Pleurodeles waltl. The sequence continues at coordinate 729,837,278 of NC_090440.1, read as the reverse complement.
ACTTAACTGGCTGCAGAGCAGCAAAGAAAGAGGAAGTGGTTAGACATATTCAGGTTTAATAGTATCATGCTCTATGGTTTGTCATGTGGTTACTATGGTTTGATGGGAAATGTAGTATATATAGAAACTTCAATCTTATTTGGCTGCTAACAATAAAAAAGCATAGAAAAAGAAGCATAATCAGAGCCCCCGTTCATGACACAGAATTATGCACATGTATTTACACTTAATACTTCTATAGCGATTTGACTCCATAAGTTCTCTAATTCCAGACCAAAACTCCAAATTCAAATAAAAAATCAAAGTGGTTTTGTTTATCATTGTCTCTTTTTAGTCCTTTTTATTTGTGAGCAAGGCAATCAAGAAATAGTCTATCAACAAGGCCATTTTTCGCAAAGTTCCATGATCTTTTAGAAAGTTCAAGAGTTTCTCTACTTGCAAATGTTAAAAACCTTCTACTAAAGGTTCAAATGTCTCTAATAGAGGCACAGTTTGTAATCACTGATAATCACTTCCAATATGTATGCTAATGAAATTTCAAATTTAACTTCTAAAGCAATTTCAATCTCAAGAATACTGAGCAAGATTCAAATTGTTAGCACAAAAGGTAGCAAACTCCTGTTCCCAGTCATCAGCAGAATAATATGTCCATTGAGGTGCTGAGTACTTTCTGCTTGCCACCTCCATTAATGCAGAGTGGAACAGTGATACACACTATGTGACAAGCCAACATTTCTTGATGACTGCTGTTGACAGATGGAAGGAAGGAAAAAGATTGCAGAACGACACAACAGAGGAAGACCAGCAAAGGTGGATTAGAGCATTATGTGTCAAAAGGAATGAAGATGATGTTTGGGTTTCAAGTGATGGAAGAGTAGTGTTGCCAAACAGCTTACTGTCCCCGAAGGCAAGACATTACCATGAACAGGCACATATCGGTAGAGAAGCAATAGTCAGAACATTCAGACAAACATGGTTTAATCCTAGATTTAGATTGATTGCTAAAGCCACATGTCACTGATGTGTCACCTGTCAACAATGAATGAAGGGAAATGCACATTTGTTATAATGAGTCACATGGGTAGGTCAGAAGGACTTTTCAATTGAATGGATTTTATTGAGCTACCAGTGTGCATTGGACTGAGATATATTTTAGTTATTCTCTATATTTTCTGACATTGAGTTGAGGCTTAACCCACTAGGAGAAATGATAGTCTCACAGTACCGAAGCTGTTCCCTAGGTTTTGGATTCCCAGCTTCTCTATTATCAGACTGATGTACTCATTACAACAGTGAGGTCTGTAAAATGTTGTGTGCAGCATTCCAAGTTGAGCAAAGGTTGCATTGCAGTGATCGTCCAGAAGCTTTAGGTCTGGTAGAACACATAAAAGAAACATTGAGGTCCCGACTGGCAAAAGTATGTGTATCCACAACACTGAAATTACCAGATGCATTGCCTCTTGTTTTGATGAGTGTTTACAGCACAGCAGACAAGAAAACGGAATTGTCATCACATGAAATCATCATGGGGCATGCTGTGAGATTGCTTGGTGCTGGATTATTGCAAAGGATTATTGCAAAGGACTAGCTAATGTGGTGTGTTCTTTGTCTCATCAGGTTGGAGAGGCTACTGTACAGCCATAGCAGAAACTGTGTCATGACCTATGTCCTGGTGACTGGGTTATGCTTAATGAAACATGTAAGAAAGACATACTTGGAGCCACATTGGAAAGGCCCTTATCAATTGGTTCTCGTGACAACAACAGCTGTGAAGTGTGTTGGTCTACCAAATTGGGTACATGCTAGCCACACTGGCAACATTTCAGGTCCCCTTGATGAAACACTGTCTGTTCCAGAAGGGTCGGTTACAGTGAGTGCAAGAGATCAGGTTAACCAAGCTGTTAGGGCTGGATAACTGGCTTTAGCACCGACTTGGTTTCATGGGGTTTCTGAGCGAGTCAATAACAGTGACAACACTGGATGGTGCAGAAGGGTCGAGGCAGAATCAGTTGACTCATGCAAGCTCGGATGCTGATGAAGGATCAGTCGTGCTAAATAAATGTGTAATATAAAGTGCTGTATGAATATGTTGAGACAATGGAAGTTAGAGACGTATATGTGTACAGAGCTGCCTTCATCAGTCAGGGAAGAAATTACATATCACAGTTTACCTCTATCCTATGGAATTTCCTGTAGTCTGTTATTAACATTGTTTTATTAGCAGGAGTATTACCAATACTTCTATTCAAATTATGGTTTGGTATTTTCAACTGTCCCGGTCATGAAACATTTAAGTGTTATTGCAAAGGTGAAGAGCATTAATTATGTGGTAGGTTTCTTTGAACCTACCTTGACATTTGAAACAGTATATGCACACAAGAATAATTTAACTTGCAGTCCTGTAGAAAAATAATTCATTAGACAAGTATAGGAGAGAAGGAGAGCAATGAAAGCCAAAATAGAAAATAGAGATGTTTTGCAGAACTAGGAGAGAGATGCGACACATTTGGTGGCTGGGGATCAAGAAGTCCTGGCTATTGTTTATCAACATTCTTGAAGAACATTGTAAGACATGGACTGGCATCACATACAATTGTCTCAAACTTGCGTGGAGTCACACAGATGGAAGATGTTCCCATGACAGACCTGGGAAAGAACTGGCCTGTTTCAACTTGGAGTCTGGTGATCGATTACTATTGGATGATGCCCCTTCAACGTGACATGAACTGATGTCTTTGACAAATCAGAAAGCTTTGTGAATTCTAAAATACTGGTGGACATTTGAAAATTGGGGCAGTTCTGAACAGTCCCTGCAGTTTCTAGTGGCTTACAGAGAGCTCCTGACGCTTACAGACGTCTTGCTGATCCTGATGCTTTGCTGATGAAGACTCCCAAAATGCTGTACCTTTGGAGCAATATCATCCTCTCTGCGATTGCCTTTAAAATGTCCTTTTAGCCATAGAAATCATATTTATTTTCCCTTCAGAAGACTCTTGACTGAGCTTCTAATGTGCTTATGCTTTCTCTTTATTCTTGTCTTTTGCCTAACTTAGTTGGTGATCTACAGTTTAACACTTTTTGTATTTTGTCTGCATGTGTTTCTCCCCATACATGTATTTCCCTGATTTGGTTAGTTTTAAGGTTGACCTGTGCCCAGCTAAAGATCATTGACACTGCTAATTTGAATTGACTGATGATTGTTAACTCTGAGCAATATATCATCTCTGTAACTCAGATATTCTCGTTGATGAAATACATTCTTCTTCTTGAATGCTTAGTTTTATTAATGTTCGCCTGAATTTATTTTGATGCCTTGGGCAACCCTTGGTGATTATATATCTTTAGAACTTGGTTTTGTGCATTGTCTATATTGTTTGGAGTAGTATTGAAAATTAATTGATGGTTCTACCACACCACTTACTGGGTCCAAAGATTCATCAAACTCCAAGAGTATTGATTCCTGTGAAGGATGACAATGGTACAACACAATGTAGCTTACAAGTAGTCTCAACACAAAGGACAATGATGCTTTGGAGTTGTAGAATAGTTATGTCGGAATGCCTCAGTCTTGTACCTTGCTAACCACATCTGCAGATCGGCTAAAAAGGGTACAAATCTAACTCTGATCACAATCACTGTTCTTTGCAATAAGTCACATGAAATTCTCAGGTTTAATTCAACTATTCTTACCTGCCAGATCCATGTAACCAATCCTACTCTAAATATCTCTAACTTCAAATCCCAGTTTTGTCATGTCTATATATGTATTTTGAAGAGAAGAAAAGAATTACTAAGATCCAATGAAAAACCAAAAGGAATTTTTGTAATGTTATACCAGTGAGCAAGCCAGCAATTGAAGCTGTGACACTTAAATGACATCCATGATGGGAAGAGAGCAAGGTCGTCTGCAAAGTTCAGGTCGTTGCGCTGCATCCAAGGTGTCCACTAGATCCCCTTTTATCTACTTGCTATGGATGACTTCATGATGGAGTCTATGGCCAGCAGGAAGAGAAAAGACAAAAGCAAACACCCCTCGTAAACTCCAGTCCTCCCTTGGAAGGCCTTTGTGAGTTGTCCTTCATGGACAATGTTGCAGGTCATTCCCTTGTAAGAGTTCCTGATGATTCTTAGAAGTTTATCTGACACACCAGTGTAGCAGGGAAGTTTCCAAAGGGTCTCTCAGTCCACACTGTTGAATGCTTTTTCATAGTAGATAAAAATGACATAGAGGGGGGAGATCCTTTCCATCGACTGATTGGGGATGATGCACAGTCGACCTGGTCCTACTCTCCCATACTGATCTGCAAATGCAAGGGAAGAGTGCCAGTGTGGCAGCCACCTCAGCACAACCTGGGCTCAGCATCCACAGGGGAAAGACCAAGATCTTGAAGGACAAAACAGCCAGCAAAAATATAGACAATCTTGCAGGAAGTGCACTGGAAAAGGTTGAGGCCTTCACCTACATGAGCAGTGTCATAGACAAGCAGAGTGGCACAGATGCCTACGTTGAGGCAAGAATTGGCAAAGCAGTGGCTGACTTCATTCAGCTAAAAAAGATCTGGAGCTCCAAGGACCTAAGGCTGCAAACCACGATCAGGCTTTTTCACACCAGTGTAAAATCGGTCCTTCCTGTATGGATCAGAAACTTGACCTCCACCAGTAAAGTCCAAACCTTCATCAACACCTTGCTGCAGAAAATTCTCCAAATCTGCAGGCCAAACGCCATCAGTAGCTATGACCTATGGCAGCAGACTTCCCTGCTCATAAAGAAATCATGAAAGGACACTGGGGCTGGTTGGGTCACACCCTCTGCAAGCCTTCATAAAGCACCACTAGGTAAGCCCTGACTTGGATCCTTCAATGGAAAAGGAAAAGAGGCAGGGCAAAAATCAACTGGTGCTGAGGCCTCAAGGGTTACTGCATGGAGTTGGGTTACACCTGGAGTCAGATTAGAAAAAAGCCCAGGACAGAGATGGCTGCAGAGTCCTGGTTGATGGCCTATATTCCAGAATGGGTAAAATGCATAAATAACTAATGATGGGAAGAGGATGCACGTCCACTCAATATTCTAATAAACCCCTTAAAAAACTTCAGGTAACACTACTATAGATGATATGCAGTCCATGCACAGGATGTATTCTGCATCTGGCATTCTGCTAAGCAGCATCCCCATTGCAGGAACAAACATTGGCAGGCACAAATTATTCCCTCACTCTACCTGCTTTACAACAAACTTCCTTGCACTTGGCTGAATTGCAAGCTTATCATCAGTCTAGTCTCTGGTTTTTGAATCTGTGAAGAACTCATTTCAATTGAGTACGCTGGTAGGAATAGCACATCTGTTCAACATGTTATGATCAAAAGTCGGGAAATCTTCAATATTTCAAATTACAGAAATGTCCTTTTTTTATTGAAAATGCATTGCGTTGCTTTACATTACTACAGCCATTTCATAAAGCTGAAAAACAGGCATCACCATGGATATGGGGTGTTTAATGTTTTTTCAATATGTTTCTACTTAAATATGTTGCCGGAAATTTCTAAGTAAAACATTATTATAGATCTGAGGGGGGAAGATTGCCAGTGCAATTCCGTAAAGAGCAGCTTGCATTAAGAGGAACCAGAGGGTGGTACTCAGAAGTGAAATAAGAACCGATATTGATAGCGACTGCAGATGAGTGACATGTTGATGTGCATTGAAAACCCCTTTGCGGGTTTTCTATTGAGGGGCTTTTAATGGATCTGAGGGACATTGCTCACACTCCCTGGGATTAAGAAAAGGTTCAGACACAGTCAGGTAAATACATTTAGCGGTGGGATGGCGACCCTTGTCAAACGTGAGGCGCGTATCTATCTCCCTGTAGGCAGACTTTGGAATTGTCCAAGGCTTTATAATCTTATTTAAAAAATCTAGTTACAAAGCTACTTGCTATTTCCTTGTGAATACAGTGCAGTAAAGCGAAAATCTCAATCAGCATTGTGGAGTTATTCTCGGTACAATTTATTATTATTATTATTAGTAGTAGTAGTAATAGTATTTGTAAGGAAATGCCTCCTTGGCACGGTTACCCCCTGACTTTTTGCCTTTGCTGATGCCAAGTTATGATTTGAAAGTGTGCTGAGGCCTGCTAACCAGGCCCCAGCACCAGTGTTCTTTCCCTAAAACTGTACCTTTGTTTCCACAATTGGCACACCCTGGCATCCAGGTAAGTCCCTTGTAACTGGTACCCCTGGTACCAAGAGCCCTGATGCCAGGGAAGGTCTCTAAGGGCTGCAGCATGTCTTATGCCACCCTGGGGTCCCCTCACTCAGCACAGACACTCTGCTTGCCAGCTTGTATGTGCTGGTGGGGAGAAAATGACTAAGTCGACATGGCACTCCCCTCAGGGTGCCATGCCAACCTCACACAGCCTATGGCATAGATAAGTCACCCCTCTAGCAGGCCTTACAGCCCTAAGGCAGGGTGCACTATACCATAGGTGAGGGCATAGGTGCATGAGCACTATGCCCCTACAGTGTCTAAGCAAAACCTTAGACATTGTAAGTGCAGGGTAGCCATAAGAGTATATGGTCTGGGAGTCTGTCATAAACGAACTCCACAGCACCATAATGGCTACACTGAAAACTGGGAAGTTTGGTATCGAACTTCTCAGCACAATAAATGCACACTGATGCCAGTGTACATTTTATTATGAAATTCACCCCAGAGGGCATCTTAGAGATGCCCCCTGAAAACATACCCGACTTCCAGTGTGGGCTGACTAGTTTTACCAGCCTGCCACACACCAGACATGTTGCTGGCCACATGGGGAGAGTGTCTTTGTCACTATGTGGCTAGTAACAAAGCCTGTACTGGGTGGAGGTGCTTCTCACCTCCCCCTGCAGGAACTGTAACACCTGGCGGTGAGCCTCAAAGGCTCACCCCCTTTGTTACAGCGCCCCAGGGCACTCCAGCTAGTGGAGATGCCCGCCCCCTCCGGCCATGGCCCCACCTTCGGCGGCAAGGCCGGAGGACATAATGAGAAAAACAAGGAGGAGTCACTGGCCAGTCAGGACAGTGCCTAAGGTGTCCTGAGCTGAGGTGACTCTGACTTTTAGAAATCCTCCATCTTACAGATGGAGGATTCCCCCAATAGGATTAGGGATGTGCCCCCCTCCCCTCAGGGAGGAGGCACAAAGAGGGTGTAGCCTCCCTCAGGGCTAGTAGCCATTGGCTACTAACCCTCCAGACCTAAATACACCCATAAATTGAGTATTTAGGGGCTCCCAGAACCTAGCAAGATAGATTCCTGCAACCTGAAGACGAAGAAGGACTGCTGACCTGAAAGCCCTGCAGAGAAGACAGAAACACCAACTGCTTTGGCCCCAGCCCTACCGGCCTGTCTCCCCACTTCAAGAAAAACTGCAACAGCGACACGTTCCACAGGGTCCAGCGACCTCTGAAGCCTCAGAGGACTACCCTGTTAGTATTATTATGTTATTAATATCATTGTGATGTTGTTGTTATTGTTATTATTATTTCCTGTTTTTGCAATTCTGCATGGTTAAGCCTAATAAATATTTGGTAGGTCTATTTCTCACATTAAAGTAGGTTACCCAATATCCACCTACCAAGCAACCAAGCAGTCAGTAGGATTATGAAAGATTTTTAAACACTAGAAAGGAAATTTCGAATTTGTCCTTAATCGCATTTTCACAGTTTTTGACAACTCCTTCAGCCCAGCAGTATATCGCAGAGCGGACTACGGGTTTTTGCGGAAGGTCAGACAAGAGGCTGTTGCACCTGAGCTGCTGTTAAGGAAATTCCCTGAAGGACACTGCAGCACCATATATAAAGAGAAGCCATAATACCAATAAGGGACACTGCCAAATAGCTATTTTCTACTTCTCTTCCAGGAATCTGGTTAAGATTAATATCTTCTGCTCAAGTATTATGAACCCTCCTATCAAATAAGAAGAAAGAAGATCTATCTGATATCCCTCTCCCACTTGCCTGTGACTAGCGTTTGGAGATATTGAGGTCCCTGACAGAGTGACCAATGCTGTATCCTATGACCTCTGCCATTGCTGCATGTCAAGCCACCTTGAATTGATGAGCTTTCTATTCCCCGGGCATTTGTTTTTTTTCCTTTCTATAATTATGTGACCAGGAGGTACAAATGGCCACCAAACGCAAACATGGCCTGCCAGGAAGTGTGGAATCTTATCCTCCATAATTCCTGGGTATCCGCCTTGTGCAGTAGTAGAACGTGGGCCATAGGTTTCTGCCAGCACTATGGAACTGCTGCTGTCAACCTTAAACCCAAGCTCAGGAGGCTGCACAAACTGTGACAGAATGCTCCGTTAGAGTGCTGCGAGAGGCATGGATGTTTATTGTCTTGACAGTATTTTGGTATTTACCCTTTGGCATAAGAAGTACAGAGGCACACTTCAAATAATAGCCCAGTACTTTTCATCTCTCTACCAGAGTTGTTTCCCTGATTTTTTGTGTGAACCTCAGGCCAGGACCCAACCAGATCATTCAAGACCTTCCATTTAGGATTAATGGATGCAATTGAGTGGACTTTGTTAGGCTTTCACTCTACCTATGTGATACTACTCAGCATTGACTGCATAGCTAATCTGCTCCTCATGCTACACTGATTTTTTTCCCCATTTTTTTTCAGATTTTATTGCAAGTTGCTAAAGTTTATGAATGGAAAATTCAAAAAGTAAGAACAGAACAGTAGCATAGGATAAACAGTCTGTCAGTCCCCTACACAGGCTCACGCCTGCTTTACACTTACTATCTGACAAAAGGAGGCAGAAGGGATAAATAAGGGATGGAATGTTACAGGTGTAAAATAAACATTGCATTTTCTTCAGTAAAATGGCAATGGTTTAATAATATTGTGTAGCATTGGGCTGTTATATTGTAGTATAATATATATAGCGCTTCTTATATAATTTTGGGACCTCACGCCAAAGTGCATTTATAGAAACATGCTTCACCATAGGGAAGTGCTTGGTAGGCAGGATGTTTTATTTGGGAACTTTATTTTACATTTTAATCACAGAAGTGATAGAAATTTAAATAGTCCCAAAGCAAATACCACAACCATGACCCAGGAAAAGATGTATAAGATCCTTGTCAATCAGATGCTAAACAATAATGTTTTTTGTGAGGTTTTATGACCAGTCTGAATACCTGATGTCATACAAAGCACTTAAAACTTTCTGATAGTTAATGATCTCTGTATATATTTAAGCACTGCTTAAATAGTCCAGGCAAATAAGACCTGACTCATGAAAAGAAAAGTAAAAGTACAGAAGGTTTGAACCTACATTTGTTTTATGTTCAATTAACCTCTTCGCCGACAGGCCTTTTCCCCTCCTGTGCCGAGCCTTTTTTTTGGCTATTTGGGGCATTTCGCACTTAGGCCCTCATAACGTTTTGTATACATAAGCTACCCACACCAAACTTGCAACCTTTTTTTCTAACATCCTAGGGATTCTAGAGTTACCCAGAGTTTGTGGGTTCCCCTGAAGGAGGCAAAGAAATTAGCCAAAATACAGCAACATTTTTGTTAAAAAAAAATAAAAAAAATAAAATGGGACAAAAGGGCTGCAGAAGAAGGCATTTGTTTTTTTTCACTGAAACTGGCATCAACAAAGGATTTGTGGTGCTAAAATCACCATCTTCCCAGCTTGCAGGAATGGCAGACTTAAATCAGAAAAAACTGTTTTCCACACAATTTTGGCATTTTACTGGGACATACCCCATTTTTACTATTTGTTGTGCTTTTAGCCTCCCTGTTGGACTCTTCTGATTGCGGGGATATATAGGGCTTGTAGGTTCATCAAAAACCCTATGTACCCAGAGCCAGTAAACGAGCTGCACCATGCAATGGGTTTTCATTGTATACCGGGTATACAGCAATTCATTTGGTGAAATATAAAGACTAAAAAATAGGTATCAAGGAGAAACCTTTGTATTTCCAAAATGGGCACAAGATAAGGTGTTGAGAAGCAGTGGCTATTTGCACATCTTTGAATTCTGGGGTCCCCATACTAGTATGTGAATTACAGGGTATTTCTCAAATTGACATCTTTTTTACACACAAGGGTCATTAACACTTGTTCTGCTATTCTGTGTTCCCCCAAGTCTCCAGATAAAAATGGTACCTCGCTTGCGTGGAAAGGCCTAATGCCTGCGACAGGAAACGCAACATGGACACATCACATTTTTACATTGAAAACTGACGTGTTTATTGGAAAGTGCCTAGCTGTGGATTTTGATCTCTAGCTCAGCCCGCACCTAGGAAAACCTAACAAACCTGTGCGTTTTTTTTAAACTAGACACCTAGGGGAATCAAAGATGGGGTGACTTGTGGGGCTCTCATCAGGTTCTGTTACCCAGAATCCTGTGCAAACCTCAAAATTTGGCAAAAAAACACCTTTTCCTCACATTTCAGTGACAGAAAGTTCTGGAATCTGAGAGGAGCCACAAATTTCCTTCCACCCAGCATTCCCCCAAATCTCCTGATAAAAATAGTACCTCACTTGTGTGGGTAGGCCTAGTGCCTGCGACGGGAAATACCCCAAAACACAACGTGGACACATCACATTTTCTCAAAGAATACAGAGCTGTTTTTTGCAAAGTGCCTAGCTGTGGATTTTGGCCTCTAGCTCAGGGGAGTGGGGACTTGTGGGGCTCTCACCAGGTTCTGTTACCCGGAATCCTTTGCAAACCTCAAAATTTGGCCAATAAAACACTTTTTCCTCATTTCGGTGACAGAAAGTTCTGGAATCTGGGAGGAGCCACAAATTTCCTTCCACCCAGCGTTCCCCCAAGTCTCCTGATAAAAATTATACCTCACTTGTGTGGGTGGCCCAGGTGCCAGCAACAAAAAAAGGCCAAAAACCTGTAGAGATTGAGGGGATAGCACAGCGAGTTGATAAGCACATGTTTTTCTTTTATACATCTTTAGGCTGTCTCTGCTTTGGGGACCCACACAAGTGAGGTATCATTTCACTTGGTAGACTGAGGGGAACGCTGGGTGGTAGGAAATTTGTGCCGGAGCAGTGAGCCTACAAAGAAAAGTAAGGAAAATGTGCTTTTTAAAGTAAATTTTGAGATTTGTAGAGGAGCCAGGGTAATAAAATGTTGGGGGGTCCACGCAAGCCACACCTCCCTGGACTCCCTGGGCCTCTCCAGTTTAAAAAAAAAAAAAGTCGGTTTGGTAGGTTTTCCTAGATGAAGGCCGCACCCAGGACCAGAAACATAGGTGCCCCTCCCCTCCAAACACAGGTAGTTTTGTAATGGATCATTTTGAAGTGTCCTCGTACTTCTGTGATGTTCCAAACAATAAAATTGTGAAAAGAAATGCACTATCTATTGTTAAAAAGACCCCTCACCCACCAACTAAGTTGGTGGCATGCTTCGTCATAGGGTGTCCCACCCGAGTGCGTGTGCTGCAATGCCTAATTACAGCGGATCAGGTTTTTGTCATTTTTACCACATATACTGGTTGGATTTGGCACAAGGGTAAGTGATGGTTCAGTAGAAAAAAAATTATTAACAAGAGACGTAACAAAAATGAAATGCATTGTTAATAACTGAAAGGCCAAAAAACTGAACCAATGACTCACAGCTCGTGAGCTGTAAAGCCACGACAAGGCACCAACCGCTTTACAGTCCATTCACACACCTTTCAGACATGACATGCACAAGACCATTCACGCCACCAGCCACGGGCCCAGCACATTACAACACTTGCATCAACAGACAGCGCCACTCAAGGACCCATCACTTACATACGCCCACATGCCTGATACAGCAATCACACCAGCTGATGGGAGTGTGTGGACTGGTGTTTGGCTGGCAGTGTGTTGCAGTGGCCAACAGCAAGTCACTAATTACACTCCCAGCTAAGCGCCACTCCACACACACTGCCATCACTTTTTTTTTTTTCAACAAAGAAACCACTAACTAATTATTAGTAAGTCCAAAACTACAAACACACAGGTTCTAACTAAATACATGACAGTAATACCAACAAAGAAACTGAACACATGAAACAGGCAATTTATGCTCACAGTATTTACCAGAATTTGTTTTGCGTGTGGTAACTCCTGAAACAGCCACCCACACATAGCCCAGGCTTTGAAGGACAATCTGGGCAATACATCCAAGTCTCCCTCTGGATATCTCTTCAAGCACAGACTCTACATTTCTTAGCTGAAAAGTCTTTTTTGGGTGTGGGAGGAAAGTGCTCAGTAAAGTGGTGATCTTTCAATCTAGATACATCCTCCACCACTGCTTCTCTAGGAACACTTGCCTGTTCCACCACAATAAGGCTCTCTATCACTGACTCCCGAAATTTTACAAATGTCATCTTTGATTCTGGAGAACTATCCTTGAACACAATAAAAGCATTAAAAGTTGCCAAGTGGAAGAGGTGAACCGCTAACTTCTTATACCAAGCGTAAAACTTACGAATAGCAGTATAGGGTTCCAACCTCTGATCAACTCTATCTACACCTCCCATCTGCTTATTATAATCTAAAATGCACACAGGTTTGTGCACTTCGGCAACCTGACCCCAAACAGTCACAGGAGAAGTACTCTCATCATGGATGGTCGTTAGCATGTAGACATCCCTCTTGTCTGCAATTTTCAGAGCTAGCAGCTAATCATTCCGCAAGGCACTGCACTGTTCCCTCTCAAACTCCCTTGGATAGCCTTTTCGGTTAGAACGGATTGTGCCACAAGCAACAGTGTCCACTCTAAACAATTCCTTGAACAACTGCTCTCCAGTGTAGAAGTTATCTACGTACAAATGGTGACCTTTGTTAAAGAGTTGTCTACCAAGTTCCCTCACAATTTTCTCACTAACTCCAAAAGTGGGTGGACAACCAGGGGGGGTCAGTACTGGAATTCCTACCAGTGTAGACCCAGAAATTTTACTCATATCCTGTACTACTTTCAGACAGCATATACATTTTAATTCCATACTGTGCCCTCTTGCTAGGAATGTACTGCCTAAAAAACAAACTACCCTTAAACAGGACCAAAGACTCGTCCACAGCTATATCTGTGCCTGGAACATAGACCTCTGAAAAACGATCTACAAAATGATCTAGGACAGGCCTAATCTTAAAAAGATGGTCAGAATCAGGGTGATCTTGTGGCAAGGCTTAAACATTGTCAACAAAATGCAACATCCGAAGAAGAAGCAAATACCGATTACGACTCATGGTTGCAGGAAATATAGCCGTTGCCTTCAAGGGACTAGTAGACCAATAAGAAGCCAGTGACGGCTTCCTTATCAACCCCATCAAAAAGTCAAACCTGAGAACTTGTTCATCTCTTCCAAATTTGTGGGAATCCACTGAGTAGCTCTAGAGTGTGGCCTAAGTCTGACAGCGTTGTCCCTCAAATACTGCTCCGCATACAAATTAGTCTGCTCAACATTCTCTTCCAAAAATACATCGTCCATACACAACTGAAAGAAATTGGCAGGCAAAAAGTTTTCCGTATTGACTCTACACCCCGGGAGACCAGTAAAGGCAGGCAAACCTGTTTAGGGCAACCCAGAGTTCAGGTCTTCCAATGGGAAACCTTTCAGCTCCAGGGTGCTGCACTATTGGTACATGAGTTTCCTCCTCTAAAATAGGCCCCTTCATCTGCACTGAGAGTTGCTTCATCATCAGAAGATTCCTCTCAGACAGGAAATTCACTGCCAGAATCTCTCACTTTCTCTTCTGCCTCAGATTCAGAATCAGTATCATAACCATGGTCAGAAGACGACTCAAAAAGCATGCCAACAACCTGCTGAGCAGTCATTCTGCGGCTAGCCATGATCCTTTCTAAGAAGTGTAACTTGACAAATGCGCCAACAACAACAAGTACTGTCTGAAATAAGTAATAAAGTGTGGCTTTATCAAAAGAGTTATGTACACAAAAACTATACCACTCACTTGCCTGAAAAAGCTAGACTCACCAGCAACTACTCTGCACCGACACAGCAATCACCAATGATATCCCGCTAAAAAGAAAAAAGAACAGCAAATTAGACATAAGATAACACAAATATCATTGTCCACAAATATAAGGACAATTTCACACACAATCCCGCATTTAGTATACCACCTACAAACATGTCATTAATGCATGTCAACAATACTCCTTTGGAGTGAATTGTTTTTACTTACCTAAAACATGCAACTATGCAAACTGCAGGTCAACCACTGCCAAAAACACAAGGAGCCACACCAAAGGAAGAAAAAGCTTTGAACTAGAACAAAAAGGAGAAATAAACTGTTATAATCACAAAGGCAAATACTTCGCCAGTTGATAAACACCCCGCCACCAAGCATTTAGAAATGTTCCCTGGTGCCTAAATGGATTCTGTCCCCCTTGGGGGCAGATGGGCCTACAAAAAAATAGGCCGATCTGCCCCCAAGGGGGGGGGGGCATAAATGGCCACCAGTTCTGTGCCCCCTTTGGGGGGGAAACCCTTGCCCAAGGGGCCGCCCCCCAAACAAAAAACACACACACTATGCCTGGTGCCTAAGTGGTTACAGCCCCCCTTGGGGGCAGATCGGCCTAAAATAAATAGGCTGATCTGCCCCAAAGGGGGGCAGAAATGGCCAACAATTCTATGACCCCCTGGGGGTGACCCTTGCCCAAGGGGCCGCCCCCCCACAACAACAAAAAAAACCAAAGAAAAAAAAAATCCCTGGCGTTCCAGCGGTTTCTGCCCCCTTTGGGGCATATCAGCCTAAAATAATAGGCCCATCCGCCCCGAAGGGGGACAGAAATGGTCATAGATAATATGCCCCCCAAGGGGAGCAATCTTTGCCTAAGGGGCCACTCCCCGGTAAACAAATACACCACAAAATACAATCCCTGGTGTCTAGTGGGCATTCCTGCTGCCCCATCGCATCGCGATGGGGCAGCAGGAACGCTAAAAGAGGCATCGAAGGAAAGAAAGACCCTTTCCTTTCCCCCAATGCCTCTTTGCTGGGAATCCCCTCCCCACCCGGCCGGTGGAGAAACTCGCCTGTTTCTCCTAACGCGCGCTGGACGCAAATGGCTTCCAGTGCGACCGACACCCTCTAATGACATCAGCGCGGACATCATTAGATTGGGGAAAGGGGGGACTGGGGGTGAAAGGGGAAGCGATTCCCCTTCCATCCCTGCCCTGGGGGTGTAGGAGGAAGTCTCACGGGGGAGCGCTTGCACTCCCCCCATGCTCCAGTATGAGAACGTAATGGTTACGTCCTTGGCACAGGAGCACTGTGCCGCGGGACGTAACGGTCCGGGGCACGGAGCGGGATAACAACCATCCCAAATTTATACCTTGAAAGTTGCTGCAGGGGAAGTTTTCCAGTGCTCTACTGGTAATATTATGTGACATCTGCCCCGGGCTCCTACCCTATTGTGTATAACAAAGATTCAGGCACATGAGGAAAGGAGCCCACTGTGCAAATGTGCACTTTTTTCTTTCTCTTTTTTTTCCTGTGGCACAACATTTTTCCTTTAGATGAAGCTCTTTCTCTACACCTCCAACAGAGCTGGATGCGACCCATCCTCATTCCCATTCTGCGCTTAATCTAGCCCTTGGCTGGAGCACATTTCCAACCACTTTCCCAGTGGGAAGGGGGTTGGATCAGAATGCCCACACATGTACCTCCTTATGAACATTAACAAACTTAGGAGGCTAACTATGATTCTTAATGCCCAACTCCCACTTGCAGGGGATTTAATACTACAGATTTCACATTTAGAGGAGCAATCCACATCGTGAATCTATTTACGTCTGCAGGATCCTATGTTGATCATTTTAAGTGGGGTTGCTGACACTCGATGGAAACTGATTTACACTTGCAGGTGAAAAACAAGGAGTAACCCGTGCAAATGCATTCTGCATCTATTCTGAGTGTTCTGTTTCTCCATTTCATTCTGGTTTATATTTTGTTCTCCTGGGATTCGGAAGGAGGACAAGGACCAGAGATAATAGCGGAAACTTCATATACCTCCCGCTGCAGAGGGTAGGATTTAAAAAACAGCTTCAGCCCTTCAGGGTAGCAGTTGGGCCTGTTCAGAGCAGGCTAACAACTAACGAATCTGGATAGTTCTCTGCAAAGCGTGGAGTGGGGTTTGGGTGGCACAACTTCCTGCTGGCATAGTTAAAAGCTGACTATCCACCACCACCATACACTCCTGTTCACTGTTCCAGGAGATGGGGCAGGTTATTGGAGGGCGCCTCTTCTTGACAAAGGAAGTGCACTGTACCCAAAAAAGGAAGGGGGCACGGAATAGGGGAAAAAATAACTTTTATCTCTGTAATGGCACTCTCTTACAATGATATGACCAACAGCATATCACCTCGTAAACTAAGCACTTCTAGGATGCCTGTCTCCTATGGTGGATATGGGGGGTGTTCCTTAGAAGGTTAAAAGGTCACATAAGATGGATAGTGGAGTAACGTAGTAATTCAGCCATGTTCCTCTTCCTTTTCTTTGTTTATCTTGACCTTATAGGGGGCCTAAATGTATAAATAGGATAGAAGAAACAGGCTGTAAGGTAGGCCCACTTACTATACCCAATGTTGGTTTGCATCTTCCTGAAATAAGTTTTCTGGTGAAGGATATAGGATTTAGCCCTGATGAATGCCTGAGACGGCTTTGGCTAGAAAGGAATGGGCAGAAACATGGTGGCAAGCAATGAGCAGGATTGAGCATAATACCCACTTGACTACCTTAAAACAAAACCTCTATTTTCCAAGTGTTTTTAATCTTATCAAGGATGCCACCTAATAAAAGAATTTCTTTGTGGGTTATCCTTAGATATTTCTATTGCATCTGATTGAGAATTTGATTTCAAGCTAGATAATTTCTAAGAACTCCGTCAAGATAGCCCCACTTGAGGTTGAGTCCGCCCTGGCAGTACCATCTCCCTAGGGTGGGACGAGGTGGCCGATGATGAAGCATGTCACATTACGTGAGTGAGCCCACCTTGTTCAAATCTTTAGGATTTTTTAGGATTTGCTTATTATGTAACTCTGGAAGAGGAAGACTAACATCTAAAAAAAACTGCTAGAATAAGGGACATTGAATAATGAATGGTGGGCTCCTTGCAATTCTGTGTTTCCTAAGATTAAGTGAGGCTAGCATGAGCCCCATGGAAGCCTCTGTGTTCTCACCCAGTGTTTGAGTGACCCTGTCATAAGCAGCCCATTTCATTCCATGTCACCCTTAGTTGTCTGCACGTCCTACACGTGGTCATATATTATTTTATGAATAATGTTATCTGTGGTTTGCATTTTGATGAGTTAATAATGCAAAGCTACATCAAATGTTGAATTACAAGGGTTTTTTGAGTTTGAGTCCTAACTTTTAAAGTCTCTCCGATTGAACTGTTTTCTGGGAATTTATGGGTTTAATACTAAGGAAATAGCTTTAAGTTGATTCCAACCCAATCTTAACTCTCCCTTAACTAAGTGCTCTGGAGGCGTGTCCTTTGTTCTTGCAGGGGATAGCTTGTGGTAATGTTATTTAGGCACTGTGTAATGGGCTCTGTATCAGCCTGACCCTGCTTCTTGTACTTGGTGTAATGAAATCAGTACGTAAGTAAAGCAGTACAAATTGGATATAAAATTGGCTATGAAATGTTTTTTTATTGCAGCCTATTGCTACAGAGCTAACTGCTCCTTGTCTCCTTTCAACTGTGCTGCTACCAGGGTACCATGGAAGCTTGTCAAGATTCGACATCAGAGTCTTCAGTACCAACACTACACTATACCATGAAGATACTGGGCCCTGATTTTAGAAAAATTAGAAGGACAGGGACAGGTTTTTAATCTGGTCCAGTGCACATCCTCCCAAAGTTAAGTATAAATAAGTAAGGTACACTGTTCCACAGGGAAACCGCAGGTCGAGAAGGCACTATTAAAAGTAGAAGTCAGGGCCCTCAGACACCCAATGGGTGTCATGCTTCATCATAGGGCCTGCTCCTCGTCGGGCTAGCACTGCAATATCTGACGGGCCCCTCAAGGGGGCTCTTTGCCTGAGAGCTTTTTTGAATATGTGCTGTGGTTATACGTAGGGGTAGATTCAGACCTACGAGGAGAAGTGAAAAGCTGGGGATTAAAATTGGCTATAAACCCTAACATCAATTTATTTATTCTTCATAACGGGTCAAGGTGAAGGTTAAAAACCCAGCGAGTGATTAGGGGGATAATGTTCCTCCACTCTGCCAGGAAAAGAAATTTTAGGGAAAAGGGAAATTGATCCTACAACTCTAAATGATGGTCGACATGTTTCACGCCTATGTTGTCCGTAACCGATCATTTGGCGTTTCTCCTAAGCTTCACTAGAAAACTCAAAATAAGTAATGGGTAAGTGAAAAGAATATAAACTTACATAAAAAGTTACATAGAAAAACCTAATAGGTCATGGCCTGTGGAAACAGAGGGGAAAGAAATATATATACACAGTTACTAATGTCACTGCATCAACATACAATTAGTACACTGACACTCATGGTTGCATGCACACATGCTAAGGGTCAAAACAAAATGTGTTATGACTCAGCATGAACCCGCCAACTTCATACATGAATCACCATCAGTAACTCAAGATAATAAAACCTGATTTCTTACCCTCCTATATTAGAGAAAGGGCACCTTGGGAAAATGTGAGCCGTGGGACTACCATGGCCCTGCAAATAGACAAACACTAATACGTGAAACAATGTATATTAATGTGGCTAAGTTGTATTAAAACACAAGGTGAGAGGGGATGTAAGTTATCCCCCTATATATGTAATAAAAGGAACACCAACTGCCATCCAAGTGAGGGAGGCGCAATGGCTTATGTATAGGAGGTAAGTAACCTCATTATATCAAATGTAATAGGTAAATAAGTTACTGTCACCAAAATAAAATGGACAGATCAACTAAGTGGACAGGTCAGGTGTGAGGGTGGTCAGTACCTTTATAGAGTGTCAAAAGAGAAGTTAATTAAAAATTGTCATCAAACCCATAGGGCAGGTATGTGGGAGGAGGAAGCCACCGTAGGTCAGGAGGAGGAAAGGGAACTAAATGGCCGTACCATTAGCCTTACGGAACAGGCAGCCAGGGGCTGGAAAAAAAAAAGTTAGAAAAGAAATGTGTGGCCCACCGTAGGTACGAACTTATTCAGAAGGGGAGCTGACACCGGGGCAGATGCTCAAAGGCAAGTAAACCCGGAGAGAGCAAAAAATCGATAACCAAATTGGTTACCAGATTGACACTGTGTGGAGCCAGGTGACCACAAACCCAAAGAAGAACGGGTCGCGGATATCACCATGTGTTAGTCACTTAAATTGAATGCGCTAGTCTCCAGGAGAAGTACTCTGAAGTAGGTTCTAACACATCCGAGATAAACCGCTCAGGAGGGAGCACGGTTATCACACGTGCTAACAAGCCCGGCACAAGAAGTCCCACTAACGGGGTAATCATAGATAAAAAAAGCAGCAAACAGTGTACTCACGTCTGCCTGATGAGTCCAAACCTCGAGACCCACCTGGCGGCTGAAAACCCGGAAGTAACGGGTTTGTGAGAACCGCCGGGTATAAGGGTGATTCATGGACTAGGGGGCCATCATGAATTGTCAATTGCTCATGGGGCCACGGGCGGATAAAATGTAAAACCGCCCATAGATAAAAACAGAAATAGGGCTACAAAAGTAATTTGCTGCTGGTGCGGCAACTAACCTTAGTCTATGCTCGTGAATAGAGGAGGGTGAGGTTTTTTTTTTGTCGAAGTGTGCAGGGCAACTTAAAAATGTCTGCAAAAGAGATGATATGATAGTTGTAGAGGATTGACTGGTGATGCTCAAATAATAATTCTGGTCTGTGTCCAAATGAAAATAGGAGATACAACAATTGCTTATTGGGTGAGATGTCGTGGTCAATGATATAGGGACATATTCCTAAAAGTAGTAGGCTGCACATGATGTTGAAGTGTAAGAAATGATCACTGAGTTGGTCTATGTTGAGAAAAGAGAGAGATGATTACATTTTGCTGAAAGAGGCATGAGTAAGGGGAATGAAAGATCTGATCATGATGAAACACTAGGTGCAGTGACATTCCCACATATCATTAAGTTCTTCAGGGCTGGAAGTCCATTGTATATCACCATTTAGTCCAATGATATGAGTCTTAAGCTTAAACACCCAACGTTGTTTCCTAGCTAAAAAGCTTTTTGGGCTTGTTACCAGGAAATAGGGTGCCTCAATAATCACCCACCACAGGTCATCTGGCGTGTGTTTTTTTTCTTCAAAAAAATGAACACTCAATTTGGTTGTGGATCGTGCACACCTGATATTGCTACGGTTTTCATTCATCCTAGTTTTTACTGGTGTAGTAGTCATCCCTATGCAGCATAAGTTACACAGGCATGTAGTCATATAGATGCAGTTGGTAGTATTGCAGTTAGTATGTTTAAGTAGCCACTTCCCTATTGGTTCAAGATCAAGGGAATCAACTCGTCCGGTCAGTGGACAAACGCTGCAGTTACCACATGAATGGTGACCTTGTACCGGAGGAAGATGCCAAAGTGTGGACTGTCTAGATTCAGGACAGAATATTTTAGGGCGGGTATGAACAATCAGATCCTTAATATTCTTAGTACCCTTGAAAGCGAAGAAGGGTTTGGGTATTTCTTCACCCCCACTTCTAAGTATAGACCATCATTTGTTGACAATCTTTTTGATGGTGTTGGACAGAGGGGTGTATGTTGAGACACAGGTCAATCATGTAGGAGGTGGTTTGGATTGGGTGGCCAGTAAGGTGTCTCTGTGGTTATTCCATGCCCGTTTACGAGCTGAGTTGATGATCTGTCATGGATAGTGTCTGTCACTTCATTTCTGTGTAAGGTCATTTGCTTGAAACTCAAAGATAGAACTGACACTGCAATTCTGACAAAGTCTAAGAAATTGGCAATGAGGATGATGGCTATCATATAAGAGTAGGCTGTTAAGGCCAGTAGTCTCATGGTAAGTGCTGGTCTCCAGTTTGCCCTGGTTGATGGAAATTATCCGATCCAAGAATGAAATGTGGCTATCTAAAGTGGTCGGAGTGAACCTAAGGAAGGGGTCCAAACTATTGATCCAAGTATTGAAGGTACCAACCCACTGTAAATTTCCGTGCCATATGATCAGGACGTCATCAATATAGCAATGCCATAGTTTGATGTCGGAAAATGGATTGGAGCTACTCAAGATAAATTGTTGCTCAAAATGGAACATGTACAGACAAGCTAAACTGGGGGCAAAGGTACTGCCCATAGATGTCCCATATATTTGATGGTAGTTGATCCTCAACTGAAAAAAAATTCGGTGAGGTCTAAGGAGGCACACTGCATAATAAAGTTATTGGGGGTGTGGGACGACCAATTGTAAGCTGTTAACAAATCCTCAACTACCCTAAGTGTGGCTTCTTGAGGTATATTAGTAAAGAGGGCTTCAACATAAAGGCTGATCAGAGCATTAACTTGCTCAGTTGCATTAATGGAATTGATGAGGTTGAGAACATCTTTTGTATCTTTTAAGAATGTGGGAGTCTGCCTCACAATAGGTTGAAGAAAGTGATCACAAAAAATGGAGAGAGGTTCAAGGATAGAGCCTATACCCAAGACGATAGGTCAGCCCGGGAGTGTCTGGATTCCCTAATGAATTTTAGGGAGGCAATAGCAGTATGGTATGCGAGGATGGTGGGTGGCCGAAATTCGGCCTCTTTGTGGGTAATCCATGCGTTAGTCTCAGCTTCATTGATCATGGTCCGTATAGTACGTTGGAGCCTTCCTGTAGAGTCCTGTGATATTGGGTCATAATAGAATGTGTTACTCAGGAGATGTAGGAATTCTTGTCTATACATCTGTGAGTCCAAGATGACAATTCCTTCTCCTTTATCTGCTGGCTTGATAACTATTCTGGAATCTTGAGCCAAAGTCTTGAGCACAGGACAAGGTGTTCATAAAGAGTTGTTTGGGACCCAGTTTACTCACATCAGATAGGACTGCTTTTTCAAATGCAAGTAATTTGGATGGCATAGCAATGGTTGAGGGGGGTAAAAGTCGAGGGATTCCTAAGCCCAATATCTTCTCATAAAGACTCTGTGGGTCTATCCCTAAAGAAAAAATGCAAGCAGATCTTCCTGAAGAATTGAGATAATTTACAATTAAGGCAGAAAAAATCCTCTCTAGGGGTGGGTACAAAGCCCAACCCTTTGTTCAAGACATGCACTTCGTCCATAGAGAGGGGTCTTTGTGACAAATTAACCACTAGGTCTTTGTCTGGTTCTTGCTTCGGATCCTGGTAACGATCTGTGGTTCTTCCTTGGCCCAATAAACATGCCAACCTCTTTCTCTGTGTCTGCCTCTTCCTCTGCCCTGGTCTCAGCCTAAAAAAGGCAAAAAGGGCATCATGGGCCGTGGCTGGAAAAAAGGGTAGTGAGGTTGCCATAGTGGAGGTTGGTGCATTTGGAAATGAAGTAAATTGTAGTAGGGTTGGGCATACCCTCATCTGTACTCCAACCATCCAATGAGGAGCTACTACTGTAGGTCCTTGGTGTTCTATATGAGGGTCCAGATTAATCTGAGAACCGTGATTGGGTATCCACCTCATAATCATCCTTGATATAAAGATATACCTTCTCTCTGCTAAATTTTGTGATGTCTTTTTGTAGTTTGTTAATCTTTTGTTGAGTGAGATATTCTTTGGTCTCATTTAGTTCAGTGTTGATCTCAACCAGCTGGTTCTTAAAGGCTGTTCGAGGTAAAGTAGTCTTGAGTGTATTTTCTGCCAGGTTAATCTCAATTGTGATGGAATCTGCTAATCTCTTCGATGTGTTAATAATCAAAACTACCCAGTCCCATGGTGCACTTCCATGCTATTTGGGCCCAGTCTTTCCTAAAGACCAAGTCTTGTAGTCAGATCTGGGGTACATTGGTTACAATCAGGACATTGGGAGCTATATTGGCCCGGAGGTATTCGGTCATAAGAATGCCATGAAATATCATTTTAATGAGTTCACGTTTCAGAGAGGAGAGTTTATCCCAATCCTCCTGAAGGCTACCCTAGGGTCCAGTCCCATCATTACCAAGAATAGATGGGGTCTGCAAGATGGAAGTAACAACATAGTCATCAAAGCTCAGGGCCCTGGAAATCTTCCATGATGGCCTAGCTCAAAGTCAATACGGGAGGGTAAGAAATCAAGTTTTATTATCTTGAGTTACTCATGGCGAGTCATGTATGGAGTTGGCGGGTTCATGCTGAGTCAGGACACATTTTGTTCTGACCCTTAGTGCACTGACATTCATGGTTGCATGCATACATGCTAATTTTATGTTGATGCAGTGACATTAGTAACTGTGTATATATTTCTTTCCCCCTCTGTTTCCACAGGTCATAACCTATTAGGTTTTGCTATGTAGCTCTTTATGTAAGTTTATATTCTTTTCATATACCCCTTACTGATTTTGAGTTTTCTAGTGAAGCTTAGAAGTTCTTTTTCATTTTTGGTCGCCAATTAATCTGTTGCAAACAACATAGGCGTGAAGCATGTCGACCATCATTTAGGGTTGTAGGATCAATTTCCTATTTCCCTAAAATTTATTTTCCTGGTAAAGTGGAGGAACATTGACCTAGCCCCATTATGAGGAATAAATAAATTGATGTTAGGGTTTAGAGCCAATTTTAATCTCATGTCTCCAGCTTTTCACTTCTCCTCATAGGTCTGAATCTACCCCTACGCATAACCGAGGCACATGTCCAAAAAAGATCTCTGGCAAAAAGCCCCCTTGAGGGGCCCGTCAGACATTGCAGCGCCAGCCTGACGAGGAGCAGGCCCTATGATGAAGCATGACACCCATTGGGTGTGTGAGGGCCCTAACTTCTACTTTTAATGATACTGGACCCTGGCCTTGACATGCTTTGAAGACAGTAGGTGCAGAAAATGGCCACTGCTTCTGTCCTCCACTTACTATCCATGCCTTCCATTACTCAAGGCATACTTGCACTCATTCCTCATGCAGCACATGGCACTGCAGATAGTGAGCACAGGGCAAAACCTTTAGACTTACTAAGAAAACAATCCCATACTCCCTGCAGGGTATGACTGCAGCCGTCCATTATGTGCACTTTGCCATAATCTGTGCCGAATAACTTTGTCCTAAGCACTAACAGGACATGTGGCATGACTTTCAGTCATACCCTTTGACTTTTACCCCACTCTGAAGAGCCCAGTGGGCACGGGCCACAGAGTGTAGCATTCAACTACACAATGTACCAAAAGCTCCTGCCCTCAGCTTTCATCTTGCCTTGTGGACACTGAGTACTTAGCTTTGCTTTAGGAACTGTGGCCTCCTCAATGCATCCTAAAAAGGAGACAGGGCCAACCCTTATTTCCATCTGGGACCTTGGTTTACAGTACAGAATAATGTTGATTGATTTACCCTGGTATTGACACTGACTTCATTACAGTCAAGGAGGACTAGTGTGGCCTGTGCTTGTGCGCATTCCTGCTATTCATTTTCTATTCGGCGAAGGCATATATTACTTCACATTCAGATCATGTTGAATTCACAGCTATAGATTCCATCCAGCCCAGATGTCACACAGATCCTTTTCAATAGATGTTAGTCACATGTTTCTCATATATCGCTCTAAGGGCAAGACAACAGGGCTGCCTTCCCATTGACGCTTCTCAGTCTTTTTTTATTTTTTTTATTTTTATAACAGCGACGAGACCCATGGACAGGTGGCATAAGGGTCAAAACGTCAACCCAATTTGACTAAATCTTTACGCAGGGCCTCAATATTAGTATGAAATGATTAGCAATTTGCAGCTATACAAGTTCACATCAGATTCTGCTTAAGCACTTTTGTCACCTACACTACGTGTATTCCCGCTATACTCACTATGCTCACCTTTAGTGGAAAAGGAGCCTGGCGGCACAGTGCACAAACATAAACTCCTCTGAATGTACAAGATCATGAAAAGCTGGATGTGTTCATTTTGTAGAAGTTTTATGCATTTCTTAAAAACATTTGAATCTTTGAACATTGTTCTCATAAAATAATAATAATTAAACACATTCTATCACTCTTGTCTTCCTTTTCTTTGTTTGATTATCCCCCCCCCCCCACTATAATAATGGATATAGTGTAGCCTTTATTTTATTTGAAATAGGATTCAAATATTTCTATGGGATATACTGTTCTTTGATTATTTTCATCTGTTCTTGAAAGCACCAACAGAGCATGGTCCGCAGTATGCTCCGTAGGTCAGTAGGAAGAGGACATGGCCTGTAGTCAGTATCTTGTTTCTTGGCAGCCATAGGTCATGGCTGGGAGCCATGATCTGGACCTGTCTTTGAGACCACAGGTCCCTCAGCACTTTGCCAGAGTATTGCTTGTAGACATACCTCCAAGAGGCATTTGGCAACTATTGACATTCCCTCAATGTTAGTTTGTATGCATTTGGTTTGGCTTTGGTACATAGTTGGGCTAATGCATTCTGAAATCTTTGAAGAGATGCATTTGATATGCTTATAAACTATTAAGATAATGATCATCCATACAACACTTTTCTTATTACAGTGATAAAGCACTATATGAGTCTTTGCAGGAGCCTATGTGGCTACAGTAGAGCCTAAGCCCAGAATTCATTTTAAAGTTAAATAATACCTTGATTTTGTAAGGGATAATTATGTGTCTAGCAACAAAGCCACAATACACATAGCACATTTTAGTAGCCCATTTCCAATGGGGCAATGAGATGAATCAGAAATGAGCTATGCATGAAGAAAAACCTAATTACAAGAATTATTTATAGAGTTGTATATCCAATTTGTCAAATGGAAAGTATAATTTGAAAACTAAGTTCTGATGCCAGCATTCACGGAAAGGAGTTCATTTTATGTGTGAAAAAAACAAAGGATGTTTTTTACAACAGTGTACCTACCTTGAATAAATTATGTTAACAGAAGTAAATTGCTATTGCAATTAAACTGAAAATGGTCTTTTTGTACACGCATCAGAAGTATACACTTAGCTGTTCTACAAAGTATTGGAATATATGCCTACATCCCATTACTAGAAAATAGATTTTCATTTTAAAATATTTATGAGGCGGGCAAACGCCTTCTGCGATTTTAACATTATTGCAAAGACAGTCCTCAGTGTTTTCATAATCTGCATATATTATCGCCAGTTGCTCTATTCTGTCAATATGCCAACAGTAACTGTTCAGAACATCAACACACTTCAAAGAGTTTATAAACCTCAACAGCCACTGGTTATACAGATGAATATTTTGGTATCCACAAGATTCCTGAAGATTGTGGCATATAGTAAGCCACGATTAATCCACCTCATTGTTATCAGCTGTTACTTACAATAAGACCTATTAAACCGTCCAGCGTCAAAAGGCTAGTCTTCAGAACGTGCCCAAGTAAATGTATGATTCGAGCTCAGACGCGCCGAAGAGCAATCATATCAGGGTCTCGGTATCGGGCAATTAAGGGTGAAAGTGGGGCTCAACCAAGTTATCCTAGGTCCGGTTTATGCATTCAAGACAGAGACAGCTCTTTGGGTCTTTGTCAGCGGTGTGAATGTGGGCGACTGCTCATGCATTCCATCCGCATTTAATTAGTGCCATTGTTTTCTAGTGCTGGGTACCAGCACTCAGTTGTCATAAAGAAGTCTGCTGCCAAGAAATGAGACCACCAGCTTTTCAATGTTATTGTGTGGCACCTTGGATCAAGGGAGATGAAAAGCAGCACATGCAGGTAAAAACCATTCCTGCATCACCTTTCCACTTCTGGCGATATAGTTCAATGTTTAAACATGTTCTTTCTCCTACCCGTGTGCTCAACAGAGCACGACAGAAGACTGGCTGTCACTCAAGAATGTAAAGCCTTCCATGTCTATATAGTAGAGGTGCTACAATAGAGCTCTTTGCTTCACAACCTCTTTGCATTGTCTATTGGTGCACAGATTGCTTCTAATCCCAACTAAAACATAAATAACTGTGATGATCTGTAGAAGTGGCTTATCTTTAGCAATGGTGTGTCCACCGAATTCATTACTCAGAACTCATAAGTGCAGTGCTCATTCCGAAGAACAAAAGGTAGGCAGTGCACCTTGAATTTCAACACCGCTTAGCAAAAGGCTTCACATCTCTGACAGCTGAAAGTGTATTCAGAAACTTCAATTCCCATAAGGTCACATAACTCTCATGAGGTTTTTAAAGCATAAGTGGAAGTCAAAGCTTAATTCAGTGAAGTATTCTAGGGAATTGTTGGAAATGGCCCTTTTTATCCCCAAAAATGTTGCTTCTGACCTCCTGTTTTTGATCCTGTGCTAAATCTGTTTTTGCTGGCTTTAGGACTCTGGGCACTTACCACTGCTGACCAGTGCTAAAGTGCCAGTACTCTCTGTCTAAATGGTATTGGTGATTGGTTTATCCCTAGTATAGTGCACCAGGTGTGCCCAGGGTCTGTAAATCAATGCTACGAGTGGGCCTGCAGCACTGATTGTGCCACCCACATGAGTAGCCCTGCGAACATGTCCCAGGCCTGCCTGTGTGTGGAATTTTAAACTGCCATTCTGACCTGGCAAGGGGCACCCACTTGCCAGGCCCAAACCTTCCCTTTTATGACATGTAAGTCATCCCTAAGGTAGGCTCAAGGCAGCCCCATGGGCAGCGTGCAGTGTATTTAAAAGGTAGAACATGTACTGGTGTGTTTTACATGTTTTGATAGTGAAATACTGCTAAATGTGGTTTTCACTATTGCAAGGACTATCTTTCCCACACTGTAACATGGGGTTTGCCTTGAAATGTATTTTGAGTGTAATGTCCCATTGGGAGCAGATAGAGATGTGGCGTTTGGGGTCTCTGAACTCACAATTTAAAACTATAACTTTTGGTGAATTTGGTTTTTGAATTGTAAGCTTGAAAATGCCAGTTTT
This sequence comes from Pleurodeles waltl, assembly GCF_031143425.1. Classification (NCBI taxonomy): domain Eukaryota; kingdom Metazoa; phylum Chordata; class Amphibia; order Caudata; family Salamandridae; genus Pleurodeles; species Pleurodeles waltl. The sequence continues at coordinate 729,809,272 of NC_090440.1, read as the reverse complement.
AGAAAGTGGGCATTTTCTTGATTACACATTCTGTGCCTCTGCCTGTCTGGGTCAGAATGACAGTTGGGTTGTTTGTGAATTAATTCTAGACAGTCACACAAACGGTGCTGAGGTGTCCCCTGCATATCCTGATGGGTCTTCCTGAGCTAGAGTGGTGGAGGAGCTGACATTTGCACCTAAATAGGGCTGTGCCTGTCCTTACACAAAGCAGTCTCCAACCCCCTGGAGTGTGTCTGGAGCCAGGAAAGGCAGGGTCTTGTGTACTACAAAGACGTTTCTTTGAAGTTTACCTACTTCGAAGGCAGAAATGGGCCCCACAAAGTTAGAATCTTTCTGGACTAAGAACATTCTGCCAGGAAGAAGAGCTGGATGCTGTAGGAAGGACTGCCACTCTGCCTGTTTCTTTGCTGTGCTGGCCTGGTGCTTTCTGCTTCTGTCCTGGGAGTGAAAGGACTGGAATTTACTTTCTACATCCTGTTTCCAAAGGTTCTCCAAGGGCTTGGACTGAGCTGTTAAGAAGTCTGAGGGACACCAAAGACTTCATCGACTAGCACCTGAGCTCCCTTGTTTAGAGTCTTGACTTGCCAAGTGGTGCCAAATCCAGTTCGCTTGAGAGTGAATTCTGGTGCAACCAAGAAGAAACCAAGTACATTGACTCTAAAACGACTAAGGAACCAACGCTGCTGTCCAACTCTGGGCCGCTACTTGCACCGGAACCATGGTACCCGCTAACTGCAAAGACTTTGACTGATGCTGCCAGTCCGGCACTGCTGTAGCTGCTTCAAAGCCCCGCCACACCGTGAGTACAGATTGCCATGTCATCGACGTCTGTGGCACCCGCCTCTGATTCCGCGCAGCACCCGTGGCCCTGTGGTGTGATTGCAACACTGAGATGTCGACACCTCATCTCATGTCTTGACCTGGTGGATACATCGACCCCACCTTGTCGTAAAGAAGTGACACCTCGTGACCAACACTGCATCACCTCCCCTGCAACCGTAAGGAACCGATGCCTCACCTCCCCTGTCTAGCAGTAAGGAACCAATGCCTCACCTCCCCGGTAGCAGTAAGGAAAAGATGCCTCACCGGCTCCAGCGATGCCTCACCTCGCTGATTCCGTATGACATCTTTGTTTCCGCATCATTTTCAAAAGCACTGTGCCTGGGTCTGTGCGACACTGTGACCGGCCCGCACTTCCTTTGCGAGAGGCATCAGACTGTTATGAGCAACTCCCTCAAGATGTTGTTATAGCCCCAGTTGGAGCTATTGTGTTACTAAGCGCTGCACTTAGATTTAATCATGGAGAATTTTTATTTTTGCTTGTGTATTTTTGGATTTTTTGTTGTTTCGGTCTTATTTTACTCAGTTAAACATTGGCTATTTTTTTTAACTGGTGTGGAGATGTTTGTGGTGTTTTCACTGTGTTACTCCGTATGTGTACAAATACTTCACACATTGCCTTTGAGATAAGCCTGACTGCTCGTGCCAAGCTACCAAGGGAGGGTGAGCAGGGGTTATCTTAGCTGTGTGACTCCCTCACCCTGACAAGAGTGAGGGTACCTTCTTAGACAGGGTGCAAACCACTTCCAACTAGAAACCCCATTTCTGACAGGAATTCATTTGGATTTTGGAAGCAAACTTTAATAGTTTAAAGTACTGATTCAGATCATGATTAGGAGTATAAATGTATACTTTGTTGTACATTTTTGATTATAAGCTACTTGAGTAATGGAAAGAATCCTCAACACCTGAAAAAACTGTCAATATAAATATTTTTCATGAGCTACCTATTTGTACTTAAGGTAGTGGTAAGAGTTTAGGAAATCAAATAATTGGTAACAGTATCAACCATATACTTGTGATGTGTTCTGTTGTCTCTTTGGAAAGCACATTATCAACCACAAGGGTATCCTAGGGCTGATGAATGGCAATTTATTCTACAGTTTAAGAAACATCCTTGAATATATTACAGAATCAGCGTGCGAGCTCTCACAAAACAAACAGTAGATGTCCAAATCAGAGATGGTGAGATTTGTTAAAAGCAAAATAATATCAAGGTTATAGATATTGTTCATATTTTATTCAAGGAATATCAGAGTTGTGCCTGGACTCCCTGTCATATGGGTAAAAAGTTATTCTTATTAAAGGTATCACCATTTTTTTTTAATATCTGCTACAACCCAATAGACATCAGCACACAGCAGATTAACACGTCAGAAATCTTAGCAAATATAAATAGAGAAATACTATTTTACAGTTTTCTATACATAAAACAGTTACTTAATATCTCTGTAAAGCACTGATATAGGAAAACAGTGAGCACAATTGCTAGGTGAAACCAGAGAATTTTGAAGTTATTGTAATTCTGTAACAAGTAGAAAGGGATCAATGATAAGATGGCTGCCAGCATTGGGTGTTTTCTTCCCTGTTTTCAAGGCCCAGCACCTATTAATGGAAGTGCCTCCGCTCACACCAGCAGTGTGTTTCATGGATGAGTGCTTGTCTCTCCCTTGTCCAGAACTCTACTGTGAGAGATGGGTTTCTGATCTATTATTGTATAAACTAAGATTCTGGCTTTGCTGTACAAGGTTTGCCTTCACACCCATGGGTGTCACAAGTGACCTTAGTTCAATGCATCAGCAATTGAATGTGAAGAACAAGGGTGTTGTAGCCCCACACAACCCTGTTCAATTCATAGTTGAAATGGTGTCCATATTTCTAGGTTAGTATCTGTCCTTAAACACGAATCAAGGGATCCAGTAGTAATTTGAAAAAAACAATTTCATTCTTTAAAAAGCAAACACACTGCACTAAGAATAAGACCCTTTATGCTTAGAAGTGTTTATTTCAAAAGTCACCCCATGCTTAGCACATCTTAAATAACCACACAAAAGATTATTAAAATTACACAAATGCATGTTGTGAACAACAAGAATAAAATAAACATTCGTACCATAGGTAAAATGTCATCCAGAAGCCTAACACCCTAAAACGTACTCCTCTGAGCTATACCATGAGAGCATGGAGTAGTGTATCTTGCATCTTGAGTTTCTCAGGGAGAATCAACACACTGTATATCTATTTACAGCAAAATGCTGTGGTTATCAGCAGTCCGGAGCAAGTGTTACACATCGGCAGCAGCTTTCCAGACTTGGATTAGTATCAGTTTCAGTGCAGAACGAGATGCTGCGGCATCATGGCAGTCTGATAGAGTCTGTTAAGATCTTCTAACAGTATCTTGCATGATAATCTGGGGTGAAGGGCCTCTTCCAATATGGTCAATTGGCAGGCCTTTTGTACTACATCTTATCTTAAATGGGAATTTCCGAAATAACATTTGGGAATGTCTTACGCAACCTTTGGAATGTCTGACATAACCTGCGTGCATAAATATGCTAGTCTAGTTGTGTGAGATCGGGTTGAAGTAAAAAAAATATGACCAACCACGATGAAGCATGGGTAAGATACAACGGGTGGATTAGCCCTGATCTATGCTTATCTTTGGGTTTAGAAAACTTTTTGAAGAAAACATTTGCAGAAGGTAAAGCTCAGCAGAGCAAGGCTGCAGGTGGTGTCCATGAAGGGAGCGTCATCGAAAAGGAGCTACTGGATGAAGTCATGGTGAAGATTTCTATGTTTTCGACTTTTTAGAAACTCAAATATCTCCAGCAAGATGAGGTATGAAGCTGCAGCTGACATGAGTTCCAGGAGACCAGATATTCCTTTGGTGAAGGACCACTGAAGAGGATTTGCTGCTGTGGCAAAGAGTGTAGTGGGAGCTGCTATAGAGAGGCCGACTGGTGATGCACATTGGGCAAATATACAGTACAAGCAGGTAAGGCCCAATCTTCTCTTGGATCTTAGAGATGTTTTTAGCCAAAAGAAATTTCAGTCCCAAGCTTTGGATTTTGGCTGTTTTGGCACCTTTTAGCACCACAACTAGGGGTCTAGCACAAGAGAGGCACCATTTGGGAGGAGGAGGGTTGGGTTAGGACTCACTCAGACTGGGTCCAAGTGCAGATTCAATATGGTGGGAGCCTGTTAGTCCCTGTGGCTCTGAAAAGGAGGCCAGCAAACTAGCCCTTTGAGTCACTGGTAGCCATAGGTTCAGGTGAAGAAGGAGGGCTGAAGCAGCAGTGCAGGCCTCTGAGGGTTCAAGGCAGGCTTCAGGCAGCAAAACAGTCCTTCCATGTGCAGCAAAGCAGTCTTTCAGCAAGCCACAGCAGCAAAAAGGCATCTGAGAGTCCTTCTGCAGGTCCAGAAAGTGAACTGAAGAGTAGGTCTGAGGGCTTGGAATTTCCTGACTCCCCTGCTCTGGGTCTAAACAGGCTGCAGGGACAATGCAATGGTGAGCCCTTTGTGTGAAGGCAGAGCAAAGACTATTGAGGTGCAAGTTGGGCTGTGCCTAGCTTTGCCCCCCCTTCAATCCTACCAGCAGATGGCCCATTCAGGCACCCCTAATCCCTTTACTGTGTGACTGTCTGGGAGGAATTTCCAAAGTCTAACTGCCAACTACACCCAGTCATGTAACCTAAAACAAGCTTCAGGCACCAAATGGCAATGGGCAGGAAAATGCAAACGTTCCAAAAGTGCAGTTTTTAGAATTGTAATTTATAATCTGGCTTTACCGTTAAAGAGAGCTTTTAATTACAAGTTCATAGATATGAACATGAAATGCTTAATTGTAATTTATAATCTGACTTTACCATTAAAGAGGGCTTTTAATTACAAGTTCATAGACATGAGCATGAAATGCTTACCTACTCCCAATCAAACGTCAGCACTTATTATTAAATGTAATAAGCCAACCCAATGTTATCCTACGGGACAGGTAGACCTCATAGTAGTAAAACATGAAGTTAGGAGTTTTTCACTACCAGGAAATGTAAAGCTTAAAAGTACATGTCCAACCTTTTAATTACAATGCACCTTGCCATATGGGCTACCTGCGGCTACCATAGGGATGATTTGTATGCAAAAAGGGGTACTTTAAGGCTTGGCAAAGGGGTTATATTGCCAATTTGAATTGGCAGGTTAAACTGCATTCAGGCTGCAATGGCAGGTTTGGGGCATGTTTTAACAGGCCACTTAAGTAGATGGCACAATAAGTGCTGCAGGCCCATTCGTAGATTTAACTTAAAAACCTTGGGTATCTGGTATGTGTCAGAAATGGGGTTTCTGGTTGGCTAGGGTATGCACCTAAGCCAGGCAGAACTCACCCACTCTAGTCAAGGCAAGGGAGTTACACGTCCAGGATATCCCCTGCTAACCCATTTGATAGCTTGGCATGAGCAGTCAAGCCTATCCAGGAGGCAATGTGGAAATCGTTTGCACAACACACACAACACATGTGACGCACTATCCCCACCGCAAAGAAAACACAACACCAAGTTATATAAAAATAAACTGTATTGCACCAAATATAATTAGACCAAACATAACATGTCAACAATACCCTGCTACCCAAGCAGTTGTCAGTACGTTATATGGTACACTGCGGAATAAGCAGTAGTCATAATAGAACACATAGGGCCTGATTCTAATGTTGTCGGGAGCCGCCCGCCAAGCTAGCGCCGCTGAATGACCGCACCGCGGTCAAAAGACCGCGGCGGCCATTTAGACATTTCCTCTGGGCCGGCGGGCGCTCTCCAAAAGAGCGCCCGCCGGCCCAGAGGAAATGCCCCTGCAACGAGGACGCCGGCTCAGAATTGAGCCGGCGGAGTTGCAGGGGTGCGACGGGTGCAGTTTGCACCCGTCGCGTATTTCAGTGTCTGCTTAGCAGACACTGAAATACTTTGCGGGGCCCTCTTACGGGGGCCCCGCGGCACCCCCTACCGCCATCCTGTTCCTGGCGGGCGAACTGCCAGGAACAGGATGGCGGTAGGGGGTGTCAGAATCCCCCATGGCTGCGCAGCAAGCTGCGCCGCCATGGGGGATTCAAAGGGCAGCGGTAAACCGGCGGGAGACCGCCGGTTTGCCTCTTCTGACCGCGGCCGAAGCGCTGTGGTCAGAATGCCCTGCGGGGCACCGCCGGCCTGTCGGCAGTGCTCCCGCCGACCCTGGCCCCGGCGGTCTTAGACCGCCGGGGTCAGAATGACCCCCATAGTTTACTTATTATTCTGCAACATAAGCAGTAGTCAGGGATCACATTACTAAAGAAATGCACATATCCTAAATGCCTATACCAGGAACATTAGACAGCGTATGACAAATCATAAACACATATTGGCATAAAATACCCCTAAAAGGAACATCAACACATGTATGGCACATCAACGAAAGACACAGGTTAACATATCAGTCCCAGCAGGCCCATAAAAGGAATGGGAGCAAAGCATATGTCCATTAAAGGTACCTGAGGCTGATGGAAGGGCACCTCTAGTGCCACGAAGCATATAAGGGGGGCCACCAGCGCTCCTTGCGCACAACGGGGGCCTCGCATTAATGTTTGGAAGGAGGTGGGCGGCACTCACCTCCTCTGGGTTTCTCTATCGGGCCCCTCCTGGGGCCCGTGATCTCTGGGAACCCCCCCTCTGGACCTTAAACGGCCTTTCATGCCAGGAGAGGAGGGGGAAGGCAAAGCCCAATGGCACTTTGGTGCCCTAGAGGGGACCGTGCGGTGCGGGGGCCTCTGGTGAGGCTTTCTTCCCCATCCGCGGTCTCCCCAAAGAAACAATCAGGCCCCCGGTGGGGCGCGGGCCTCCGATGAAGCTTCCATCCCCACCCGGCTCTCACAAAAGGAAAGAAGCCTGCCCATGCCGCAGCAGTGAGCAGGCACAAAAATGGGTAGCTGCTTGTGCCCCAGGGGCAACTCCCTCTGCGTGCTTCACCCTTGGGGCACTTAGAGGAGCCCAGCAGCTCCTATCACTGCTCCCTTGTGCCCCAGGGGCACCAGCTGTAGTGCATCTCCGATGCGCTCGGATTTTGGAGAGAGAGAGCCCGGGTTGCGGCGGTGAGGCTCCCTCCGGTCCCTTAATAAAGCGCTTTCCAGGTGCTATATAAAAAAAAATTTGCAAGGCGCCTTCAGGGTGCTGGGGGGGGGGGAAGCTGTGCAGAGCGCTCCCCAGGAGCTAGGCAGCACACACAGAGGGTGCTCTTCCAAGTGCCAGCTAAAAGGGAAAACGCTCCTCCTACACTACTCCAGTGCCAGGAAAGCAGGGAATCGGGGGAAACGGGGGCCACAGCAACCAGCCCCTGGAGACAATGAATGGAGGCACAGGCGGCAGGGTTCAACAACAGGCCAGCACAAGGAAGATGCAGTCAGTGGCAAGTCCTCCTTGTGACCCAGCAGGTCACTGGTCAGCACAGCAGCATCAGTCCAAGGCGGTTCTTGGAAGGTCCTTCCAGCAGCGTCCTGTGTCCAGTCCCAAGTATGTTTCTTGTCTAAATTGTGGGGAAGAATCTCCTGTATGTATACTCAGTTTAGCAAAGCATTTCCAATGAGGAGTTTCAACCAGTTACAACTGGTTCTGGGAGTCCCCCCTCTCTCCTCCAGCACAGGCTCCAAATATCAGTTGGGGGTAAACAACCTTTTTGTGTGAGGCCAGGGCACAAAATTTACAGATGCATTTGTGCCCTGCCTCCCCCTTGACTCAGCCTAGGAAGACTATTCAGAATGCAGATGCATGTCTGTGACATCTCCACACTCCCTGTGTACAGACTGTCTGAAAAGTATGCAGAAAGCCCAACTGTCACTCTGCCCAGATGTGGATTGGAGTAAAGCTGCAAAACACCAGTCATAAGCAAACAGAAATGCTAACTTTTTAGAAGTGACATTTCTGTAATGATAATAAAAAATCCACCTACCCCAGTAAGCAGCAATTCTCATTACCATTACAACCATGCCAAACATGCCTACCTTACCCCTCATAAATCAGACAATACCCCCTACACATAATGCAGAGCATTTCTAATGCAATCCTTTGAGAAGGTAGTCCTCACAGCAGTGAGAAACTAAATTGGATGTTGATCACTACCAGGACAGGCCATTCTACCAGGCACATGTTCTCGCCTTCTACATACATAGCACCCTGCCCATAGGGCTAGCTAGGGCCTACCTTAGGTGTGACATACATGTAGTGACATACATGTAGTAAAAGGGGAGTCCTTGCCCTGGCAAGTAGATTTAGATGCCAGGTCCCTGTGGCAGCAAACTGCGCATGCAGGTCCTGCGCTAGCAGGCCTGAGACAGGTTTGAAAGGTTACTTCAGTGGGTGGCGCAAGCAGTGCTGCAGGCATACTAGTAGCATTTAATTACCAGGCCCTGGGTATAGGGATACCACTGTACAAGGGACTTACAGGTAAACTAAATGTGCCATTGGGTATAAGCCAGGGAGAGCACGTGCCCTTTAGCACTGATTAGCAGTGGTAAAGTGCCAAGAGTCATAACGTGAGCTAAAAAGGTCAGAAGAATTAGGAGGAAAAGGCAAAAAGTTTGGAGAATGACCCTGTAGAAAGGGTCAGGTCCAACAGTATGCCACTCTACAAGGTGCTTATAGGTGTATTAAATGTGCCAACTAGATGAAAGCCAATTTGATCATGTCTAGGGAAGTGAGCATAAGCCCTTTGTGCACTTTACCATTGCCACCAGTGCCAGAGTCCTAAGGCCAAAAAAACACATTTCAGAAAAAGTGGAGGAAAAAGACAAAGAGGGTCATTCTGACCCTGGCGGGTGCCGCCAAATGGCCGCTCCGCGGTCAGAAGACCACGGATGCCTTTCTGGCTTTCCCGCTGGGCCGGCGGGCGACCGCCAAAAGAGCGCCCGCCGGCCCAGCGGGAAAGGCCCTGCAACCAGGAAGCCAGCTCCAAATGGAGCCGGCGTAGTTGCAGGGGTGTGACGGGTGCAGTTGCACTCGTCGCGATTTTCACTGTCTGCTAAGCAGACAGTGAAAATCTTTATGGGGCCCTGTTAGGGGGCCCCTGCACTGCCCATGCCAGTGGCATGGGCAGTGCAGGGGCCCCCAGGGGCCCCACGACACCCATTCCCGCCATCCTCTTTCTGGCAGTGAAAACCGCCAGAAACAGGCTGGCAGGAAGGGGGTCGGAATCCCCATGGCGGCGCTGCAAGCAGCGCCGCCATGGAGGATTCCCCCAGCCGGGGGAAATCCGGCAGAAAACCGCCGGACCCGGGTGGGCGACCGCGGCTTCACAGCCGCGGTCGGAATACAAAATGAAGCACCGCCAGCCTGTTGGCGGTGCTTCAGCTGGCCTCCACCCTGGCGGTCATAGACCGCCAGGGTCAGAATGAGGCCCGAAATGTTTGGAGGAAGACTATCCTGTGGCTGACAGGTCAAACATTCATGTGAAAGGAAAAGCCCAGCAATAATTTGTTTCATGTAGGTGATACATCATCGTAATAGAAAAGCAGCTCAGAATAGGAATTGGAAGACATATGTGGCCTGGGTGGCATAGAATGTATTTAATATTTGGTAGGAGGAATTGGATCACATTGCATAGATGTTAGAGACACAGAGTGAAACAAGTCAATCTGATATTCTACACCTTGGTTTCTGCTGTGAAAATGAGACTGTGATATCTTCTGTAGTACCGCCTTTCCTTGCAACAGGAACTAAGTGAAACTGGTGAAAATATTGGATGGAGACAGTGTGTGAAGTTTCATTTGATTTACTTAGTGCTTGTCTTCATTTTCAGAATGGTTTAGGCTGCTGAAAACCCTTGCATTGCCAATTTCTGTGAGAGCACTGATTGCCACCAAAGAAGGCTTCCCTGCATGCAACTTTCAATTATGAGTTTTGGATATAGTGTCTTCACTTCGGACTTGCATCTCCAGAACAAAAACTTATCTCCATCTTCAGGTCTAGTGATTTTGAGCATTGTGGAAACAGGTGTCAAGGTCTAGCCAGAAGGCCTGCTGTATGAAACCACTCTCCGGGACCTGAAGAGTGCAGAAGGACCTGGCGGAAGAACAGTTGTGAATGTTTAAGAGAAAAAACAGTAGACTTGTTGCAACTGGACATTTCTTCATTCAGCTCATGTGAAATCTCTTCCTTGTGTCTGGGTTGAAGAAGACCCTGCAGATGGAAGAAGCTGCTGCTTCTTATAGGAAACATTTATAGCTGGATATTTTGTCGAGGACCTGAACTTGAAGTGACAGGAGCCTTCTAACTATTAGAACCCATTACAGCTGTTGAATTAGCCTTGCCTGACATTTGGAGACTTTGGGAGTACACAAATTACATAGCCTTTGATGAAGGTTAAGATCTAGAAATGTTTCAGCAGTGGAGGAATACGGCAATGTGCAACACGTATCTGTACAGTACAGCCTTCAGAAATAACATTTTGGTGGTTTGTCCTAGAGCTTTAGAATACAAAGTTCAAGGCTCCAAGACAAATGTGAAAATGGTGTATTCAGCATTGTGCAGCAGCTGTCCATGTACAGTTTGAGGTTTGGCCCTGCTGAAGAATTTATACCTTCAATAAATAAAAAGAAATAGTAATGGAACTTCTAAAGTGCATGGCTATCTTAAAACAAGGTGTCCCAGAGCTTGACTCAAGGCTCCCAGGTGATACGCACTTCCAACAGGCAGATCAATTATGTCTAAACAGCCAAGTGTTTAATCGCTTTCTAAAAAGGAGTTCCAAAGTGGCCTGTCGAACAGATACAGGCAGCGAGTTCCAAAGTTTTGATGTTCAAAAAGTAAAGGAGGAGCTACCCAGGTGCACTCTTCTCACTCTTGGAATACACACCCTATTCACCCACATGGATAGAAGATTTCTCAGAGGAATATGGGGTTGGATGAAAGGCTGATATTCCAAGAGCCACTGTTTGACTAAGATTTATAAAAGTAGCATAATGCCTTAAATGAGATCCTCCGCTTCATCGGGAGCCAATGAAACGTAGAGTGAATTCCATGGAGACATGCCAAAAAATTAAGTAGTTGACAAACCACTGTGTTCTGCACTCATTGAAGACACATCATGCAAGACTGTGACAGCCCTAGATATAACATGTTGCAGTAGTCCAGCCTCAAAAAAATTAAGGCCTAGACCACAGTTTTCCTTGCAGTTTCTGGGAGCACATCCTTGATCTGTGTCGAGGTTTTAAGGATTCCAAAGCACTTCCCAGCCAATGCTGTCATTTGACTGTCAAAGGACAGTTTCTTATCAAACCATACACCGGGGCTTATAACTGGGTAATAGAACAAGGGTTAGGGACCGCCAAGAGGTCCACCAAATGTTGGGTTGTTTGCCCAGAATCAGGACCTCTGTCTTCCCTGCATTTAACTTTAAACAGATTTGCTCCATCCACCCAGCAACCTCCTCCAAGCAAAACCTCAGAGAAGTAGCCATGGTTGCAGAATCTTGGGAAAAGGTGATGATCAACTGAGTGTCATCAGCATATGTGATTACTGTAAACCAATGGCATTCAATGATCTCAGCCAGGGAGAGCATGTATAAATTAAGTAATGTTGAACTAAGGGAGGAGCCTTGAACTCCCTGCTGCAGATTGAACACCATCAAATAGAATGCTTTTTGACACACCTGGAATGTGTCCATGAAGAAAGGAAGCCACACACTGTAAGGCTATGTGTCTGACACTGCATACCCTCAGTGAGCAAATTGTGTGATACAGTGTCGTTCTAACATCAAGAGAACGGCAGTATCTCCAGCATCCAGGATTTGACAAATGGATTCTGAGACTAACTGCAGGGCCGACTCTGTACTATTCGATGGACGTAACCCCATCTGTGTGCTGTGAAGAAGATCATTTCAATGAAATGGGAGAGTTGACAATTCACTGACTTTAGCCAGCAATGGCAACAAAGAAACAGGTCAGTAGTTTTCTGGATTAGTAGGATCCAGCAATGGCTTTTTAAGCAAGGAATCTACCATTGTCTGCTTCTACTTTTTCGGAACCCGTCCCACTGCTAGGGAGCTATTCAGTAGTTCATGGACCACAGGCAACACAGCCTCCATTCCTTGATTCAGAATAGAGGGTGAAACTGGATCAAGCGGAGAGCCTAATTTGACAGACATCAGCAAAACAGACATCCCCTCCAGTTCACTGGGTTTTACATGCTGCATCCGTAAGCTATCTTCTGTGGGTTCAAACCATGATTTTAGACAGGCAGGTTTTCTAATCTCCAGTGGGAAAGAATCATAAAGAGTCCGAAAAAAAACTGAGCAAGGGTGTGGTGGATGTTGACACTAGACACAAAGATTTAAGAGACTTTACGATTGCAAACACGTACCGAGCAATTCTGTGCCGAAATAATTTTATTAGAAAAATAGTCTTGATGACCCTGCTTGATGCATCCTTGATATTGCTTGAGAGCAACCACACAGTTTGTTTTACCGTCAGGATCATATGCCCTGTGCCACACCCATTCAAGCCACTTACAGTTCTTTTTCATCCCCATGAGCTCCTCATTAAACGATTCAGAAGATGGTTTCTGTCTTTGAAAAGACCATTCAGTCAGAGTGGAAATTTAATCTAAGACACCAACAATCCAGTTTCCCAAAAGGAGATTATCTCCTTCAACACTGCTGGCCAAACTAGGTCTGCTATCCATTAAATCTTGAGTGAAACTAAAAGTGGTCACTTTCATGTACTTGCGCAGTCTGGGCCTGTGGATGAAACCCAGTTGATTTCGGATAAAAGACTGAGAACAGAATAGCCAGATGGTCTGACCATGCAAGTGGAATTGAGAGGCCGAACACTAGCTGGGCCACAATGGAAAAGACAAGATCTAAAATATGCCTCAAACTGTGTGTAGGAACAGTAAACTGGTAGAGCTGTAGACCCACTAGATCTGTCAGAAAAGCTGCTGCTGCCGCCATACCCCCTAAGTTATCAAAGTGCATGTTAAACTCCACTACAACCAAAAAGCTGCTGAAGCGAAGAACGAAAGGGGGCAATATAGCTGCAATAGGGATGTAGAAATTAGCTAGCTGTCTAGGCAGGTGGTAGAGCAAGATCCCTGAAACTAAAAAGTTCTTCGTGAGAGCTAGGGAAAACAAAGCCACTTCACACCCTTCAATAAGGCTCTGCGAGAAGCAGCATTGCAAAGCTTGTTTAAAAATAATTGCAATTCCTCCTCTTCTACGAGACAGCCTGTTATGTCTCACTCTAGCTAAGCCTTGTGAAATGGCTTTTAGAATATCTGCAGTGGAATTCTTGGTCAACCAGGTATCTGTCAATAAGACAGCATCTGGTAAATATTCCTCAAGGAATCCCTTGAACTCTAGTTTGTGTTTAACTTGAGACCTACAGTTTAGTGAGACAAATTTGGCAGACAGCATACATTGGGGTGTGAAACCTAACTCCCTACTCTGAGTCAGAGCAGTCAGTGCAAAACCCACCCTTATCGCAGCCAATCTGCACCCTTGATAGATCTAAAACATGAGGACATTCATAGTGACGCCACATTCCATAGTTCAGCTGAGGAATACATCAGAGGGGCTGAACTCAAACAGCCTGCGGCTCTGGCCCTTGGTGCCGTCCTGGTGCAGACGGGATTCAGAAATTAAAAGGTACATGTTCGACTGTGCCAAACCACAAACTCTTGCCCGTGCATGCTTCAAAGCAGGTTAGCTGTGAAGCGTCCTTGGCCTATTTTGACCAGGGTGAACCTGCAATTGTACCTGAGTGTGCTCTGTCATGCTTTGGCCAACAGAGTGCTTAGGTCCTGGTCTACTGCACACTGTATTCAAACATTGAATTTGACTTTCCCGTTCTTTTGCTTGTCAATACTATGGTTTTAAAATAACACTTTATACATATATCCCCTTTTCTTCATTTTGTCATTTTTCTCAATACATTATTTATCTTTTGACTAAATTGGTTTGAAAATTTTATATAATTTACTTCATAACTAAAGAATTTTGGTGTTGCTTTCCACATATCAGATACATTTTTCATCACAAAAGGCCTTGCTGTTTGTGCCATACTACAGGATAAAGTTGGGTATTCCTCACAGAAACTAGTTTACCTAGTGGGAGGCAGATTGTTTTCACTTTGTGCGAGCTCTCAAGACATCTACTACACAACATAAGTCTGGTTTCTTACAATGAGTAGTAAGCATTGGCGTGACTAGTTTGAGATGATGTATAGGATTTGTCCTGACCTGAATTTGCCAGAATGCAGCCGATGTGGCATCACATTTCTTCCTGGCAGAAAGAAGTCTCTCATGAATTTGCTGAGGAGCCAATTGTGGATGATATCTACCAATGCTGGGTGTCCAAGAGCCCTAGGAGTCATGTAATGTTCAATGATGGGTTATCCAGAGGAGTGCAGGGCCATTGATCCTTGCCCCAGTGGGCCACCACATATCAGATCCATGTTACCTCCTATTTACAATTAAAATGTTTGACTATAGGCTGTCTCATGTTGTATACATGGAGACCAGACGTCCCGGTTTTGCCCAGACTGTCCTGGTTTTTCAAGGACTGTCCTGCCACCAGACACATTTTGGAAAAGAAAATACATGTTCTGCTTTTTGAGAGAGGGTCAAATGAGCAAGCTCAGTTTCACAGTGCTGTGCAGGCTCCAATTTACACTGACCATCATCACCAGCGAGACAAAGTTTACTTGGTAAGTGCCTCCTGCTCTGCTGCCTAGTGTCAAGGGTGAATCAGCATCTACAAAACCCATCACCCAAGACAGGCATCACAAGACTGCCTTGAAACAAAGCATAGGGGAAGGAGTCTTTAAGTGACATGTAACAGAGTTTGTGTATTATGCAGTTGTCTTTAGGTAGTGATAGCTGAGATCTAGTTTCCAAAGGGAAAGCATCTTTTGACTTGCCTATTACTTTGGCACTGTTTGATGAATCTTTACGAAATGTAAAAAAAAAAAAAAAGTGCCCTCCTGTGTCTTAATGTGCATGGTAAGTTTCAGGGTGAGTTGTCGTGTGGGGGCCAAAAAAAGGGGGGGGGGTCTTAAAAAAAAAAGTGCCATTCCTATGTTAATTCCCATAGGGATTTTGAACGCGAGTACAGCCAAAACCCCTGTATGGGATGCATTTACACCAAATTTGGCAGAAAGGTAGCTCTTGGTCTAGAAAGCACCCCTTTTGTTAATTGGCGTAAATCTGTTCAGTATTTTTTTTTTAGATATTCAAATAAAAAAAAATATTGTATATGTAGAGGCGCGAACACTTTGCAAATACTCCCGATCTCATGGCAGGCTGCCAACACTTCAACCAGGAAGTGTTGGCGGCCATTTTGGGACTAAAGTCAGCCAAGTCTCCAAAAGAAAATTGAAAAAAAGGAATACCCTGACTCCCTAGCCTTGGTCCCGGGGCCCCCATGGGGCCCCACCAATCTACAAAGACCACTTTCCCCCCAACCACTTTCCCCTGACCACTTTCCCCCGACCACTTCCCCCCCACTACTTTTCCCCCGACCATTTCCCCCCGACCATTTCCCCCACCACTTTCCCCGACCATTATCCCCCTCCACTACCTTCCCCCTCCACCACTTCCCCCTCCACCACTTTCCCCAACCACTACCTCCCTCTTTCACCCTGCTGGGGAGGTGGTGGTCCTCCAGGGGCCACCACACCCAGGGCCAGCCAGGCTATTTAAAGGAGGGTTGCTACGGAATCCTTCTGGAGCCAGTAATGGTCCTAGGAACACCACCCCTCAGTGCCGGCTCCTCCTATCTCCTGCGGTGCCCAACCTTGGGAGATAGCTGTTTGCTGTTGTTTGGTGGGAGCTGTGACAAGAGCATACTAACTCTGCTCCCAGCAAGCAGGGGCTGTCAAACTGCTCCTGCTTGCTCGGAACAGAGTTTTCATCTAGTTCCCTGCCCACTGTCATGCGGACAGGGAAACCAATGAGATTGCTCCCACATGCATGGAGCTGTATATTTTGCTTTGACCATGGGGGGGCCTTGAGGCTCCCCCCACCATGGTCCCCATCAGTGAGTGCAAGGTCTTCCCACCTTTTTCCAGGGTGATGGACAGCTTACTAAAAAGCCACTCCCTCAAGTGCATTTTTTGTGGATTCTGGAAACGCGTTTTTGATGCACAGAATTATGATCACACCTCCACCAAACAAAGAAGCACTTCTGTAACGCACAAATTATACAGTATAGGGAACCCTACAACACCATACTCCCTACAACACGATACAACTGATATATATGTGTATGTCAAAAAACTATCCTGAATATTCAAATAGATTTTTATTGTATTCCTTTAAAGCGAATTGGAGTGCAAGCATGAAGGCCTATTTTTATGTCTATGGTGTCCCGTTTTTTTGGTCTGCAAATCTGGTCACCCTAGCTGAATAAAAGGTCCAGAATTTCAATACATTGCCATCCTCTATGTGCACAACTCGAGCACAGATGACCACAAACCAAGGAGTTGTTGACCAACCCTAGGATTTTCACTGGTTGCTGTAAACAGCTGCCCACAGAACGTGAAGGGCTCATGTACATTGGTGGTAAGGTCTGCTCACCCATCACATTTATTCCTAAGTGACTTTGTTACTGTGAATCATTGTGTCGAGTGCACAAAGAAAATGTAAATTTCAGGTGAACAGAAGTGAAAGACTGAAATAGCCTCATCTGGGATTCAGAATTGAAAACACCCACTGGCAAAGCCAAAAGGTCTCGCATTGGCCAACGGCTGTTTGGCTATTTTTCTTTTGTTTTGTCATGAACCTGATTATTCAGAAAGCTGCTGGGCCTTCTTCAATCTAAAAAAAACACTGGCTAAAGGCAAAAATTGTTGTTGGTCTCAAAAAAGTACATTTTACCATAGTTCTCCCTGTTACCTAAGAGAACAATTTGTGTGTGAGTGTGCTCTTTGTCAAAGGGCAGTATGACTTAACTCAAAGTGAATTCAGCCTTTGCGAAAAAAGAAAGAAGGAAGAAAAGGGGAAAAAGTGGAAAAAGGAAAAAAGGGGATAAAAAAGAGGAAAAAGAAGCAAGAAGGAAAAGAAGGAAGAATGAAAAAACAACAAAAAAGGAGGCTAAAATGGACTGGAAAAATGGAGGAAAAAAGGAAATGACAACTAGAGTTGAAAAATACAGAAAACTCAGGAGCTTATGTCTAGAGTTTGTTTGAACTGCTGTTTTCTTACTGCTAGCAAGATAAATAAAAGTCACTCCAAAAGGATTTTAGAACCGCTTTGGTAGAAGACAATAACTGGAAAAGCTGACATTTTCACACAAAAAATGCCCTGCTGTCACACCAGGCTTCAGACACAAAGGCAAAACTAGAGTCTTTATAAAGTAAGAACAAAAACACTGGCAGTGAAGGAAACTACCTTGTGTGTGGGTGTGCTCAATCTGAGAGAGCAAAATGCAGTCACTTAAAGTGAAGTTAGCCAGCGTCTTAAGTAGGCTGACCCAATGCCCCACGGTGTATCCTGTAGTGGTCTGAAGCACAATGTGGACGGTAAAAGAGCAGACCAATGAAAGAAGAGAGGTGGCTGAAAGCCCCTTTAAATACCTATATTATAGTATATATCATTGTTATACTATATGTTATACTAATTTAGTAAAAGCAAAAGGTCTTGGCTAACACCAAATCTAAAAGGGAGTTCTACAGGGTCGCTCTAGAACGCGATAAAGTCACAAGTTCAGGATGACCACAATGAAGCGCGGGTCAAATATAGGGACCAAGTTATTCCCAATGATGTCCTGCACAAAGAGTTGCATTTGTGTTTGGAGGAGGCTATGACGAGGAGACATTAGATGAAAAAATAAGGTCAAGCAAAGAGCCTAGCATCTCTGCAGCTTTAGATGAGAAGAGAAGGTCAAACAAAGAGCCTATTGTCACTGCAGCTTTGTATTAGTGGATCGTTGTGGATGGCTGCAGTTGTCGCACAATGCATATATTAGTAGCTGGTTGTAGTGGACAGATGCTGTGGGGGCAAAAAACAGGTCCCAGCAGAGCTTTTCACTGCCAGTCATCTCTGGTGGCAGAGTGTTGGCATAAAACACCCTGTTTCGTGGTCACGAAGAGCCCAAACCTCATGATTTTCGCCTTTTACTTCAGGAGGAGCTCTCACTTATGCCAGGGTCCAGTACCTGGGGGGGGGGGGCATATCTTGAGGAACAGGACTCACTCCAGCAAAGACCAGAAGCAGGGCTCAGGCAGGTCCAGTTGGTGCAGGTCAGCTAGGGAGTTGCAGAAAAGCCTCTGAATGCTTGTTGTGTCCTGGTAGCTGACACAGGTAGCTGACCCTTGAAGGCACTCAGGGTTGCAAGGCACTCCTCAAGGCAGACCTGGCAGCAGGATAGTTTTTCTTCTGAATCTTCCACAGGTCCAGAACTGTTCTGATGAGTGGTTCTTAGATTTCAATTTGTATTCCTTGTTCCAGCCTTTGTGTGGGGGAATTCCCTGACCTACCCCCAAAACTGATTCTGGTCAGTTCATCCTCTTCCCTGGTCGTGGCTTCAAACTGTGAAGGGGCAAAGGGAAGGGCAGGCCTGGTGTAAGGTTCCTTTGTGTGTGCTGCAGTCAAGGTCCTTTGAAATGTAATCAGGGCAGGGTACAGCTCCTCCCCATCCATCCAGCCAGGAATAGCCCATTCCACCCACACCCAGATCCCATTGTTTACTGTCTATGCCCAATATGCAATCCTGATGGGGAAACCATTACCAGGCCCAGAAAGCTGGAAACTCCCAGAAACATTAGGCAGGAAAATGCCAACTTTCTAAAAGTAGAAACACAAAAGGATGATGGATGGAGTGTTGAAACTTATCAAACACCCCCGTCACAGATCTGGGTTTCACTTTCTAAAAGTGGCATTTTCAAAATTGTAATCTAAAATCCGATATTATCATCAAAAATAACTTTCACATACAACTCATTTAAGTGCAAACAATATTTCTCTATCTGCTCCCAATCTGAAGTTAACACTTCATATTTGAAATAAGGTAACACAAAGTTAGTCATAATAGCGATAACTTTATTCTGATGCACATGGCATCCATAAAAGTAAGAACAATACACATAGATTAAAATCATTTAACAAAATACATACTAAAACACAGAAATTAAAAAGCCACTTTGTCTCAGCAATAATATCACAACACAATTGAGTCAACAATGCCAATTTATTCAAAGTGCATTGTACTATGGGCCCGACAGGAGATTTCAAGAAAAAAAACAACATGTAAAATTGTCTCATCATCTGGCAACTGCATCGGCTACCTTAAAATGTTTGATATTATAACTTTTAATGAGTGGTAGTGAAAAGTGCTTTATGTGTCTAAAATAGAACTTTCAAAAAAATACAAAGTGCCACATGGACTGTCCAGACCTCCCATCACAGAAGCAGGGACTCTCATCTATAGTCAACTAAAAGCCCAGCGGGAAACACAGCAAATAGTTTACTGTCCCAGTCCCAGAACAACAAGCTGCTTTCCCAACTCACCCTCTACAGAGGTTACTAGTGGGTGGCCTTTCTGCAACTATATTCAAGTAAGCTGCCACACTTGACTTTCCCCCTTCCTTATACATTCTTGTGGAGCAATCAAGGTTATATAAGGCTTGCTGCACATATTTTTTATTTATATTAGTGTTACGTTCGGGGTCCTTAAAACATGTTGCAAACTGATCTTTTGAAAATTTGACTCCACACCTGCTATCCATGGAATTGAGAGTCCCCTATCACACTCAAGGCAGCTCCTGATAATATCCCTGGACAAACAGGCGTCCTCATTTTTCCATACTGCTAGCTACCATAGTGGGGGGTGTTCTCTGATGTAATCTTCTAGCTAGCGCAAACCACTTCCTCATGGCAAATTAAGTGGTGGGACGATATATAGGCCGACAGAGCCTTACTACAAAACCTATTTCTTAGGTCTGAATGGCTTTAGATTGGCAATGCCCCATATCTCAGCTCCATAAGTGGCAATGTCAATATATTTTGCTTTGTAATTTGTAACAATGGAATAAAAGCTCTGCCTCCCGGCGGCTGAGGTAAGCTGTATAGTGAACCAATTGCCCTAGACAGTTTTGTCTTACACTTCGTAATGTTTGGTGTCCAAGATCATGTTGCGGTAAAAGTAACTCCCAAATAGGAAAAAGTGCTAGTGCATTTCCGACTATTAGTGCCAATGAAAAGAGTTGATAGCAATTTGTTAGTAGGCCCAGAGTACCCATAAAATCCACAAAGGTGTGCATGAGGTGGCACTGCGCATTTTGTGTTTGTGCCATCAGCAGCGCCATCCTCATATAGGAGCAGAGGGAGCGACATGCCTATAACTTCAAGTACATCAGGGGTAATAGTGTTTAAAAAGGGTGGCACTCATTGATATATAAAATAAATAAAAGTGGGGCCAATACACACCATTGCCTCGCACCACAAACAACCCCTATTTCACCAGAAGCCTCTCGATGGGTGCTAATTTTAGTCCTGACTTTCCTATCCCTGTGCAAATATGCCAAAGAGTGCATGAGTGCTTTATCCATCCCACAAGAATGGTGAATTTTCCATAGCTTTGAGCAAATTACGCTGAAGTCCGGTTAATGAATGCCAGATTTAAAGGGGATTGCATGGTGACAGTATCAGTTCCTATGATCAAACTCGTATTCAAACATTGCTCAACTGTTCCAACACGGTTTCTAAACCCATATTGGCAGCGATATAGAATAGACTCATCCTGTATCCACTCCTTAATTCTATTATACAGGATCCACCCTAAAAGTTTGACTGTTGAGTCAATTAAAGATATGGGCCTACAACAGCCTGGCAGAGATCGGTCACCTTTTTTGAAGATGGATACAATAATGGAGGTTGTCCAAGAGCTAGTTCATAGAGACTTGGCAAGACTGTTAAAAACATGAATGAAGAAAGGGGCCCAGAACTTGGTATTACATATTATAGGATCAATTGGTACACCGTCTGGGTCGAGGTCATTGCCACTAACGCTCTGGCTCCACTTCACTCGGAGTTACCTGAATGCCTGACCAAGTATTAAAAACCAAGCAGAACCCAGTATCAACTGGCATAGCGGCATACATTTTTGTAAAGTGGACTTCCCATGTCTTACTGGGGATATGACAACTAATTGTGGACAAAGTTTGATTCATTCTTCTCATATCCAATATAGCGGACCAAAAGAGTTTGCCATTCTTCTTGTTTGCTGCCAATACAAGTGATTCCCATTGTTGCACTATTAGATCCCTCCAGTCTTTAAAAGTAACCTCTTTATATTGCTTATGTAGGGTGGTCACCACCAAGTACTCATCATTAAATCACCTAGGCGTGTTGAGTGCAGGCCGAGATGGTTTTATTAGGGCTTTGCTTATGTTAGTGCAAAGATTATTAAAGGCTCCAACAACCCGGTGTTCCACATCTTCTCCACTTAATAGACCCCAATCAGCTCTAGATTCTCCTGAAATATTTGGTTATAAAGTTGGACTGGTACATGAGATTGTTGATGGTTGGAGATTGCTGGCCCCACTATCCACTCTAAATTTTGGTTTTGGTGTCATTGAAAATGCTACTTCAGTAGGATTATGGCCCCCAAAGTTCCAAAGTTTGAGGTGACTACTTTCTCATACAGAAAATAAAAAAATAAAAAACAGTTGTGGAAGAATAACCTCTGCCCTTACAGGTGAGTGCAGGTTGATCATATACACCTGCCACCTCTGCTGAATTGTTTAGTTCATGGGAGGCAAGATAAGTCATCAGCTACAAACCTTTAGGGTCAGAGCTTACTAGAGGGCTAATTGTGATACTGGGTGAGTTAAAGTGCAGGGAAAGACTTACATTAAAATTCACAGCTAAACAGAGACAGGCCTGGTACCCCTTACTGACAACACTACTTAGTGAATTAATATAATTCAATGAAACATGGAATTTAGGATTGGGGATGTTAACAAAATCATAATTATAAAAATTAACTAGGTACAGACTCAAGTCACTCCTCAACTTCGCAACCTAGAAACTATTATTGGGAATCTCATAGGCCCTGGCACAGGCACCAGCAGCTAGGTTTACCCAAATGGCTAAACCCCCAGCTCAAGAGGGGATCGTCGGGACGCTGTGGCAATTAAAACCGTTGATTTCTGTTGTCTGGGTGTACCACATCTTCTAGAGCATAATAGTATCATAGCACCTCATAAAAGTTTACCACTCTGATAAAGAGTGAAGCCCTGCCACATTCCAACTTAGTATCTTCAATACAGCATCTTGTGGGCATCGCCCGGGAGAGGTGGGATAGTGGGTCGGGTGGTGTCACTGTGGAGATAGGTGTT
Organism: Pleurodeles waltl; assembly: GCF_031143425.1. Lineage (NCBI taxonomy): Eukaryota > Metazoa > Chordata > Amphibia > Caudata > Salamandridae > Pleurodeles > Pleurodeles waltl. The sequence continues at coordinate 729,787,086 of NC_090440.1, read as the reverse complement.
AATTCTTTAATGTAAATGGCTCTCCCAGTCAATCTACGTCAGCTAGATCGCTCAGGGCAGAAGACCTGTTCAGGCATACCAGTGGAGGCCTAATGTTTAGTGGGTCAGGTGGACAAGAGGGGGCAGCCGTCATTCTTGGTTTATAAAAATAAACCAAGGAGAATGGAATAATTCTAGACCCAATGCAATGACTGTCCTCTTGCATCTTCAATATATTTTTGCACAAAATGGGTTCAGAAAGTTTATCCCACTACACCCATCAATATCCTTACTCAAACATCCCATCCATCCAACCCTCCACACCGTTATGATCCAATTTATGCCCTTTGCATTAAAACATTTATGCTTGCCAAGCCAATGAACAGTTCTGTTGTGTAGCTGCTACCAAGTTTCCGTTTGGTCATGTCTTGGGGGGTGGGACTCCTGCTAGGACCAATTAGTAAGGGCATGCTGCTAGGGGAAGGCTCAATGTCTCTATTAGGGAAATGGTGTGTTCTTTTGGGATCTCGAATTGTTACCTTGCCTTCAGGTGGCCCTGTGCCAGCAGTGCCTATGTTTCCATAACCAGTTTGCCAAGAGCCACCCTCTAACCCTGTCATTTCACATGTTAAGGATTTCTTGTGGACATCCTGGGTTATTTCAAGAGTCTTAGCAGATTCCTGAGCCTTGTTATCCCCTATGTGACAGGCTGTGTTTGTGCCTGCTAGCAGTAACAATTGGCTGTTTAGATAAATCTGCCATATGGCCCTCAATGCGATTAAGATGCTCCACAGTTGGTTTCAGTTTCTCCTCCAAAATAGTAGAGTTTCCTTCATAAAACATAACAACTTAAAGGGCCTGGGGTTGCACGGTCGCATGTCTGAGTTTGCTGGGATTGGGTTTCTACTTGAAACCAAGAAGAGAGTTGGGCCTGTTGCTGACCATTTTGTTTCCTTTTAATCACCAGGGTATTTCCTGCCAGTTGCTCTTCTTCCTCTTAGCTGCAGGTTCTTGATGTGGCTGAGTATTGGAGGGGCTTAGCAGCTCTGAATCAATGTCTACATTACAGCCCAAACCATCACAGACACTAACTACAGCATTTGTTTGCACCAATCTCAGCTTCTGAGGACCCTATCGGTGAAAGAAAAGTCTCTAAGTTCATCTACAATAGAGCATGGCTCAAATAATAGCCTGCGCTCAGTGAGTGCAATCTCATTTGAGATTATCCCGCTTGCTCAAGCTTACTATTGTTCGCGCACCTGGTCCTTAGGAAGTAAACTCGCAAGGGGACGCATATAGGTCGATGAACCTTTTGGATCGCATGGAGTATCCTAGTTAAGCGGTATACCAATGAACCATCAATATCACTATAATCAATATCAAACATTGGTATTTCTTACTAGATAGGTATTTTACTATCACTCTAGAAGAAGGTTAATTGTTTTTATTCCCTATTCATTACAATTCTAATCAAAACCTTTATTCAACTTTATTATTGATCAAGCTTTATTAATCATTACAAAACAATTGTTCATCAAAGAAAATCTTGAGCAATCAAAGTAACAACATAAGTAAGCAATTCTTTAACATTTATGGAATAATTCAGCAATGCAATTCAGTCAGTCAGTTGTCACCGTTAAAGTCACCCCGGTCAGCCTACCTAACCCAAATTAGCATCAACATGTGGGCCTTCGTGCGAAAACAATTTAGACAAAACCATTAATTTGGAAAAATCTATTCTAAAAGAAAAAAATATTTAAAACAGTACAGTTGGTAGCTAGAAGAAAAAGCACGCATTAGTCAGTCAAATTGTTATAGCTACTAACCGAGATAGATCAGCAACGAGTCAGTCTTCGTCTCCAGGTCATCAATCATCAGCAAAGTATCAGGCTCACAGAGAGTAAGCCCAATTATCAGCACTTCGGACAGCGTCTTGTTATGACTTTTTATTAGGGTCTCTCAGTCCATCCCACTAATTGCTAATTGGTCAACCTTATCAGAAGTTATGACTCTAACCTATAGTTTTTGTTTGCCACATATACACGTCTTTTCAGGCTTCAAGTTCCATTAGTTTGATTGGTTCTTCTGTCGATGAGAACATCATCCGGCTCTTCAGGTAACGAAAATGTTACTCACAATCTTTCACTCAGTGCGTCCATTGTTCAAGTCCTGGGAAAGTACGTTTAGCCTACACTACACACAATTGTATCAATTTGTCCTCATCATCTCCTGTCCACTGGTACGTTTGCAGAATTTTCTAGCATAGCTCTCTCTGAACTCTGAACAGTTCAATGTCCTTTTCTCAAGGTCCATTCCTCGGCAGCTTTGTCGCGTCTCCACGTTAAAGCAGCAAGGCCCAACGAAGACCCGGCCTCCAGTTTGGCTAAGTTAAGAACCCGAATTAACATAAAACATAGGTTATACATTAAAACATGACATATTAGTACATTTTTATGGATCAAATCTGTTTATTGGTATTTAACATACAAAAAACAATTACAGAGCTCTGTATCAACATCCAACTCATTCGGCTATCAACATATCACAGCGTCCCTTGCCACGCATGTTTGAGGGCGGCCCAGCAGAGCAGCGCCATTGACTTAGGAAGACATACTCCCTCCACTCATCTGCCCTCCCCTAGGGACTATAGTCGTGGCATAGATAGTATGACAGTCCAGTTCACAGCAGAACTAAAAACAAGAACAGACACAACACAAATGCATAACCGTGCTTCCCCGCGCCAGCACCCCAAGTACCGCCCCGCCCCCTCCCTTCCTGTCCCAGCCTCCTTTCAAACAGCTGCCCCCGACTCTCTCTACACTCCACTGGCCAAACCACGCCATCAAATGTCTCGGATCAGCCCCAGGACCTTTAAATATGCCGGGCAAGTCAGCTCATTAAATTCCGTGGACAAAATCTGGAGGAACGGTCTCCATAGTGTACAAATGTCTCCCACCCTCTGCCTGGAAGCCAGTGTTAGTTTCTCCATTGCCAGGATGAACCACAGCTTCTGCAGCCAAGAAGTATACGCCAGCAGCCTGTCCGAGTCCCAGAAGGCTAGGATTGTCTGGAGTGCAGCATTAAGGGCCAGGGCCATCTGCCGCCCTCTCAGTGAGCGAAGAGGCAAAGTGAGAGGGTTGGGTAAGCCCAATATAACATATGACGGCAATCTAGGAATCTCTGTCTGGAATACTTTATCGATGTCATCCAGGATACCCTTCCAAAATCTCTGTAACTTGGGGCAATGCCAAAGTAGGTGTACAAGTGTACCCGTGTTGCTGCACCCCCTCCAGCAAAGACCCGGCTTGGAGGGGTCCCATGCATTCACCCTTGCTGGTGTATAGTACCAATAGGAAGCCAACTTATATGCCGTCTCTGTCCCTGCGGTATTGTACGCCATGTGATGCGTTCTATAATGTATACTGTCCCATTCTTCCTCTGTCAGCTCCCTCCCCAGCTCCATCTCCCATCTCCTCTGCCCCTTGGATTTAGGCGGCCGCTCCACCCCCTGCAGAAGTCTATGCAATTCTGATATCACCCGCTTATCGTCTTTCTTTATCAGTAGCTATTTCTCAAACGGAATAAGCGGTCTGTCTATCAAGGGCCTATTTGCCGGCAAAAGGGCCCAGTGCCGTACCTGATAATACATCAGCCTATCTGCTTCCCTCAGCCCATACGTCTCTCTCATCTGGTCAAATTACTCCGTTTGCATCAAATAAGCTCCCCACCCTTTTGCAGCCCCCGTCATACTAACGGTGAAAATTCTCCACCTGCAGACCTGGCGCAAAGTCGGGATTTGCACAAATCGGTGACATAGGAGACGGGAATGTCGTCAGGCCAAGCCTCTTCGCCACCACATCCCATACCCGAAGCGTCGCACCTGTGATCGGGGAAGAATAAAGCCCCGGAGCCCTGTGCCTACACCAAAGCAAGGGCTCCTTCCAAATGTGGGACCCAGCCACCGCCTGGTCCATGAAGCACCAGTGCTTTTCAGTGAGCAGGCGGCTACACTCCAGCAGAAAGCGCAGCTGAGTGGCCTGGAAATACCTCAGCAGACAGGGAACCGGAAGTCCCCCCTCCCCTCTGGGACGGTACAGGGCGCTCCGCGGAATCCGTGACGGTTTCCCATCCCATATAAATTTCAGGATCGCTGACTGGAGAGTCGCTATCGTGTGGGGCGGCGGAGTCAGAGGGAGTGCTTGAAACACATAAAGTATGCACGGCAATACTGTCATCTTCACAGCGGAGACCCTGCCAAACCAGGAGAGCTTCTGTTTCCCCCATTTCCCTAGGTCCCGTAAAATCTCCCGGGATAGTGAGGAATAGTTCAGGCTAGACGTCCTCGCAACCGAGGTTGCCAATTCAATACCCACGTAAGGTACTTGCGACGCTGACCAAATAAAGGGATAGCGAGCCCTCAGACTCTCCTCATGTTCCGGAAGGGTTGACAAGCTTAGCACTTGTGACTTCTGCATAGTCACCTTAAACCCAGAGACCCTGCTAAACGCGCTAAGGGCTTCAACGAGGGCCGGCAACGAGACCATGGGCTCCGGCAAGGTGAGAATCACATCATCCGCATACAAACTAATGAGGTGATGGTCTCCCCCAAATTTGATACCAGAGACATGAGGGCTATCGCGCCGGCGCTGAGCGAGAGGCTCCATATAAAGCGCAAACAACAGAGGGGAGAGCGGACACCCCTGTCGAGTTCCCCGACCTATCGGAAACGGCAATGATAGAGTACCATTGACTCGGACAGCAGCCTTAGGTGCACGATAGATGCACTGAATCCAGGCTCTAAACACTGGACCCAGCCCGAAGCGCTCTAGTACCTGAAAAAGATAAGGCCAGTGGACCCTAGGAAACGCCTTCTCTGCATCAATGGAGAGGAGGAGCACCTCTCTACGAGATCTGCTAGTTTTATCAATTAAATGGAAGAGTCGTTTCATATTGTCCCCTTACTGTCGGTGGGGTATAAAGCCCGTCTGATCCGGGTCTATAAGTCCAGGCATGTAGGGATTAAGGCGCTGCGCCAAGATGCCGGTAAACAACTTGGCGTCTATATTCAGAAGAGCAATAGGCCGATATGAACCACATTCTTCCGGGTCCTTCCCCGGCTTGTGAATGACCATAATGGTGGCCTCCAACATGCTGGGCGTGAGAGTCCCGGACACCAGGAAGGAGTCAAAAAGCCGCGCCAGGAGCGGAGCGAACTCCGGGCAAAAAGTTTAATAAAAAAAGCGTGGTGAAGCTGTCCGGGCCAGGCGACTTCCCAACCTTCAGACGTGAAATCACCGAAATATCCTCCTCCAATCTAATGGGCTGATCCAGGGAGGATGCACCTCGCTCATGGAGCGGAACAATACGACAGTCCGTGAGAAAGGTGGCAGGGTCGGCTTCATTGCCTGCATCCGCAGCATACAGCTCTCTATAATAATCAGCAAACACCTCAGCCATTTGATCGTCTATTCGTACCTCAACCTTAGAAGTGGAGCGCACCATCTTTATAGCCGTGGCCGAGCGCTGCGCCCTCAGCTGGTGGGAAATGAGTTTCCCACATCGGTTGCGCCCTATATAATATTTGTGTTTAAGTTGAACTACTGCACACTCTGCCCTGTCCCAATCCAGCCGTCTCAGCTGCTGACGCGCCTTCTCCAACTCCCTCCACACTCTAGGTGCGCCGGTATGCTTATGGAAGCGCTCTAGCGCTGCTACTTTTTGCTCTAACACCACCCTCTGCTCCCTCCTAGCTTTATTTACTTTGGCCAAAAGCGATATCACCTCTCCACGGACTACTGCTTTCAGTGCCTCCCACAGTATCTCCAAACTAGTTCTCCTATCATCATTGTCTCTAAGGTAGTCCATGATCGCGCGTCGCAACGTCTCCTCCGCCACCCGGCTCTGCAGTATAGTATCCCTAAATCGCCAGCTCAGAGGCCCACTCATCCCACATCCAGACAGGCCACCAACGTAATGGGGGTATGATCTGTCAGAGTCCGAGGCTCGATGGCAGTCTCCCTGATTCGGGAAGTGAACTCCGAGAAAGCCAAGAAGAAGTCTATATGGGTATACGTCTTGGAGGAGGCTGAATAGAATGTGTAATCCCGGAGCGTCGGATGCGCCCTCCTCCAGATGTCCTCCAGGTCACAATCAGCCAACCACTGTCGCCCTGCCGGAGTCAATGCCCCTGTCTGCCCATATCAATGCCCAGAACGATCCAGCTCATTGTCCATGACCAGATTGAAGTCCCCCCCTACCAAAATGGCCCTGTCCGGTGTAGTGAGCATTGGGGAAATGGACTGTCTCATGAAGATTTCTTGCTGCGCGTTAGGAGCATATAATGTGGCAATAGTAAAGAGGAATGCCCCAACACGCACCCTAATGGCCAAGAACCTACCCTTGATCTCATGTATCTTGGCGACTACCTCCCCAGGAAAGGCCCTCTATATTAGTATCACCACCCCAGAGTGCTTCGTGGGAGCAGCGGACCAAAACTGCCGGGGAAACCACTTCGAGCGCATACGGTATGTATCCTTTAGCAATAAGTGCGTCTCCTGCAAAAGGCAGATATGGCTCCCAGACCTCTCGAGGGCAGAAAGGATCGCCAACCTCTTAGCTGGACTATTGAGCCCCCGGACATTTAGGCTTAGACATTTAAGGGACATGCAGAACTAAGCAGGTCGCGCAATCTAGGTGGGGACCCCCACCCAGGAGCAGGAGACAAGGATGGCCCGAGTGCGGCCCGCACACATAGTGACAGTGATCGATATCAGAGCACATGTAAATTTCGGGGGAAGCATAACAACACAAAACCACAGCGCACAACAGGTGCATAAAACACACAAGTCCTCCTTCATACATCCCAAAAGAGGCCGGTGTCCTGACAGGGGTTGGCATCACCTCACAAGGTCATCACTTGGTAGCCAGCGAACCCACCACCCAGGCCCATCTCAAGCAGTCTCACAACTTATTCTGTAATGACCCCAGACCATTGTAGCGGTACCGGATGCCCTCTGCTTAGGCACTGGTCCCAGCAGCTAGACTGCTCAGTACAGATTGTCTCTCCAGCGCTTGTTCAATCGAGGATGGCCTCGGTTGCTTCCTCTTCCTCTCCTTCCGTCGCCAACGTGGGTGGCCCTCGGCAGTGGCCTCCTCGCGCGGGCCAACACCACGCTCCGTCTCCTCCATATGTAGGATCTTGCGCGCCTCCTCCAGTGATTTCACCTGACGCAGCTGGTCCTCCCAGCGAAACACAAGGCGGAAGGGGTGGCCCAGGAATAAGCCATAGAATTCGCCCGTAGGTGCTCCGTAATGGGCTTAAATTCCCTTTGCCTCTGCAAAGTCCTCAGCGAGAGGTCCTGAAATAGCTGAAGCGTGTGCCCTCTGAACTGGACCTGAGAGAGATTTCACGATCTCTGCAGAATGCTTTCTTTAGTCATGTAGTTATGCACACACGCTAGGATGACTGAAGGGCGATCTCTGGGTCCTCCCGGCCGGCCCGCTCTGTAAACCCGATCCAGGGCGATCTCTTGCATATCTTCTGGGCCCAGAATGGAGTGGAACAGTGCTGTAATGAACCCTCTAATATCCTCCCCTTCCGCCCGGTCGGTCGGAGCTCCCCTGATGCATTTGTTATGCCACCTAGATCGGTTTTCTAAGTCCTCTGCCGAGATCTGCAGGAGTTCCTGTTGCTCCCGAAGACGTATGACCTGCTGTTGCAGTTGTTCCACTTCTTCCCCCCAGGAGATCTCACTGTCCTCGACATTCACCAACCTTTCTCCCAGCGACGTAATGTCCGCACTTAGCTCCCTCATCCCCTGGGAGATCTCTCTTCGAAGCTCCTGCAGGTCCCTCCTAAGCGAGTCAAACAAGGAGGTGAAAAAGCCCTTCGTAACCAGGGCCCCACCATCGTTCTCTGCCTCACCCCGGTCTTCAGGCCCCTTCGTCAAAGCGGGCCCCTCAGCCGACTTGCTCTGTGCTGGGTGAGATCTTGTCAACATCTCCCTCACTGACTTTATCCCTTTTAGGCTTAGAGGACGCCATTAGAATTCAGCTCATCCGCCGACTCAGGGACGAGCCTGGCACCAGGCACTGTCCACCCCGCTGTTCCTCAATCTAGGTCTCGCAAGATCAGCGCCTCTCACTGGGGCTGCCTTCTCTCGCTGTCAGCATACGCTCTGGCCCGGTGAGATCGTCTGTTCCCTTTCTCCCCTCCACCAGGGCTGAAGTGGTGGGCACTATCTATCATATGGCTGTACCAAGGCCCAGCTCCGTCGAGCAGCATGCGCCTAGGCCAGTCCCGGCCAGTCTCACCGCGGGCTGGATGTCTCACCGATCCAAGGGCCCACGCTCGTCCCCACGCACCGCGGGGCCCTCTCACCACAGGGCCCAGTGGGGTACCAGGCAAACCCCACTGCCACCTCCACACCTCGCCAGGGGCCCCTCTGCCGCCCCCTGGCCTTCAGACGGTATCCGCTGGCCCCAGGAGGTCAAAGCCACGGGTCACTCCCCGGGATCACGGCCCCCTCGGCCCGTACCTTCGCGGCCGACAGCCGCCATCGTCACCTGCTCGACGTCGTGCCCTGCCGAGCCCCAGCGGGCTCCTCGATACGCCGCCGTCCGCTAGGCCGCTCAGCGCGTCTGGCACCGCCGGCCTCTGCGCCCGCCGACTGCGAGCGCGGCCCGGGCCTGAGAGGCTCCCGCCCAGCAGCACTCCCGACCCCTCGAGCGCCTGCACGGTCTATCCTTAGGGCACCCGCGCCTTCCTGGCACTCCCCACTTCTCAGGGGCACCCTTGTTGGTGGTGGCCCGGGGTTGCTACGCTGCTGAAAAGGCCTGGGTGGCAGAGCTCGCGAAACACGCGTCTGCTCACGCCGCCATCTTGGCCACGCCCCTGCCACCATCTTGGCCATGCCCCCCATCTTGGTCACACCCCCCATCTTGGCCACGCCCCGTACATTTTTAATATATATTTTTCATTATTTAGCATCTTGTTAATACACATGGTGACCACTCCCCGTGGGCACATTTTACTCATGCACGTTATTTTCAAATATTAGTTTCTTTATCGATTTTTCTCATCAGTATTTATACACAAATCATTAGAAATTTCTCATATTAGCATATATGCTCCAACACTATCAATAGTCACTGTTGTACGTGGAATAGTGATTGTCCCAGAGGCCGCCCCAACAAGTTTGGATTTGACCATGACTAAAAATGAGAAAGGTACTCAACACCACTATGCGCTCTGGTGATTGCTGTGATGACTGCTGTTTCAAGTAACAGAGAGTGGGCCCAGCCCAGCCATGTCCGGCCGTGGAGAATGGATGATGGGCCTGCTCTTGGCCCAGGCACGCACCCCCAGGTGTGTCCCGTCCTTGTCCTGCACTGAGGAACAGGGAGGTAATTTTTTAGCACTACAATGCACTTTAGCCGTGGGAGTGGCAGTTGTGGCGAAGCAGCTTCAGCTGCAAAGCAAGTTGGTGCCCAAAGTCATTGACTGCTGCTGCTCCCTGTGCTGCAGGACAGGGCACTGATTTTCAAGCGCAACAATGTACTTCCGTGCAGGCACGGCAAGGCAGCTCCAGCCACAAAGCAAGTTGGTGCACAAAGTCCTTGACTACTGCTTCTTTAGTACAGCTTCAGGCGCGGGCATTAGTCTATGGGAAAGACTAAACTTACAACAGTGAAAAATTACTTTGGGTGTTTTACACTGTAGAACATGTAAAAGGTATACTGATCTGTCCTGCTTCTCAAATACCTTGCACCCTGTTCTGTGAGCCTTCAGGGCCTACGTTAGGGGTGACTTCAGAGTATTAAAAAAGAAGGTTTAGGCCTTGCAAAAAGTTTATTTTGCAAGGTTGAAATAGCAGTTTAAAACTTCACTACAAGCTAAGGCAGCCAGCATGAGACATTTTTATAGTGCTACATTGGGTGGCACAGGGTGTGTTGGTTCCCACTAATAGCATTTAACGTACAGGCCCTGGGTTTAAGTAGTACCATTTACTATAGACCTACAAATAAATTAAATGTGCCAGTTGACTGTAGGCCAATGTTTCCATGTTTTAAGGAGAGAGCACAAACACTTTGCACACTTTACCCTTTCTAACCAATGCAAGTCCTAAACCTAATAAAAATGACTTCAACAAAGCAAGGGAGTGAAGGCAAAATGTTTGGGAAAATATTATATCTAAGGGTATCGGGAGGTAACGCTGGCAATGACCAATCACGTCTTTTATTGAAAATGCAGGATTGACATTGGCTCAATGTTTACTGAATTCCTCTTTTAATGTCTCTCCTACTACAAGATAACTTGAGCGGTCTGGTTGAGAAAGACATCTTGTGGACTATCCCAAAATCATACAGTGTGTTTAGGGGTCACTCATTGCTTCCGTTGGTTGGCTCTGTTGTCATTCTTATTTCTTACTTCATTTTTAATGGCTTTCCTTCCCCTTCTTGTGCTTATCCCTCTCCTGGACGGTAGTCGCTTTATCATGCTTTTGATTGGCTGCCATGTTTCCTTCCCCTGCTCACTTTTAGGGAACAACTTTTTTTATATTTTGCTTCATTTTGTTATTTTGGTAAGCAGTACATGAGTATTTGTTTCGCTCGTCAAATGCCTACTCAATGCTCTGTGTTATTCTCAGCCTTGTGTGCTGATTTTTCCCTTCGCTCTCACTTCCAACTTTACCCAGCTTTATCTATATTTAATCTCCTTCCCACTAACTCCTACTTGTCACCCCCCTTCGCAATTGCGCACCCACCCCTTGCTGTACTTTTGACATTATTTTAAAACATGTTCATATTTCTTGGAGGGCCCAGCAGATCTCCTTTGGTGTTGAGCTGCTTCATTTGAAAATACATTTTTATTTGATTTACTGCACCAAATGGTGTCCACTATTTTATATCAGTCAACAAAGAAAATAATAAAATGGCCTTCACAATGTCATAATTCATTTTGTCTGCCAATATTGCACAGCATTGACATAGATCACGTTGCTTCTTACCAATGGTGTGCAGGATCGCCAATAAGCACTGGCAAAGCCAAATTAAGACCAGAGGCCTATGTCTTTTTTTTTAAAACAGGCATTTCACAAGCTTCTGTCAGTGTCTGTGAACCACTCCTCCTTTAGTAGATAAATGTCAAGATGGCTAGTGGAAGATAGCAAGCTTTTCCATGTGTCCTATTGGGTAAGTGGGCAATAATTTGCTGGTGGATACAGTTAACCGCTACTGATAGTCTAGCAATACTTAGATCATTAGCTGAACTTTAAAGAGATTTGGATACATGGCTGTTTTACTTTGGAGACTGAACCCACAGTCTTGGAAAGTCACAGCCCCTCTCAAAGTCAAGGATTCTAGGGACATCTAAAGGTTAATGCAAGTGATAAAATTGCTTTCTCAGGGTGTAACATGCACTCGGCTGGATTAATGCACAACTTTGACACATGCATATGTATACCACTGGGGGTGAGTATTCCTTAGTGATGTACTTTGTGGTCTTGGGCATCATGCACAAAAGAGATATTGCCAATATCTATTAAAAGGAAGCTAAGTTCTCAAAATCTACCATTACAGTTTTGAAATGATTAACAAAGCAACCTTGATTGCAGCACTCTGCCCTTGAAGGTAAGTATGACATTAATGGGGAAAAACAGAAGAAAATATCAGAAGTTGGAACAAGATTATTGTTGCCGAGAGTTGTTAATCGATGGTCAATTTAACTCAATATCCAAGTGTCAAGGAAGAATCAGTGGTTTGATGTTAGGAACAGATTTCAGAGTAATGAAGAATTTGGTGGTAATTCAAATTCTGATAATGACAGTGTGACATAGACCATCTGGAAATCAATAATAATAGTTTTCTAATTCAGAGAAAGTGGACATTGACAAAGCTGTCCTGGCAAATGCAGAGGCTTTGATTGATATTAAGCAGTGCATGCTGGCATCATCAAGAATGTGAAGTCAATCAGTGTATAATTTGCTTCAGAGGATGACACACTGGACAAAGTTCCGAAGTCAGCACCGTCCATGTTCCATCACAATCTGCCTTTCCTTTGTCACAATCACAGCCATATGTTACTGTCAGACTCCTGAATGTTTGGTGGATATGTGAAGGTAACATCAGTTGAAAAACTGATCATTAGAATATATTCCACAGCTCCCAATTCACAAAGTCATTTTGGAGTACATAAAGTAATACTTAAATATTACTACATCACAAACACAAAAGGCAATTCACAGACCTACAGTCAGAGACCTCCATCTAAGCCATGCCTATTTTCTTTCTGTAGGGAGATCTCTGGCCACATAAGTATGGAATGTAGTAGTAAATCTGGGTGTTATAAGGGGGGTGGTTGGGAAATGGGGAATAATTAGTACAAAAAGGGTGGGGTTAAAGTAAATTTATGGAATGGTTCTGCACCATCCTTAAAATGAGCTGTATAATTTTCAAAGCCATCACGACCAGCATCCTCACATATTTTGCAGCCAAGCTTACCATCTCTTATGGGTCTTGGCACACCCAAAGAATGCTCTTAGGCTGCAAACTAGGAAATGTAAGAAAGGAAAAATAAATACAGCAATCTTTTCCCATCTTTGCACCCAGGATCTAAAACAACATCCCTTTATTCATCAAGACCGCACCAACACTGCTCCAATTTAGGAAATAGTTGAAGAAACACCTTTTTAAGGAACGCTCCTTCACAATTCATTAAATGTCCTCAAACCAACCGCCTCTCCCATTTCTCATTGACTTTATGCTTGGGTTTGACCAGGCACAGCATTCCTCTGCCTTTTGCCGAGGTTTGTTCAATAGAAATATTACATACATATAAGCATACAAAACAACCCCCCACAAAAGAGTAGGACAGTTAAAATTAAAAAAAATACAGCTCAAAAGTTACTATAGCCATAAAGGTGTCAAAACCAAAATGTACTCTGGCCCAGCTTTGGAGTAAATCGAGCACCACACTTGCCCAACCACTGATATGGCAACATGCCCCTATAAAAAAAAAAAAAAAACAATGGAGGTGGTTAACAACATGAACACCCTATGGGAAATAGCGTAAACTAAACGATTCAGTTCATTGGACATTTTAATGTCCAACTCAATAGTATACTGGGATTCAAGTCTGCATAATCTCAGTCCTCTATCTCAAGCCCATAGGTGAATATTTAATGTATCAGTTCCAGAGAATTTCAGCTGTTCACAATTACCATTGTGTTTTTCTTTGACATGCCTTTGAACAGGGTAAGTTTGAGTATTGTTTGTAATGGCTATTCATTAATCTTAAATGTGTTTTTCTTAGTGGGAGCATGGTACCACCTACATACCCAAAATGACAGAGGCATTAGAGTACATATCACAATGGGGCGGTGGGTCAGTCTGATGAATTTTGGTCGGTGTGATTAATTTCATGATCATTTTAGGTCATTTTATTCCAACAGTATTGGAAGTTGACACATTTATATTATTTGTGCATGCTTTGAATGAGGTACATTTATGAAAACGAACCAACGTGTTCCTTGCTTCTTGTAATCCAGTCTCATTCAGGTATCCTCTTACCAATATATCTCTGATAGATCTAGATTTTTTGTATGTAGTTGATGGAGTAGAGCATAACCCGGATTCAAGTGTGCTCTCTGTGTGTAAAATATTCCAGTATTCCAATTTCTGCAAATTAATGACGTGTATTGTAGTCAAGTATGAGCCTTATCTGTTTGTTGTGACATTTCATATGCCCTGTGGACCAATGATTCCCATCTGCTTTTATGTTTTATTATGTCAACTGCCTGTTTTAATATATCATCTGGGTACTTTATTTACTTTAATCTTTTAAGCATCTCTTTCTGCATATCAATTTAAAAAGAGTCTGTGCTCCAATTCCTACGTGCATGTGAAAACTCTCCATAGGTTATATTTCACTTCAGGTGTGTTGGATTGTTACTAATTGCATGTAATATGCTGGTACCAGATGAAGGTTTGTGCTATTAGCTAGTTTCCATCAGCCCCCCTAGAACATCCAAAGATTATTTTCTACATCACTTACTATGCAGGTCATCAATTGTAGGTTTAGGTCATTCTCACTCAGCTGGTTTACAGAAGCTCTTGCAGAGTCACTACTATCTTTCCAAATTACAAATAGCACAACCACAATATGGTGCTTCTAGTATATTGTGCTAAATCTGATGATCCCCAATACTTGATCCTCCCACCATGCCATGTAGAGGTCCACGTAACCCATAGCAAAACCAGTACCCATTGTGATCCCCCTATGTTGTTTAGTATTTTGTATTTGTCTCTTGATGTCAGTTATGCAGTAGCATTCTGTATCAAGTTGTCTTTTGTTCTGTATATACATCCTAGTGTCCATAAGAACAACATTGCCATCCTTATCGGAAAGCTGTATTATTATATTGTCATCTTCTGCTTATGTCTGCAATATTCTTTGATCAGTATGTGAAATTTGTTTTGCAGAACACTTAGTTGTAGGTATATTTCAGTTCTCTTATGACAGCAGACAGGAATGTATCATTTCCATCTGCTGGCACATCTGGGGTGAATGTAGGTTTCATCCTTAATCTGCAGTTTAACATTTCACAAACTCCAAGACCTATGGTAGTTAATACATCCATTTCCATAAAATCCATTTCTACATCTTCACATTACTTCTTCAATTCATACATTTCATGTAAATGTTCAATGTCATTAACGGTTCAATTAGGGGAAATTATGGAGGAGTTATGTCCCATGTCTGGTTTAGTTTGTCTTAATGTATAGAATTTGATCAATTTAAGCTTCCTACAGAATTTATAAATAGCTGTAATAGTTCTAGTAAAGTCAAAGATAGTCTTCGGACAATGTAATAGTCCCAAACTCAAAATCCTCTTTTCTTTCTCAGTGAGAGTACAAATTCACAACTGTTGTCTTATTTACTTTTAACTCTTCTTTGTTCTTGTTTGTCATTTGATCACAAGGTGATTTTACTGTTTCCCCTCTTCTTCTTTTCTTGTGTTTTTCCCATAGCTTCTTTGTCTCCCTCTTCTGTTTTCTTTCCGTTCGGTCACGTGAATCAGTCTGATATTCATCCATCATTATTTTCAGACAATTGCCACTCTTTGTAGTTGTTCTCCCAAATCAACAGAATCTGCGTCTGTGGTGTTCGAACTCTGTTCAAAAGCACTAATTGAGGGAATGATTTAGAATCTCCTTTGATTTGCAGCCTTAGTTTGCTCAAATCTCAAAATGTCAAATCTCTATGTAAATGTGAACACCCTCCCATGTATATAAATCTGTTAATCTCTAATAAACATATGTTGTTTCTTTCCTCTACTCTCTTGCGTGTATTTTTACAGATTGATTTGCATTTGAGTTCTAGAGTGTGACACAAATGCTTGATCCGCCTCTGTAGATAAATCCAGATCCAATAGTACAAATCCAACCAAACGTACATCCATTAATACTTCTCACCCAATCACAGATGAGCTCTAGATTTGGGTCTTCGTAGCCAAGTTTGTAGGTACTTGTAAATGCTGTGTTATGCATCAGGCATCCAGATATTTTTCCAAAGTCTTTCTTCTTTATTCAATTATAGTTTCACTGTTAGCATAAAAATAGTTGCTCCTATTGTATATACATCAAAATCTTCAGAAGATACGGCATTGACAAAATCTCATTATCTGCTGCTTTCTTTTCTGATCTGTTTCAGCATTAATAATTTGCTAGTGCTTTCACCAAACATGCACCATGGCTAAAAGACAAAGAAAGAGACTTCTGCACCCGCTCTGGTTTGCATATCTGTGCTTATGTCTTCATTGTGTAGCAGTGCCTAATGGTTGCCTCCAATTCTGCCATTTCTTCTTTCTCCAAGACTATGTTGCTTCCATACACAGTGGACAGGTCGCAGCTCAGGAAAACGTTCATTTCCCCTTGCATGAAATTGAGATACACTGCCTACTTGATCGGGTATCAGTTAGGTACCACCAAATTATTTGGAAGTTACTGTTACTGTTATTGTTCATTCCCCAAAAGAAGAAATAAAATGACACTTTACTCCATGTCTGCTTGATACAATTTTGATCATGCATAAAGAGTTATAGACCAGACCAACACATTTTAACCTCGCTGTGGGTCTTTCTTGAGGTTACAGTATATCAAACTGAATTCCAAAATAGCAGGTTTAAAACATCCCTGTTGACACAAAGAAAAAACTCAGTTTACCACACCATTTATACATGTGACACAAAGATATATCTATCTCAATATCACAACAGGTTCTTTCCATGTCCATTACTGTGGAATATCAGGATCAAACCCATGAGGCTCAGTTTCTAACTTTATTACTATATGCCTCAAGCTACTCAAGCAACTGTGTATCATCTTTGTATACTAGACTAACAAGGCTCTTTAATGAAGTCAGTTACATTTATCACCAGGCTATTTGGAAAGCTGTTTGCCATCCTTATATAGATGACCAATTGTACCATATTAATAATATTTTTCATCACCAATCTCATAAATTGGATATTTAATATAGAGCACAAGAGACTGAATGTAATATCAGTTCTATTAACATCTTTGAGAAATTGTGAGAGTTGAAGAAAATAGTAACAATCAGAAAATTAAGCCCAAGTGGGAAATATCAACTCTACAAATAAGTCAATATCTTCATAGTTCAACACTAGATCTTACCCAGAAAACTGTTGTCTGTAATCACTGTATTTGTCAACTTGATAAAGCACATAGAAAATCAGAATCATCTAAAAACATAAAAATGCCAACTAATCAAAAAATCCAACAAATCAAAAGAAATTGAACAATGAACATCATTGATTTTCATGTTTAATGACCATTTCTCAGATACATCTTACACACTTGATCAATGTTTATCTATAATATCTTCATAATCTATATGAAGATGGCTATTGTGAAGATGAGGTTTGATCTGAAATAAAGCACTATAAAAGGCTAAAAACGTCACACAATAGAGCATCAATCAAGTCACTCAATACAAATTTACATGAAGTTTAAGAAGGAAGATATACCTTATACAAAAGAGAAGATTTTTTTATTTTGAAACATACAATCTTCCATACACTACCGGACTGCTACATCTCACATCATTTCATCTCACAAGTACATTCACATTCCTTCATCCTTATTCAGTCAGTTGGGTATTTTAGTGTATAAATCAATAATAATAAAGGATTACAATTGTGTGAAATGGCAGTTCTCTCTCTAGCCCTTGGTGAATATATGCGTATATATATATATATATATATATATATATATGTGTGTGTGTATATATATATATATATATATATAGATATATATATATATACACATTGTATATATATTATTATATATATATATTTTCTCCACCAAGTGACACAAGGTCAAGCACGGCACACACAGGAAACCTTGTGTTTGAAAAATGTATTCTTGCAAAAGAGATGAATAACCCAAACTTCACCTATATATATATAGGGTTTTAACTATGTGTAAATTAAGTGTGACCTAGGCACACCCACTAGAGGGAAAGGACTAACGTTGCTGAACTCGGAATCCCAGCATGCATATTCAATGACTCATTGCGAGGCTCACCGGAGAGCAATAATCGTAATTTGCATGAGATTTAAGTTTCAGAACAACGAAGGTGCAGATTTCACACTTTTGATCCTGTGAACAAGGGCTGTGATGGCCCGAAACGCGTCAGGAAGAGACAGAATGCTCCCTTTGTTACAAGTCGGATTTAAGCTGTAATAAATAATAATTACCTGTTTGTGAGTGCATTTTCGCTTCGAGGGCAAATTCTGAAAGGATATATTCTGGCAGCCCAGCCAGGAAGACTGCACCGCCATAGTGATGCGATTTATGGGCCTGCTCGGTTTTGGAAGTTGAGAAAAACCGGATTGCAGGACAACAGGTACAGCAATGAAAAAATGTATCGCATCTGACTTTTAAAATTGGGAAACCCATGGCAGGGTTTTAACTGTGTGTAAATTAAGTGTGACCTAGGCACACCCACTAGAGGGAAAGGACTAACATTGCTGAACTCGGAATCCCAACATGCATATTCAATGACTCATTGCAAGGCTCACCGGAGAGCAATAATCGTAATTTGCATGAGATTTAAGTTTCAGAACAACGAAGGTGCAGATTTCACACTTTTGATCCTGTGAACAAGGGCTGTGATGGCCCGAAACACGTCAGGAAGAGACAGAATGCTCCCTTTGTTACAAGTCGGATTTAAGCTGTAATAAATAATAATTACCTGTTTGTGAGTGCGTTTTCGCTTCGAGGGCAAAATCTGAAAGTATATATATATATATATATATATATATATATATATATATTGCAAAGCGGTCACCAATCTTACTGCCCGTGCAGGTTTGAACAAACCTCCATTAACATCTCCACATCGAGAATTGGGATGCTGCACTCCTAGAAGTCTTGCATAAATCCAAATTTTATTTCAACAATAATATCTCACGCCAACCGACGTGTTTTGACTCAAAGTCTTGCTCACAGTTAGTGAGTCCTGCTTCTCTGTGTCTCTATATACTCTGATCACCTACCCACAATCCTAAGGCATTCTGGGATTAGTAGTCATCTAACATATATCTACATAATCATGTAATTTATGGGCAGTATATACTTTCTACATTCCACTATAGACCCCATTTTGGTACATGTATTTTTTGCAATCCTCCTTTTTGTGAACACTGTCATCATCCCTCACATAAGTTGATATGGATGTAATCATGGCTGCAATCTTATTGCATCTCAATAGTCATGCACAAGTCTCTGGAGCAATTATGCATATCCGTTGTACTTCTCTAACAATATTATGCATCAATCATATTGGCTCAGTGCCATACTCATCAACAATTTCTTTCAGCATAATCAACTGTTTACTGGGCAATATAATCTCCACATAAACTATTATGTCCCCAATAGTAATAAGAATGTTTTGCATCCAAGCAATAACATTATCACTGTGCACCACAGCACGCATGAGCATTTCAAAGATTTTTGTACATGTCATTAACCACTCAAGTATTGCTGTCACAAATATGCATTTGGTATGCAACTGCCCTTTTATAACACTCCTGTCCATCAATTTATATTGGCTAAGTACCTTAATGTCCAAGCTCAGCAATATAATATTATAAACCACAGCTTCAAGTCCTTAGGACATCTGTATCAAAAGGAGACAAAAGAGAAATAAATAAATCTATATGCAAAGAAATACACCACCTATTGTGCAAGTTAAAAATGAACCTCCTGTGTAATTAAAACTAGAAATATGCAATTGGGCAGAAATCAATGTTCAGTTCTTTTCTTTTAGCAATATCACATGGTATAGGTCCCTTTACAGATGTATGGATATTTCCTCATCTGCATTCAGACCTCGTGGGGGTCTTGGTTGTCAATTTGATAATAAATCTTGATTCAAATGGGCAGGTTTTCAGGGTTCTATTGCCACCTTTTTCGTTCCTGGGTACACAAGCTACCCCATAGTAGCACATGGTTTTGAAACTGCTAGTGTGCTATTGTAAGTAGTGTTTTTCTATTGCATAGCTCACGTCTTTCTTCTGTACAGCTCTTATATGTTCATATATCCCATCCTGTATTTAAAACACTTGTTGTGCTCCCCACATATTTCATACCACACTCACATTCTAGTTCAGTAACCACAAAGTTAGTTTCACAGGTGATTCTCTAATTTATATAAATCATTCAACCTTTGTAGTCCTTTACTTGCTTCTTATTCATGCAATTTCTAACATTTGATGAACCCTGTTCTTTGTTTGCCAAGCAGTGTTTACTGAAGTTAAGTAGAAAAATGGCTTTTTACCAATCTATCATTTAAGGATGGAACTTACCTGTATGTTATATTCGGTCTTTCACCCACTAGGTAGCCTATGTCAGGGCCATTACTTAATAATTTACAGTGTCTCTCATAGATCTTACAAATTGTTGTCCTCCTTACCATATGTGAGTATTATACTTATAATCTGATTCTCCTTGGTGTCTTCTCTGTGCTTTTTTTTTTTTTTAATCCATGTCTGTATTTTTCAGTTGATTTCTCTATTTCCGCCCTTTGGTTGATGTATTTCCAAGGATATCCTCTTTTATGAAACCTCTGTTTAACACTCTCAAATTGCCTTTCCATTTCACAGTCATTACAACAATGTCACCCTGAGGAATTCGCTGTAGGTTATGCTTTTGATCAATTTTCATGGGTGGAAATTTGTGCCATGCAGTATGCTGTTGGTAGCTGTGGGTTTCTGATAGTGTGGTCTCAAGAGTATGTTCATGTATGTAGACTTTTATGTCCAGAAATGCTATCTGTGTGTTGCAGGTGAAAATCAGACCATATTCATTCCTATTTATAATGGTAAAATATGCTTTAAAATTCCTCACGTGTCCATTCCAGATAGTAGACAAATTGTCTATGAATCTCAACCATAGGACCACCTTGTCTACATACCCCTCATTCCATTCTCTCTAAGCTCTCTCACTCTCCCACTACCCCATAGTAAGGTTGGTGTAGCTTGGAGAGAAAGAAACTCCCATCACAGTCCCACATGTTTGCTAAAACATTAAATGGTTGAAACAAAAAATATTTGTCAAGCTGGTCTCAATCATAGATAGTAACATTTGTGAGTGTTGTAGTTCCTTGATGTTACATTGTTTAAAAAAATATTCTATTGCTTACAGACCAGTTTCATGTTAAATTGAGGTGTATAAAGATACAACATTGTAGGAAGTTGGCTCTGTGTATATACTATCTAAAAGTGAGAGATAGGGTGCACAGAGTCCGAGGGTTCCCCTTAGAGGTTGATAGTGGCAAAATTAGATAATTTGAATGCTCTATTTTGTGGTAGTGTGGTCGAGCTGTAGGCTTATCAGAGGGTAATGTTAAGCTATTGTTGTACACACACAGCCAATAAATGAGGATCACACACTCAAAGACTTAACTCCAGGCCAATAGTTTTTATATAGAAAAATCTATTTTCTAAATTTATTTCAGAACCACAAGATTCAAGATTTGAAGTAAATACATAAAATGCAAGTTAATCCACACAGGTAAGTAAGGAACTTTGAATTAGAGCAGCAACATACACAGTATAGGTTAAAATGGCAATAAGCTATTTTAAAAGTGGACACTGCAAAAATCAACAGTTCCTGGGGGAGGTAAGTATTGGTTAGTTTTTCAGGTAAGTAAGGCACTTACAAGTTCAGTTTCCTGGGCATAGGCAGCCCACCACTGGGGCTTCAAGGCAACCCCAAAGTCACCGCACCAGCAACACAGGGCCAGTCAGGTGTAGAGGTGAAAGGAGGGCCCAAAACACATAGGCGCCTATGGAGAACAGGGGTGCTCCGGTTCCAGTCTGCCAACAGGTAAGTACCTGCGTCTTCGGAGGGCAGACCAGGGGGGTTTTGAAGAGCACTGGGGGGGACACAAACAGGCACATAAAACACACCCTCAGCGGCACAGGGGCGGCCGGGTGCAGTGTGCTTAGCAGGCATTGGGTTTTCTGTAGAAATCAATGGAGGGACACAGGGGTCACTCTAGCAATGCAGGCAGGGCACAGGGGGGCCACTGACTGGGCTAGGCAGAGGGTCGCCTGATGGTCACTCCTGCACTGGAGTTCGGTTCCTTTCGGTCCTGGGGGCTGTGGGTTCAGTGCTTGGTCCAGGCGTTGGATTCTTTGTTCCAGGCAGTTGCGGTCAGGGGGAGCCTCTGGATTCTCTCTGCAGGTGTTGCTGTGGGGGTACGGGGGGGTCGTCTCAGGTTACTCACGAGGTCTCAGTCGCCTGGGAGTCTTCTCTGCAGTGTTGGTTCTCTGCAGCTCGAGCTGGGGGCGTTAGGTGCAGAGTGTGAAGTCTCACGCTTCCAGCGGAAGAGTGAGTTCTTTGGAAGTTGCTAAAAAGTTGCAAAGTTGTTGCTGTTTTTGAACAGTGCCGCTGTTCTCGGGAGATACTTGGTCCTTTGGGTTCAGGGCAGTCCTCTGAGGCTTCAGAGGTCCCTGGTCTTTGAGTCTGGAGACAGGCCGGTAGGGCTGGGGCCAAGTCAGTTGTCGTCTCCGTCGTCTCTGCGGGGCTTTCAGGTCAGCAGTCCTTCTTCTTTGTGTAGTTTGCAGGAATCTGATTGTCCTGGGTTCTGGGTCACCCATAAGTACTAGATTTAGGGGTATGTTTAGGTCAGGAGGGTAGTAGCCAATGGCTACTGTCCTGGAGGGTGGCTACACCCTCTTTGTTCCTCCTCCCTGAGGGGAGGGGGGCACATCCCTAATCCTATTGGGGGAATCCTCCAATCACAAAATGGAGGATTTCTAAAGGCAGGGGTCACCTAAGCTCAGGGCACCTTAGGGGCAGTCCTGACTGGTGGGTGACTCCTCCTTGTTTTTCTCATTATCTCCTCCAGCCTTGCTGCCAAAAGTGGGGACGGCGGCCAGAGGGGCGGGCATCTCCACTAGCTGGGATGCCCTGGGGTGCTGTAACAAAAGGCATGAGCCTTTGAGGCTCAC
The DNA here is from genome assembly GCF_031143425.1 of Pleurodeles waltl. NCBI lineage: Eukaryota > Metazoa > Chordata > Amphibia > Caudata > Salamandridae > Pleurodeles > Pleurodeles waltl. The sequence goes on along the minus strand of NC_090440.1, from coordinate 729,764,563 downwards.
CGCCAGGTGTTACAGTTCCTGCAGGGGGAGGTGAGAAGCACCCCCACCCAGTACAGGCTTTGTTCCTGGCCACAGAGTGACAAAGGCACTCTCCCCATGTGGCCAGAAACTTGTCTGGTTGTGGCAGGCTGGCAGAAACTGGTCAGCCTAGCAGTAGGAGTCAGACTGGTATTCAGGGGGCATCTCTAGGATGCCCTCTGGGTGCATTTTACAATAAATCCCACACTGGCATAAGTGTGCATTTATTGTGCTAAGAAGTTTAATACCAAACTTCACAGATTTCAGTTTAGCCATTATGGAACTGTGGAGTTCGTATTTGACAAGGTTTTGCTTAGACACTGTAGGAGCATAGTGCTCATGCACACATGCACATATGCTCTCACCTTTAGTATAGTGCACCCTGCCTTAGGGCTGTAAGGCCTGCTAGAGGGGTGACTTACCTATACCGCAGGCAGTGTGAGGTGGGCATGGCCCTCTGAGGGGAGTGCCAGGTCGACTTAGTCATCTTCTCCCCATCAGCACACACAAGCTGTGAGGCAGTGTGCATGTGCTGAGTGAGGGGTCCCCAGGGTGGCATAAGACATGCTGCAGCCCTTTGAGACCTTCCCTGGCATCAGGGCCCTCGGTGCCAGGGGTACCATTTACAAGGGACTTATCTGTGTGCCAGGGCTGCGCCAATTGTGGGAACAAAGTTACAGTTTAGGGAAAGAACACTGGTGCTGGGGCCTGGTTAGCAGGGTCCCAGCACACTTTCAATCATAACTGGCATCAACAAGTCAGGGGGTAACCATGCCAAGGAGGCATTTCCTTACAAACATCCACTGTGGTTAGTAGATAATCATCTTGCCAAACAATTTCTCTCAATATTCTCAAGAAGTCTCCATATCTTTTACATAAGAGCTCTATGTTGGAACCAGAGGGGCTGAATAATAATCTACGTATAGACTTTCTCATACAGGGACCAACAGTTTGAAATTATTGGCCTTCCTGGGCTTCCTATGTTTGTGAGCTTCTAATCTATTTTCCATGGCTTGCCATAGTTTTTTGCTTTCTTCTTGTGCTATGACACTAATTTGATCCTCTATTTCTTTGATTAGTTTGTGTTTGTATATGTCCTCAATATCCATTTTAGCATACTTGATTGTTCTATACTTCATGTTTTTCAAGCACTGCATGCTACTTTACCCCAATTCCTGTAACATTTCTAGTCTAGTATCAAGAACATTTGTTAAGCTGAGGATTGTCAGTTCTCTAGGGACTCTTCCCATTTCAACATACTTTTCCAGCATTACAATTTCCCAACTGTTATTGATTTCCTTTTTTTAACAATATCTCAAGTTGCCTGAATACTTGTTCTCCATTTGTGTATTAGCTGCATTGCTTTTACTGAATATTACTTCTGCTCCCGTTTTGCAGCTCTTGCGTCCATGTTGCCAATTTAAGAAGTTCTGTGGTGCATATATATATTGAATGTAAAATGTGGATGCAAGAGTAATGCTGGTGCTAAACCTGTAACCTTAATAGTAATTGAACATTAACTCATTAGATGAAAAACTCTAAATGATAAATGACATGGAAGAATATCCAAAAAATAACAAAAACAAAGTACAGAAGTCTAAATTAATGAAGTAATGAAAGGACTAAATTATTTTATCTGTGCAAAAGTGAGCAAAGTAAAGAAGGAGTGCAGCCCCATTTTCGCAAATGTATCCTTCTTTTTCTATTCTGAAGGACTACTAAAAGGGACGTTTTCAGGGTGCCTTGGTTTGAAATACATAGAACACAAGCAATGATTTTTCAGTACAATTGAGGGCCTCATTTAGAGTTTAGCCCATGCCGGACATTCTCCAAAAAGTGGTGGATGACACGTCCATGCTATTTAGTTTGCATAAAGGCCCTCTACACATTAAATAGGATGGAGAGTATATTCACCTCGTTTTGGCAAAAGTCCTGCTCCGGTCCAATTCTAGATAAGACCCTAAGGTTACTGCAGTAAATAAGCATACTACCGAATGAGTTTCATAGAAGCTGCTATAGCAAGAGTGTAGAATGAAAAGATATCCCTTTTCCAAACAAAAAAAGCTGTGTTTTGTCTCTCCTCCTCCACAGAGCAACATGAGCAGGTAATTTACATATTTTGTCCCCTTTGGAATTTCCACCTCTAAAAGATGAATAATTGTCTTTAAAGATGGATGAGCATTACAGATACCCACCTTGTAAGGACCAAATACACTGCTTCTTGTGTCTACAGATGAACAAAATACAGAAATGAATAAACACAAAGCATTAAACGTAGGGGTGCAGTCTTCAAGATTTCCACATACCTAACGGTATACTGATGGATATATATCCATGAACAAATATAAGGGATTTGGGGAATGCATAGGTGATTGGCAGTACATTTTATGTTGACTCTGTCATGTAAACTGATAGAATCAATTTTTCATTTCATTGTCATTAACATGTAGGACTCTTGCTGCAAATACCACAAATATACTTTTAAAATTAATTTTGTTTGCCTTCACCCAAAAGTAGACAATTTCTTAACTTTACTACTTTCATCTTCACTGATACGAAGCACTTCCACTGCAGTTCTAGTCAAAGTTTACTTGGCAGGAAATTGGTTGTTTAAAACAAAATGCTCTCTCCCTACACATAATAAGGGCAGTACATTTGTTGTGCACATTATCACGTCCGACCCAACTGTAGTCTGTCAGGATCCATTAGTTCTTTATTTATTTGATCATCATTTGCTGATTTCTGAACAGCATTTTCTCCAATTTTGAAAAGAATTTACAGACTTCTTCATTATGGTCCCGGTTCATCCACACCGTGAACTGGAAGAATCGTTAGTAGTTCAATTGAATTCACGTTGTTAAATGATGCGGTACAAGCTTTCAAAAGGATTTGCTTCTCATCCTGGATAAATGTGTTACACCCTCACAGTAGAGTTTCATACGTTCCAACTTATTATTAGTCTGTGAGCTTGAGAGTTTCTGAATGCCCACTAACCTGTAAGTTTGTGCACATTCAAAAACTGTGACACTTTCCCTTCTTGGAAATGGCTGAAGATTTACTCCAGCAAAGGCCTGCAATCAATTAATCAATCAATCAAGGATTTATAGAGCGCACTAATCACCCATTAGGGTCTCAAGCCGCTGGGGGGGGGTGAGCTACTGGCCGTAGAGCCATGTCTTGAGGCGTTTCCTGAATGTCAAGAGGTCTTGGGTCTGGCGAAGGTGGAGCGGTAGGGAGTTCCAGGTCTTGGCGGCTAGGTGAGAGAAGGATCTTCCTACGGCGGTGGTGCGGCGGATGCGGGGGATGGAGGCGAGGGCGAGGCTGGCGGAGCGAAGATTGCGGGTGGGGGTGTGGAAGGTGAGTCTGTTGTTGAGGTAGGCTGGGCCTCTGTTGTGGAGGGGTTTGTGTGCGTGGATGAGGAGTTTGAAGGTGATCCTCTTTGACACTGGTAGCCAGTGAAGGTCTCTGAGGTGGGGGGAAATGTGGTCACAGTGTAGGATGTCCAGAATGAGGCGGGCGGATGCGTTCTGGATTCTTTGCAGTTTTGTTAGGAGTTTGGTTGTTATTCCTGCATATAGGGTGTTTCTGTAGTCCAATCGGCTGCTGACCAGGGCGTGGGTGACAGTTTTCCTGGTTTTGACGGGAATCCACTTGAAGATTTTGCGGAGCATGCGGAGAGTGTTGTAGCAGGAAGAGGAGATGGCATTGACCTGCTGAGTCATGCTGAGTGTGGAGTCCAAGATGAAGCCTAGGTTGCGTGCGTGTGGTGGGTGAGGTCACTGTTCCTAGGGAGGTGGGCCACCAGGAGTCATTCCAAGTTGAGGGGTTGGTGCCAAAGATGAGGATTTCTGTCTTGTCTGTGTTTAACTTGAGGTGGCTTGATTCCATCCAGCTGGCGATGGCGTGAAGTCCATTGTGGAGGTTGTTCTTTGCAGTTGTAGGGTCTTTCGTGAGGGAGAGGATGAGCTGAGTGTCGTCTGCGTAGGAAACTATGTTGATGTGGTGGGTTCGTGCGATGTTGGCGAGGGGGGCCATGTAAACGTTGAAGAGCGTGGGGCTAAGCGAAGATCCTTGGGGAACTCCACAGATGATTCTGGAAGCTTCTGACAGGAATGGTAGGAGGCGGACTCTCTGGGTTCTGCCTGAGAGAAATGACGAGATCCAGTTGAGTGCCTTGTCGCGGATTCAAGCGTTGTGTAGGCGTGTGCGGAGAGTGTGATGACATACCGTGTTGAAAGCTGCGGAGAGGTCCAGGAGGATGAGTGCTGCTGTTTCTCCTTTGTCGAGCATGGTCCTAATGTCGTCTTTGGCAGCAATGAGTGCAGTCTCAGTGCTGTGGTTTCTGCGGAATCCAGATTGGGAGGTGTTGATACCTTGCTGTCTTCCAGGAACCGGGATAGTTGGCTGTTTACAATTTTTTCGATTACCTTGGCTGGGAAGGGGAGGAGGGAGATTGTCCGGTAGTTCTTGGGGTCGTCTGGGTCTGCCTTTGGTTTCTTTAGCAGGGCGTTGATTTCTGCGTGCTTCCATCTTTCTGGGAAGGTGGCTGACTCGAAGGAGCTGTTGATGGTTTTGCAGAGGTGGGGGGAGATGATGATGTTTGCCTTATTGAAGATATGGTGTGGGCAGGGGTCCGATGGTGATCCGGAGTGGATGGAGGCCATGGTGGTGGTGGTGTCCTCTATGTTGACGGGGGTCCAGGTGTGGATGAGGTGGGTGTTGCTTGGAGCGTTGGGTTCTTGGGTGTTTGTAGTCAGCTGGTGGGTCTGGGGTTTGAAGCTATTGTGGATTTCTTCTATCTTTCGACGGAAGTGGGTTGCCAGGGAGTTGCAGAACTCCTGTGATGGCAGGGGTTCGTTGGTGCAGGTCCTGGGGGGTGGAGAGCTCATTGACGATGCCGCAGAACTCTTTACTGTTGTGAGCGTTGGCGTTGATGCGGTTTTTGAAGTGGGTCCTTTCGGTGGTGCGGATCAGTTGGTGATGTTTGCGTAGGGCATCCTTGAAAGCAATGTGGTTGGAGTTGGTAGGGTCAAGGTGCCAGGTTTTTTCCATTCTGCGACATAGCCGTTTGGATTCCTGTAGTTCTGGGGTGAACCAGCTGGCCTTGATTCTGTGGGAGGTGTTTGTTTTTTTTTTGAGTGGTGCGAGGGTGTTGGCATAATCATCTATCCAGCGATGCAGGTTGGTGGTGGCTATGTTGGGGTTCGGGGTCCCAGGGGCTGGGACCCCGGACCCCAGCAATAGCTCTCAAGGGTGGGGAAACGCTGGAACTTTGCAGGAGTCTTACCACAATTCCTTCCCTGCACTGTCATGCCAACCACCAGGCACTAGCACACCACTAGTGTTCTAGTAAGCATCTGGACCTGCCCCTGTATGCATATACTGATTTCCAAGCTCTTGGAGACTATTCAGAAATTCCCATACAGTTACAATTCATGCCAGGTTTTCTAGAAGCCAGTTTCCTCAAGCTAAAAACTCCATTACCTGGAATTCCCTGCTCACTGCTTCGTCTCCACCCCTGCAGGCCAAGGATGTGTGTAGAAATTTAGCACACCTGTGGCTGGCAGGGGCTAGCTTGCACACATTATTCATGTGATTATTGTGAGCTCTTTTAAGCCCCAGTTCCTCATCGTAGTGATATTCCTGTTAGACTGACCCTTTGTTTCCTGAGCATTTGCTAGTCCTTCTTTTGCTATCCTCATTCCTTGATTCCTGACCTGTAGATAATCTTTGCTTCTGAACTAGCACCGCCCTCAGTGTTCCATTAAATTATGAGCCACCAGTATTTTAGTGCATCCTTCAGTTCTCTCTTCCTCTGTATTCACCTTTTCCCTGTGTCTGCTTTCTTTCCCTTTATCCTTTGCTGGATGGATGAACAAAAGGCATGGTGGATGGTAGATGGACGAAAGGATAGACGAGTGAATGAATGGATAAGTGAAAGGGAGGGATGAGTGAAAGAAAGGATGGAAGAGTGAAAGCGAGAGTGAATAGATGGACAGATGAGTGAAAGCATGAATTGGATGGAGTTAATGGATGGATGTTGAAAGGATGGATGGTGTGAAAGGGTGGATGGATAGATGTAGTGAAAGGATGAATGATGATTAAAAGGGTGGATGGAGACGGAGGAGTAAAAAGATGAATGGATAGATAGGTTTGGAGATGGATGATAGGTTTGAATGTGGATGGGCAGAGGGACGGCATGGTGAAAGACTAAGTGATGGATTAAAAAAAGAAAGAATTAATGCATGACATAATGTAAAAGTGAAATTGTGGATATCAGCAGGTGGGTGGAAGGATGCAAGGATGAATAGATAGATGCTTGGGTGGAAAATACAAGAGAGCTCTTCTGGGCGAGGGTCGTGATGACTTCCTTCCTTTGCTAGGTGCCAGAAGAGCTTTGGTTCAAAGTGGGGAGAATTTTAATTTTCTGGCTACTTGCTGGTAAAAACCAAGCTTATAATAAGGGTGGATGAAATTTTAAGTTTGCTGGCCAAACTGTATAAGGCTCCTGTTGCACAAACCTCATATATTTTTGAAGTTTGGCCAGTTTCCCTTAGAGGACAGTTGCTCCAACTTTATGTGATAAAAATTGTGAAAAAACATTGAATTGCAGGCTATTTGGACAGCTTTATGTGTCATGCCAACCTTATGGACGGACGTCATTTAGGGTTGCCAGTGGTTGCAGCTGCGACCCCCGGCTTGCCCCTTGCGATCCCTAACATTGCTTTTGCGACCCCTGGCCTCACAGGTTGCAAAGTCAGTTCCTGGAACACAGTGGCAGCTCAAATAAAAAAAAAATGTTTTTAAATGTATGTTGTGTGGTGCTTGCAAGTGAGTGTGAGTTTACTTGAGAGTGTGTGTGTGTAAGTACGTGTGTAATAGTGAAATTTAAGGACAAAGGGCACTTGATGTGCGTACAATGTCACTTCTGCTACCCCTGGCATTTTGGTGAATTAACGTTAATGGTTGTTACATTACTTGTTTGGTCAAAGATTTGAGGCATAACCATCATAGTACATTATCAGTAGGAATGTCATCTGGGGGAGCGACTTTGCAATACTGGGATTGCCCAATTTGAATATTGATATTTTAAAAGTAGATGCTGCTATTTCTAGTTACGCTATATCTATTAATAATCACTGCTTAATAATCTACTGTACTAGCTGTCAACAAAGATGGTCAACAAAAATACAATAAACTGTCATCTGGATCGAATGTTTGGTGACGTCTTAGCATCATAAGTCAAAGGTCTTGTAACGCCAACACTGTTATCTCCTTTAATTCTGGTGAAATGAAACTGTTGTTTAAAAGGAAATAAGATCCCAAAAATCCACCCTCGCAGTGAAAGAAGTATCACATTTCTTTTCCTATGAAGTCTGTCACTCATTCCTCTCTTTCTATGACTGGGCGATTCTTGTGCTTTTATTCATCCATTTGTGGTACCTCATTGCAACAGTGTGTGGAAGACCAAGAATTCTCTGGCATCTCCATTTATTATAGATACCTATAGAAAGCCTCCCAATTGCCTTCTGCATCTATAACCTATCTCCTAGCAAGGTGTGGATTAGAACTCTGCATTTTGAAATGTGTTAAAATGACTGGTGAGGTTTATATTCCATGGAAGTTTATACTAAGCAATTTGTACGGACAATGTCTCCTTCTTGAGCTACAAGTGCAGAGGCCGCCCCTGCAGGGGGCATAGAGGGCCGGCGCCTTAACGGCCGCCTTGGCCCAGAAGGGACCGGTTAAACCGGTTTGGGGAGGTGCTCGCACCAAGTAGGTGCCAAAGCACCCCCACCCCTGAGAATGCTAACAGGTGGGATTGGCCAACCTGTGGCTACCAATCGGGGGGGTTTGCTATGGTTCAAACCCCCTAATGGAAGCAAGTCTGGGGGGTCCAAAGGACGAGAAAAAAGGATTTAAAGCGCGTTGCCAGAACGTCGGTCCAAGCGAGACCAGGGCAACGCACTCGCAGCATCAGCTGCAAGAAGGAAAATTGTTCGTAGAAGGAAGAAAAGGGGACCTCTTCACCGAAGGAACCAGCAAAGCCGTTTCTTTCTACCCCTGCCCAGGCCAGGTCTTGGGGAAGCCGCTCGCCGCCCCAACTGCTGGGAATCGCCCCTCGAGGACCGGAACGGGTAACACGCTCGCTACTGCTGGGGGACCGCCTCTTCGAGGTGACGCGACCCCACAGGGCTTAGCAACAGGCACGCTCAGCGCATTGGACTCACCGTTGTGCGGGAAGACGCAGCACGAGAACCAGACTAGACTGCAGGGGACCGCTTTAATTTGCGGCGCACCCCTGCAGCAGCTGCCGACCGGTCCGGACACCACGCTCGCCACCGCTGGGGGACCGCCTCTTCGAGGCGACGCAACCCCACGGGGTAAGCACCAGGCGCGCTCAGCGCATTGTAGACTCACCTGCACAAGACCCAGGCACGACTTCGGGAGACCGCTTCTTTCACCGACGGCCGCAAACAGCAAGTGCCCGCTTGGCATCCAGAGGCTGCGGGGGACCGCTGGGTAAGCGACGCGACCCCGCAGCGACCTCTGCACGGCAGCACACGTTCGGCTGCTAAGGAGCTTTCCTCTAACGGGGAGAGCCCGATCATCGGTGCCTGTAAACAGGTGCACAGCGCACGCATTTGACCGCGGGAGACACCGGGAAGCAGACGCTCAGCTGATCTTTGTTTGTCGGGCATTGTAGGCGACCAGAACATTCGAGTGCACCGGGGGACTGTGCATTTCAGCACGACGTGACCCCGTATCAAGCACCCCACAGTCAGGAAGATCTAGAAAGGGGGATACACAGCTCCAGCTGGAGGAACCTGCCTCCAGCAAGCACCCCACAACAGGAAGAACTGGAAAGTTCTGTCACGCAGCTCCAGCTGAAGGAACCTGCCTCCTCCACAACAGACACGAGCTCACCCACCAGCAACTCCGCAAGGGGTTTCAGCAAGCATGGAGGATGATCAGGTAGTCGAACAACAAGACGACCTCGAGAGAATGATCGCGCACATGGGGGCAGAGGCGCTAAAACGTGGCAAGGACTGGTTGCGGGCAAAAATAGAGGACAATGGGGGCGAAGCCCAGGAACGCGGGCTTGAGCTGCCAGCCCCCCTGATTTTGACGGACAACACAGAAGCAGCGGAGCACATCACACCCCCACAACAGAAGGCAAGCAAACGACAGAGGGCTGAAAAAAAACACACAAGGAAACCTGCCAAGAAGGCGAAAGTCGTGGTCCACAGGCCAGCAGACCGCGAGCGCTAGCAGAGGGTGAGCATATAAGCACGCTAATTAAAGAATGCTTTAAATCGCTTGCGCCGCTGCTGTTGAGGGGTGAGGGGGCTGGGCCAACCACTGAGGGAAGCACACTGGCAAACAAACAAACAAGAGCAGTAACAGGTAATAGCGAGCACCTTTCCCCTGGGGACCCTTTAACAGCCTGGAGCGCGCCCTCTAAGGTAGTGGAGTCAGTTACAGGCAGAGGCAATCTGCCCGAGTCTTATGCACGACCATCCCTGGGCCCCCCCCCTCCATGACAACCAGAGCCGCCGGCCTTGCAACAGCCATCCCCTTGACAGTTAAAGAGAGAATTCTGAGAAAAGAATTCATAGACATTTTCACACTCTTAGAAAAACAGTTAGAAGGTTTAGACCTTACTGTTTGTAACAAAAAAGATGATGACAGAAGGGAGAGGAAAAGAACAAGGAAAGAGAGGAATTTTGAGAATTGGTTAGATGCATTTAGAATTATGGCATGTGTCATAGTAGAGAAATTCCCACACTGCGCCGCCGACCTCTGGCTCTACGAGTCCAAAATACATGAAGCACACCGCCAATTCCCGGGGGACGCATGGCTAGAGTATGACAAGAGCTTCAGATTAAAAATGCAAGGGCACCCAGAGATGGAATGGAACCAAGAGGATGTCTCTAGTTACATACACAAAATGATGGTAGCTAAAGAAGTTAGCTCATGGGCAAGAAAAGGGGACCAGTCTTTTCGGACACCACATCACAAAGGTAGCCAGGACAAATATAAAACACCATACAGGCACAAGCCATGGCATAGCGGAAAAGCACAGGGAGACAAGGGATCGCAGGCCGTATGCTGAAAATTTGAGACGGACGACTGCACCTGGGGACAGAATTGTAAATTTAGACACGCTTGCTCCTCGTGTGGGGGCGACCACCCAGCATCAACATGTAGAAAGCATAAGCACAAGTCAGAGAGAAAGGACAAAAAGAAAAAGCAATAAATCCCTCTGCACAAGGCACCCCATGACCAACCAATTGAACGTGGAATTAGCCAGATCCCCAATCAACACGAAAATTTTGAGAAAACTAGCTAATGAATACCAGAACAAGCAAGATGCAATCACACTAGTGAAAGGTTTCGAGGAAGGTTTCATCATCCCAGTAAAAGGGCGGGTAACTGGAGGATCCCACAAGAATCTAAAATCAGCCTTAGAACAACCAGAAGTTGTCCAACAAAAAATCGATAAGGAATTGAAGCTAGGGCGCATTGAGGGCCCCCTCACAGCTCCCCTGCCAGTAGACTTAATCATCTCCCCACTGGGGGTGGTACCCAAGAAGGAACTGGGCCAATTCAGACTCATACACCATCTTTCTTTTCCTGAGGGCACATCAGTAAACGATAACATACCGGAGGAGGCATGTGCGGTAGGGTACGCCACACTCGACGATGTTATAGACATGATTAAAACTGCAGGCAAAAATGCACTGCTGGCTAAAGCAGACATTGAGTCAGCATTCCGCCTACTGCCGGTTCACCCGGATAGTTGTCACTTGTTGGGTTTCCAACACAACGGGCAAGTGTTCGTGGACAAGGCCATGCCAATGGGGTGCGCCATAGCATGCGCCTACTTTGAACTATTCAGCACATTTTTGGAGTGGGCTCTACACAAAAAACACCCAGGTGGGGGGAAGATGCACTACCTGGACGATTTCCTATTCATAGGGGGGGCTAATGATGGGTTTTGCGGCAGTCTACTAAACGCTTTCCAAGCACTGACAGAAGAGTTGGGTGTCCCCCTAGCATAGGAGAAAACAGTAGGCCCCACAACGTCATTAACATTCCTAGGCATAGAACTAGATTCAGCCACCGGTACCTCTAGACTGCCAGCCGGAAAAGTGGCAGACCTGAGAGCAGACATTAAGTACCTGTTAGGCAAACAGAAGGCAACCCTCAGGGAATTGCAGAGCATGATGGGCAAACTTAATTTTGCAGCTAGGGTGATCCCAGCAGGCAAGGTCTTCGCCAGACGGCTAAGCAGGCTAAGAGCAGGGTTACAGAAAAAACATCACCATGTAAAACTAAGCGGGGGTCAAGAGAGACATCGCCATGTGGTACTCTTTTCTAAAAAAACTTCAATGGCCGACTCATGTGGAGAGACGGCTGGGTGTCTGCCAGTGAGATCTCGCTCTACACGGATGCCGCAGGGGGATGCGGTTTTGGGGCCATTTTGGGGCGGGAATGGTGCACCGGCACATGGCCGCCCAAATGGCATGAGTCAGGGATCACCAAAAGCATCACATTTCTGGAACTATTCCCCATTGTGGTGGCCCTGACGATCTGGACAGCACAGTTACAAAACCTAAAAATAACTCTATGGTCTGACTACCTAGGGGTAGTCATGGCCATCAACAGAGGTTCAGCCTCATGCCCCAACACGTAGAGGCTGCTAAGGCGCCTGGTACTCATTCAGCTAAAATGCAATCTTGACATCAGGGCCAAACATGTACAGGGCACAAAGAACTCACGGGCGAACGCCCTTTCTCGTTCTCAGATGGGCAGATTCAAGAGGCTCGCACCGGAAGCAAGCAACAAGATGACACCTTTCCCCCCAGAGCTATGGGACCTGGCGGATCAGACATGTCCGTTTTAATTCAGAACGCATTCACAGCTGAGACACAACGTAGATATACTAAGCACGCCAGAAGGCTCATGGACATTGGGGGCTTAGAGTCATTAAACGACCCAGCTGCAACCAGAGCTGCAGCAGAACACTTCGTTCTATGGGCGTTCAAGCAACGAAAGTCAAAATCCTGGGCACAAGCACACCTGGCAGCAGTGGCACACTATTCAAAACTACATACGGGCATGAACCCTACGGCCTCTCACTACATTAAGACAGCGATGAAAGGCTGGAAACGCATCGAGGGTCCCAAGAAAGACACAAGGCACCCCATAGATTTTAACAAACTGACCCAGTTAATAGATTTACTGCAAGCAGTCACAGTTAACCGGTACGAGCAATTACTTTTTCAGGCAGCTTTCGTCACAGCGTTCTTCGGGGCATTTAGAGTGAGCGAGTTAGTTGCAACAGCCAAGAACGCGGGAGGCAGCAGTTGTCTGCAACTAGAGGACTGCCGCATAGAGGCAGACAGGGTGCGCCTCACACTAAGACGATCCAAGACGGACCAGCTGGGCAAAGGCACCGACATTGTGCTAAAATGCATTGAGCAGGCGAGGTACTGCCCAGTGTGCAGCATAAGTGAGTATGTAGAATTACACCCCGCTGGAGGTGGTCCCCTCCTCAGACATGCCAATGGGGATCACCTGAGCAGATTCCAATTCACGGCGGTCATGCGGAAAGCAATAGGGAAGGGAGGCTCGCTCCCATCAGAATTTAGGGCACACTCGTTTCGCATTGGTGCGGCCACCACAGCCGCCAGTTTGGGTTTAGACGCAGACGCAGTCAAAGCGGTTGGCAGATGGCGTTCCAAAGCATATAAAGGTTACATTCGCCCACATCTACTATGATGGTATCTTGTCATTTCAGTGGCAGGAGCTTCCGCCAAGCTCATATGGATCATAGGCCACTCATTCATATCCAGGCTACAAACATGGTGGAAACAAAACAAGATGCCCAGCACAAGAGGAGGGCCAGCAGTTGGCATCAGATGGTGGGGTGTCCCGGGGATGAAGTGGGCACAGCTCCAATCGGTAATACAAAGCATAGCGAAGAATACCCAAAGGCAACCGGACACCATCATTGTGCACCTGGCCGGGAACGATTTAACAACATTAGGTAGAAAGGTACTCCTGAACAACATCAGGGAGGCGCTCTGGAGCTTCACTAGGCTGCTGGATACTACTACCATCATATGGTCAGAAATCATCCCCAGAATCACATGGCGTGGGGCAACGTCAAACAGAGCAATAGATAATTCCAGGAGGAAGCTGAACATCGCCGTCGCCAAATACTGTAAATTCAATGGTTTGGAAAGCATTTGTCATGGTTTGATCCACCCCAGGCGACCCGAGCTTTACGCACCAGACGGCGTCCATTTGTCAGCTGAAGGGATGAGCATCTTCAGGTCCAACCTGGCAGCAGCTATGAACTACTGAAAGAAAGAAGAAAAAAAAAGGGTGAGCAGCCAGGAGACGTGAGCCTCTCTGGCTGCGTGGCGGAAGGTAACAAGGTTTTACCAAAGAATGGATTGGAAGACACACCTAATAAGGGGGTGTGCGAGCAAAACCACACACATTGGGATGCCTTACGGCAGGGTGTAAGGTGGTCAAGTAAGGGGAGTAAGCAGAACACGACACTCACAGCCCAGACCCGCCACATCGGATGGCAGGGCACAGGATACGCCAGGTAGCGAGTTGGGCCTAATGCAAAGGACGGGAAGCTTCCCCCTAAAACAACACAAACATGGTAAAACAAACTCGATTGGAGTGAGCCCCTCCGAAATCAAAGGCGGGACTGCCAAAAACGAAGGGCAAAAGGAGGCAGGACAAATGGAGGACAGGACTTGAAGGCCCACCAGTCACTGGCTGTAATATCTGAAAACATAACTGAAATGTATCAAAATGAACAATGTGAATATCTTATTGTCATAAGTGCAAAGTTTTATTATCAGTGATGTGGCCTCAGGCCCATATAGCTCACCGCGTTGGGCAGTCACACGCTTGTCCACAGTAATAAAGCGGCCAAATGTTATCCACTATAGAAAGTGTGTCAAAGTCTGTTTTATGCATGCCTGTCAGTACAACGCATAACATGATTTGTAAATTGTCAGTAATGCTGGCTCTGTAGTGTGAGGGTTAAGGAAACAGTGCCTATGAAAGAATTGCAAATACACGTGTTTCAACACTGCAGTCATCTAAAAGCTGCATCTGAATAAACAAGAGACTGCCACTGCACAGAAATACTATGCAGAGCGGTGATATGAATCCGGAAATACCTCCTTTATTTCAGGCTATCTCTCAGCATCGTGCTTTGTGGGAGCTAGCACTGAGATTGCAGAGGTAAATCTTGCATTTGGCAGCCACTTGCATATGCTCCGCTATTAATTAAAAGATTGCAGGTCAGGCTTGTCTACATCTAAGGTCCTAATATTGGTGCTGGTGTCACTGCGCCAGGCAGGTTTTTGAGCCCTCTCCAGTTTAAGTAACTAGGGGGACGGGAGTAGATTGTGCCAGCAGAAACACTGCCAAAATAAACGCAATTATTCATTTCTTCTAATGAGGAGAAATTATAGCAAATGGCATCGGAGTGCCAAAGGCTCCAGAAAAAGAAACGACAGGGCCCTTCCTAAAACATATTTTTAAAGACTGTAAAATAATAAGGGAGTTTTGTTTCCATGTGAGAGTTAGCTGAATCCGAATATTTACTTTATACAATGAAGTGCAAAGTGAATCGCAAGATAAATGTTGAATGCAAATAATTCAAAGTTTAAATGTGTGCATTGAGCATTTGAGCTAGGAGGCGTGGGGTTTCTTACACACACTACTTGTGGATTCTGAATTTAAATTGGTAGGAATAAATAGGTAGGCCATAAGGGACTCTACTATTTGCTGACCACTAATGTGGCATAAATATTAATTAGAAATTATGATGGGAAGTGCATAGGTGCTGCTCACCTAAGCTTAATAGGGCCATTAAAGGTACCCTGGGCAGTTATGTAGAACTGTTTTTTCTCCATGTTACTTTCATTCCTGCGGCATTCATTTGGGGAGGAGAAGAGAAAGAAACGTGGTGGTAAAGAAATCCTTTATACAGGCTCATCGAAAAGGTTGTGCTCGCTTTGTTTGCAGAGAGGAATAGCTCCCCTTGAGTTTCTACAACTCAAACAGGCCTAATAATATATCCTGTCAATCACACTTAAACCAAGAAAATGAAGAAATCTAATCAACTTAGATCCAAGCAAAATCTATAACTGTGATTCGCCGCAAGCCCAGATCCTCCAAGTCTTCTAGGAGCAGTTCTCATATGGTGCTCACATTTTTTTCATCATTGGACAAGAACATTTTGCATCTGTCATGTTCTGGTATTTTATGTTCCAATAAGCTTGTGTATTTAGTACAGGATCACCCCATCTTATTTGCACTATTGGTTTATGACAACACACTTGCTAATTAAGGGAAGTGGGGAGAAGTATTAAAGGGCAGACACCCAGGTCTGCAGGACGCTCTGTGACAGTTTTCTCCGCATAGTTGGACAGAAAGAGTTCCAGGTTTATATCTCCAAACCATTGTGAAAGCCTTTCCACCAAATTAATAAGTTAGCTTCTGGGCACAGTTGGGAGGGCATGATTAGCAGAGCACAGAGTGTGGTTGTTGTGATAAGCAGTTAAACCCAGAAGTCATTAGATCTGGATAATTTTGCTTAATGGTACTGCAAACTATAGCCAGGGTTTTGGAGATTCAGACCTCTAACCAAGAAAGAGACTGCAGAGTGGGAGAGACATACTCCTTTCTTGAGGGACAAGTTAGTAGGTGTGCATCACTGTTTGAAAACCCAGGTCACCTTGCTGCACATTGATTAAAAACTGCACTGTTCACATATATTTCCAAAGTCTAAGCGTGATTGGATGAGAACATTTTCTACATGTGTAGACAACATTCAATAATGTCCACATTTCTTTTTAGGATTTTTAACAAGAAGAAACAAGCAATTGCTACTTGGACGCATTAATATCTATTGTATAATTTTGATCAATATAAATGTCCAGATTGAATAAATACCTTTTCTGGGTATAGTAATAGCCCACATTTGCTGGCCAAATAGCTTTGTCCTAGGTTGTTAGGGTTCTGTGTGCAAGCAAGAGCTTTGCTTTGCATGATCTAATTCAAAATATGTATGGGCCATCCTTCATCTGATGAAAGTTAGGACATCTGTCTGGGTGTGTATTCCAGGGTGAACAGTGTCCTGTTGATGGCTTTAGCGGGACTGACTGACGGCCGGTGCCATCACTCTATATGTAAAAGCTGATTTCCCCTCTCTGTGTAAAAAGTGCAACATGCATATATTAAGTAAGATCCCCAAGCTAACATTTTAGCCAGGACTGGTGAATGGTGTTAAAATATGGCTGCAAAGTCCCAAAGGAATAGGGCCACAACTCCACATACATCATCCTTATGCCTGAGGCCACCAATCACCGACAGGGCTAGCAGTTCTAAACTATTACCTGGTCTAAAGCTGGCTTGTAAAGAGTTAGGCAGGTCATGATTTTTGGCAAAGTTTTGTAGCTGTAAAAAGACTATCTACTATATCTTCTAAACTAATGGAGAAGAGATATGGGTCTGAAAATATTTGGATCACCTGCTTCTATGAAAGAGTTTTTTCGCAACGGTGTGACAGTAAGGCCCGTATTTATACTTTTTTTAGCGCCGCATTTACGCCGCTTTTTGGCGCAAAACGGCGCAAACCTGCAAAATACAATGGTATTTTGCAAGTTTGCGCCGTTTTTGCGTCAAAAAACGACGCAAATGTGGCGCCAAAAAAGTATAAATACGGGCCTAAATTTTTTCCAGATGTTAGTCATTTCGCCATTGGTGAAAGAGTTGTTACACAGTATGCTCTTCAGCAAGGCGTGATGACATCTACTTTAAGACCTTATCAGGGAAGGGGTAGGGCAAGCATCCTGAAAACTTACTGTTAAACTAATAAATATCCGATGTTTTTTAAAGTACCCTTGAAGGTTTTGCCTGCAGCTCGGGATTATAACTCATGATCGGGCATTTAACAACTGATATAGCCCTGGGCAGCAAGCTATAAGGGTATATAAGATGTTGATATTAATTTAGACCAATCAACTAGAGTAGACAGTCGGCTTTTCGATCCTTCACATTGGCGAAACAACACAATAGAGAATGAAGGTTAACGGGGAGTCCTTATGTGCGTTTTTCTTTCATTTTGATTGAAAGCATTAATGTTAAGAACTGCAGAATCAAGCAGCGGTATGCATTGTTGTTTAGCATTTTTGATTTTCTTTGGGAATTTTTGCACTCACCGGTTCGGAGTGTAGTGCTTTTTGCCAAAAGCAGAGTGGCAGCCCTTTGTGTTCTGCACCTGGACTGCTTTTTAGTTTGGCGTAAAACTCACAGAGAACAGCCGTTGCTCCATTGTCCTTACCCTTGGCAACACGCCCTTGGTTACTAATGTCACGCGGTTTGGCACTAAATGAACATGTGCACATTATTTGAGTGCCCAACTGTAATCTCTGATTGCCATATAAGAGGAAATTCATAGGTTCTGAACTTCTACTATAGCAGCCGGCATTACCTCAACGCAGTGCTATCCGTTTGCAAAAAAACATTTTTCACCTATGGATGCGTGGACTGCAGATGCCCATATGCCTAAAATTGGGCAAAAGCATTCCCGACTGCAGTCGAGAGAAGTAGGCTGCTGTGACGACCTGGACCGACAGAATTACAAACTTATTGCTTACATGAATCATCCCCCTCAGTACCAAATCTACGTCATTTTCTTGGATGAGCCACAAACCATCCCATATTCAATTTTAAAGCATCAACAAGTAGTTTGGGGTTGTGTGTAATTGAGGTGGTGGGTGGACAACAACAACAAAAATAATTCATATGAAAACCAACTTTGTCTATCATGATCACATCTGTATAGTACTCTTTCTTAAAAAAAAAAATACAACCATCATAACAGACAAGCACTAGCAAAGACAATTGGTCTAGTGTTGACTTAAAGTTTATTGGCTTTGCCAGTGATTTTTTTTAATGTTCTTTATCATTATTATAATAATTATAAAGTCTTATATAGCGTAAAAGCTACCGAAAGGGCTTTTCCAGCACTGACAAAGATAGATAACAAGCCAGAGAGAGAAGAGAGAAGCAGAACAACCAGGTTTTACTGTTTTTGCAAAAGATGATTAGAGATTGGCAGCTTCTCTGTGAATCAGGCAGCATGTTCCAAATTTTGCAGCCCAAGCAAGAGAACGAGTGACCAACCATATAGGCTTTTCTGACTCTGAGGACCATACAGAGGTGGCAGTTGCTCAAACAGAGGGTGCAATTCGGGCGGTAATGTTCCATAAGCTGTTGTAGGTAAAGTTGACCAACATTTGACTTAGCTCAATGCATATAGCATAAGGCTTTTAACTAAATATGTTCGTCCACCAGAAGCCAGTGGAGATCAGAGAAAGCAGAAGATGACACAGAAGCCTGGCAGTGGACTTTTGAATCACCTGTAGGCATTGGATAGAGAATTTGCCAGTCCCTAGAATATTCCCATAGACCAGCCTCAATAAAATCAAGGCCTGGATAACCATCCTCAGAGCTGAGAAAGAAAGCATCCAAATGATTTTCTTTAACCATTTCAGGAATGCGAAACAAGTGGAGGCTACCTTAGAGATCTGAATTTTCATGGATAGTGCATCATCCAGCCAGGAGCCAAGGTTTTCAGCCTTAGAGGCCAGCTTCTGGAGGGCTCTTAACCTGTCTGGCCAGTGTTGGGGACCCGGTAAAAGTGGCTTCTTGCTCATCACCATCACCTCGGTCTTGTCACTGTTTAGCTTTAAGGAGTTATTGTTAATCCATGTGGAAACTTTGAGGAGACAGGAGTACAGGGTGTCCGAGTAGTGGCCCTCTGCTAATGACAAAGAAAGGATGGTTACAGTGTCATCAGCGTAGGAAAACAAAGTGAGGCCAAAGCCTTCAACAATATCAGCAAGGGGATAAACATAGATGTCTAATAACATTGGACTTAAAGTCAAACCTTGCTGCACTACAGAAGAAAGAGAGTGAGAACTTGATACATAATTAGATGGCAAGAACTGGAAGGAAGCAGTAGATTGGATACCCATGTTCTCAAGTCTTTCAAGAACAGCTAAGTGGGACACAGTATCAAATGACACGTTGAAGTCAAGAAGGATCAGTACTGCTGATCACCATTATCCAGCAGCCATCTGAGGTGGTCAGTAACTCCCAGTAATGTGGATTCAGTACAGTGGCCAGAGTAACTGATGAAAAACATTCTGTCATTTCACAAAAGCAGATATTTGGTGTTTGACATGTTTCTCCACAATTTTAGAGAACAGCAGGATCAGTCAAAATGGCTTATATTTAAACCAATTGGAGGTATTCAGACTAGATTTCTTCAATAAGGGCATCACCATGCTTTCATACCTGGGGGATATGTCCCTCTTATAAGGAGGAATTAAGAAGAGGGATCAAAATCCATAAAAGTTCCGGACCAAGTTTGTTGAGCTTGGCCAGAGGAAGGGGGTCTCAAGGAGAACCTGACTTCATGGATTGCAGTAGTGTATGAAAAAGAGGGGCTTCCAATGGAGCAAATTAAACTAGACTATGCTTATGATGAGAAGTGACAATAATATCAGTGTCTGATTTAGTGCATGCAGTCAATAAGGCTGTGTCAGTGGTTTTCTATGCATCAGAGACAGATACACAGTCATAGCATTAGAGGGGAATGGTGGATGTCCGACACTTTGTTTAGTTTTGTTGTTTTTTTTGTTTTGTTTTTTTACAAAAAAGTGTGCCAGTTCATCACATTGTGACTGTGAAAGTAAAGGAAGGGGGGCACTTTGCCTGGGTCAGATAACTCTTTAACTACTCTGAAGAGAGTTTTGTAACAGTTCTGGGAGGCAGGGATTTTATTGGAGTGGAACGCAGCACAAGCAGCTCTGCATAGATTATGGTAATCTTTCAGTGCTGCTTTATACTTTCAACTTTCTCCTCCTTGGCGTGGGATTTCTTCCAGTATCTTTTCAGTTGCTTGCTCCGACTTTTTTTGTTTGTTTGTTTGTTTCCTGCCCCCCCCCTTCCTTATTTCAGAGGGCCTCATTAAGCTAGGGAGCCAGTGGGTGTAGTCTGGCTGAGGTAGTGGGTTTGACAGGCAAGACCATATCAAGGCAGTGCTTAATCCAGACATCAACTTTAGGTTGATCAAAAGCCATGACACCACTAGACTGGGAAAAGTGTCTAAGAGTAGAGAGTTGACTGTGGAAAAATCAGGCTTAGACCAATTACTGGACAAAGTAAAAGACCCTGAAATAACAGCAGAGGGCAGCCCGAATGGAGAAAGGAACTGCATAATGAACCAACCAAAGTAGCAGGATCGGACAATCAGTTGTAAGACCCTTAAAATTTGAAAATAGAGGATCAAGTAGATGTCCGGCCTAATGCATAGGGGTTGTGCTATTTAGATAGAGGTTCAAGACTTTAAGGTCCTCTTTAAAGGAGGAGCTAAAGCCATAAGTGCCATTCTTCAGATGTATGTTTAGATCCCCTAACACATTAAAGTTGTCGCATTTAAGAATATAAAGAGTTAAAGGGGGTGATTCTGACCCCGGCGGTTCCTTACCGCCGGGGCCAGGGTCGGCGGGAGCACCGCCAACAGGCTGGCGGTGCCCCGCAGGGCATTCTGACCGCGGCGGTTTTGCCGCAGTCAGAAGTGGAAAACCGGCGGTCTCCCGCCGGTTTTCCGCTGCCCTGGGAATCCCCCATGGCGGTGCAGCTTGCTGCGCCGCCATGGGGGATTCTGACAGCCCATACCGCCATCCTGTTCCTGACGGTTCTCCCGCCAGGAACAGGATGGCGGTATGGGTTGTCATGGGGCCCCTGGGGGCCCCTGCAGTGCCCATGCCAATGGCATGGGCACTGCAGGGGCCCCCGTAAGAGGGCCCCACATTGTATTTCAGTGTCTGCATTGCAGACACTGAAATACGCGACGGGTGCCACTGCACCCGTCGCACCTTCCCACTCCGCCGGCTCAATTCTGAGCCGGCGTCCTCGTGGGAAGGCTCTTTTGCACTGGGCTGGCGGGCGGCCTTTTGGCGGCCGCCCGCCAGCCCAGTGCAAAAGCCAGAATCACCGCAGCGGTCTTATGACCGCGGAGCGGTGTTCTGGAGGGGGGAACTCTGGCGGGCGGCCTCCGCCGCCCGTCAGGGTTAGAATGACCCCCAAAATGTCTGATAGTGGAGAGCACAAGTAGCCCACTTAGCCTGGTGGGTTGTAGACCAGAGCACCAGGTAATGTAAACTTATGTGAGAAACAAATAGAGAAAAATGCAGCTCCGTAGTCAGGGATAGGAAGATCTTGTACCTTACATTGATAGTGCTGTTTGAAAATAATAGCAATGCCACCCCCTTTCTTGACAACCCGATCACACTTGACCATGCGTAATTAGAGGGAGAGCTGCAATGATGTGCGGCGCTGAGGCCTCCTGGATCCATGTTTTAATGAGGGACAATAAGTCTGGAGCATTATCCATTTGAAAGTTATAAAAGTGGAGTTGATGTTTTGGCAATTGATGTTATAAAAAGAAAAATTTGTGATTTTAGCATTGCATGAGCCTAAGGCCTCTTCCTTAGTAAAACTAGAAGAGGCATATGCTTTCAAAAGAGGGTTGTAAAAGGGATGGAAAAGTTAGTGATTACATTTCATGAGAGACTGCACAGGGTCTTAGGAAGACAAAAAAAAAACCTGGACAGACAGAGGGAAGCGCCTTGGCTGGAATGCCAAGAAGACAGCTTTCCTGGTCCCTCAGTCAAGAAATGATGCTTATAAAATCATTTAAACAATCTTTGCCAAAGCCAAAAGGTCTGGCCTTTTGGCTTCGTCAATGCTGGTTTTATATTGTCATAATTTTTAGAAAAAGTTATTGCTTTGAGAAACTACTCTGCCCTCATCAATCCAAAAATATTAAAACAAATAGCAAAAATAGTATTTTGGTTTCAAAAAGCATGTATTGCCATAGTAGTTCCAAGCACTTAAGGGACCTACTTAGTGTGTGAATGTGCATCTTGTGAAAGGACAGAATGCTCTCATTCACAGTAAAATTTGCCAATGGTTGAAGTGGACTAACCATTGCTCCATGCAGTATGCTGTAGCGGGTGGAACAACATTGTAAATGAAACAAAGCAAATCAAGGGATGAATAGGGTATGGTGAAAGCCGCTATGAGTATTATATACGTAAATTGTAATTAAAATCAAAAGTTATTGACTAATGTTATACCTAAAAATGGCCACCTGTGCATGCACACGTGTGGCCATCTTTGAGTATTGTTGTAATATACATTTAAAGGTGGCTCTCTATGCTTGCACATTTGTGGGTTCACACAGGTTGACATCTGAATAGTTTTGTAATGCAGTTTGACAGAAGCATTCAAAGATTGCCAGCCACGCCGGGCAGATGTATACATTTCCAGGTGCAGACAGCCACATCTGAATGGGATAAAGACAATTAACAAATGGACAAAAAGGCAGTGCCTGCATGGAATACAGTGAACTGTAAGCATAAGGAAGTGCTCAACAGTCTGGGAAGCTTCCGTGCCCCATGCCCTCACAGAATGTTATATTTATTATATATGTACACCCACACAACAGGACTACAGTCCTGCCACTAAAGAGGACAACTATTTTGGAAGAAGTGCACCTTGAGTCGAACCAGAATCCAGTTGATCACATTAAAATGAGCCACAGTGGACTGGTCCATTGCTCCACCATGCTGTGGTGCGACGGAGCAAAATTTGAATTACAAAAGACTGTTGAATGAACAGGGTTGGGAGAAAGTACCTGCAGGTTTTACAGATTTCTTTCTGGTATAATCAAAAGGTTTTGGTTAACGCCAGATTTAAAAAGACATTCACCTGTCAAAGGCCAAGACACCTTTGCTTTGCCAAAGCTTGTTTAAGATCGAGCCACTGTTTCTTGCATTTAGTTTTTTAGGGTCAAGCGCGTTAGCACTCTGGCCTCTGTTGTAATCTCTCTGTGGGCTTTTAACCACGCCCATGCCACACCCGTCACTGATTCCTGGGCTTGCCTTTTAAAATTTGCTTGATTTCATTTGTGAAAGGCATGCATAACTCATGCCTTTTTCGGTGTTTAGCCCTCCTCGAGTGCACCGGTAAACTACTGAAAACATACAAAGCTCCATGTTTTCAGCATAGTTTCTGGACTACATTTTTTTCTAAAGAGTGCGATCTCGCTGGGTTTTACACAGTGCAATCGCACTCGTTTTTTTCAAAATTCTTTTTTTGTAAATTTCTTCCATCCCCATCCACACCCCCGCCCTCCCCTTGAGATTTTCGGCGGCCGCCGCTGCACCTATGCATTGCCATGCGTCCTCTAGTTTACAACGCTAACAGCACTTACTCGAGCAAACGCAACACCCATTGCATTGCACATGCTTGTTGTACAATGTGTCTGCTTCCAAAATGCAGTACTCAAATTGAAACAATAGTTGGCCTCATTTCTTTCAGGGTCAAGTCCTTCAATGTATACTTAAAAGTCAAAATCTTGGTGCCATCTACATAAAATTAGAAACATAGGTTTTCCCTCTGCAGGAGTTGCATGAGGTGCAAAGTGAAGAAATTAAACAAATGAGGAGGGGCAGGCGGATTATTGAAAACCCCAGAAGATGGTCTCTGGGACAGCCATAAATTGTTTGTTCTCTGTTGGAAACAATGTATTTGTGCTAGATGAGGCAATGACACCCATGCCACATTACTGCGATCCTGAAGAATGTTGTACACAACAGTAATGGATGTCACAAAAAGATCTTGAAGAATGACCAGAGGAAAAGAGCTCTTACTAGCCATGGCAATGATATTTAACTGCCCCAATAGCAGTATCAGATTTGTTGGCAAGGGTGAAGCCCTTACTGACAATGGCTCAGGATGTGCTGAGTTGCAATATTTACATATGGTGAGTTCCAATTCATCCAATAATCCTTGAAATATACATCATTGTAGACTACTTAATGCAAAAGTAAGAGAGATCTGAAAAAAGAAAAAAACTCTATGTACAAAAATACATCATTACAGTACAGATTTGAAGAAGAAAAGTATCGAGGACAGACACCTTGGCCCTATAAATAGTGTCCTGCAGAGATGACTTTGCATTATTGAAAACCCTTCCAGGTGGCTTGAAATTTAATAAGTTTATTTGCTGATGCATAAATGTAGTCAAACTTTGTATCCCATAACATTTTAGCCTGCCATTGACAGTGCTTCTACTGATCTCCAACACTGTAAAATAAGCAATTGAGCAATAGAATTGTCAACAAATATACATTTCTGTTCTGAGTTTGAAAAACCATTCTTATTCCCTGAATAGTAAAATAAAACTATATAAGGATTTGAAACAATATTTTTGTATAGAGTTTAATTTAAGTGTTGCCGTGCAGCCCACTTCTCCACCAGGACGAGGGAATAATTACTACATTGCCCTGACGGATGTGCCACCTGCCAAAATTTAAAATGTTTGCTATCACAGTTGCCATTTCTAGCATTGGCAGAATCCATAGCCATAGCAGTTCCTGTTAATGTATTGTACGTTTGATGGACGGCTCGATCACCATGATGGCGCTGTGTGGCAAATGTACAATTTTTTTTTTCATTTTCCAAAAAATAATCCCAAAGTAGAATTTGTTTTTTGAAAATAAAAAAAAACCAATGCCCCCTCACTATGGGAGTTTCATCCCAGGGCGTGGGGAACATTGAAAATGTTTAAATGCCTCTTACTGCCAGGTTTTTCCTGGTGGTGACAGGCACAGAAAATTGGCTGGGTAAAATAGTTGAAGATATCAAGTGTCCATTGAATGTTTGTTTGGGCAGCTGCCAAGTATAATATATCATCACTGGCAAATTTTTGTTAAAAAATGTCGGAAATTAGGGTGAAGGGGGGGTCAAATAGAACAGTGGTTCCCAACCTGTGGTCTGGGGACCCCGGGGATCCGTGATGCCTTTTCAGGGGGTCCGCGACTGCTTAGAAACTTCAAAAATATTAACAGACCAGGTCCCCAGCTTTCAATAATGACTCAGTGGGGGGTCCCCGGATTCCAATTATGATTCAGTGGGGGTCCCCGGGTTCCAGTAATGATAAAGTGGGGGTCCACAGAAGTCAAAAGGTTGGGAACCACTGAAATAGAACATAAATCATGTTCCAAAATTAGGCACTTCCCCCCTTCAAGCTTTTTTCAACTTTTTTATCCCTCTGTTTGCCGTGCGGTTGTGCTCCACTTCGGGCACTAATTAAACATCCAACTAAACAGCGTCATCTTAAATTAAGGGAAGCCCTACGACACACTCACATGCAGCTAATTGCAGCTAATCTAAGCCTTTTTTAAAATATAGTTCGAACAAGAGCGTCCAATGAAAACAATTGCAATATTAATCTCACTTTGTTAATAATATTGATTTATCGATGTCATTTTCCTCGTAGTACATCCGTTTTCTTTTATGTGTTCAACTAATATAAAAGGAATTCTTCATTCGCATTTTTCAGAAAATGTCTGTATCCCCAGTGCATTTCGGACAACGTCCTTTATGTGGGGAAATCCGTATAAAACTGAAAAATACGAAAAAACATGTCCATACTACATCTAAATATAGGAGAGATCGGCAAACACATGTATTTCATAAAAACAGCACCAAAGCTGCTGATGTGCATCCAATACATGAGACAGGCTACAGTGGTTACAAATTCACCGAAGTCACAAACCGCACTGCGCACAACTAAATATATGTGATAAAACAACCTAAATGACATATTGTGGTGCCGAAAACTCTAATCCCTTTCTATTTGGCAAAACACCAAATGTTGACCATGTCTATACCAGAGAGCCATGCTGCTGGATTTTATTTTAAAAGCAACAAGATATAATGTGTACACCATGACTACACCTGAAGGCCAGGCTGCTGGATGCAATCGATATCGAGCTGATATTCAAAACCTTCTTACGTTTTGACCATCGGGACATACATACGTGACACTCTTTTTGGTGTAAAAGGTCATTTATTTTAGAACAGGGTTTAAAACACAAACATTACTTAAACTTTTAACTGTATATCTTCTTTTAAAAGCAGATCTTAACTTTTACAATTCCTTTGCCTTCATTCCTTCCTCAAATATCTCCCTTCAATTCTCCTACCGTATATGCTCCCCTATTCCTTTCATGCCTTCCCTGCTTGTAGCCTACCCCTCCCCGCTCTGATCCTTCACCTCCTTGTTTTTCCCCCTGGAAGGGTGGACAAGCCTGCATCTGGCTCTCCACCCTCTCCCATCTCCTGCTACCTCTCTCAAATCACCTGTCCTAAATGACTGTTAACCGCCCCTACCTGCCTACCTTCCTGCCTAAATATCCTCTCCTCCCCCTGCCTTCCTATGCTGGGTGGTCACTGAAAAACCCTCCCTCTCTAAATGTCGGCGCGGAGAAAGAGGCCGACCCCACCCTCCACCCCCCTTATAAACCCTTAACCCAAACCCCACCCCTACTTACCTTACACCAATGAGGCGCCTTCCGCGCCACTTCCCCCGTCCCGAATACACCCGCGGAGAGACTAGACTGCGTCTCTCACTCCGCGGGCCCCTTCATCGGGACATACATACGTGACACTCTTTTTGGTGTAAAAAGTCATTTATTTTAGAACAGGGTTTAAAACACAAACATTACTTAAACTTTTAACTGTATATCTTCTTTTAAAAGCAGATCTTAACTTTTACAATTCCTTTGCCTTCATTCCTTCCTCAAATATCTCCCTTCAATTCTCCTACCGTATATGCTCCCCTATTCCTCCCATGCCTTCCCTGCTTGTAGCCTACCCCTCCCCGCTCTGATCCTTCACCTCCTTGTTTTTCCCCCTGGAAGGGTGGACAAGCCCGCATCTGGCTCTCCACCCTCCCCCATCTCCTGCCATCCAGCAAAACAGACGAGGCGTTTTGCTGCCCCACCCTCTTTTTATTTTTGGATACACAAATTGTTCCCCATGCACTTTCTAGCATTAACCTCAGTTCTGTTATATAATACGCGTTACCAATCTGTGATAAGTGAACCCCATCATCACGAAACAAAACTTTTTCTTGTTCTTTTATGTCCCCGTGTCTTAAAACCTTGATCCCTTGAGCCCAACAAAAAACTCTCATGGCTCTGTTCAACTTTTTCCGAGCCCGCTCAATGGCTCCATGATTGATAGCCCCTCTCCATGCCCTCCTTGGCACAAATTCCGTCCATATCAGGCATGTCCCGCATAGTTTTTGTTTCAAAAGTTCCAAATCCCTCTGCATCAGTTGTATCAAAGTGAGCCCCGATAGCTTCACTAAATCGTTTTCCCCAAGATGGATCAATAACAGATCTGGGCATCCCCACTGAGGCAAGTTACCCGTGATAAATGGGAGCAGGCTCCCCCACCTCATACCACTCTTGCCCCACCAATGCACTTCATGGTGTCTGCTGGGCAGTCCCAATGATCTGCCGTAAATTTGCTTCTCTGCAAATTTCGCCGCCCAATGAACGAACGAATGGCCGACCAACCACGTCGTCATCTTTCCCTTCTCCGGCCCAGCCACACAGCCTGTAAAGAAAAAACATTGTAAAAAACTGTATTGATGAGCTAAACAACCCCCCCCGCTCCCCTTTTGTTTTGTTCTCTTCAAGGTCTAACATACCGCTCGCAGCACCTAGACTTCCATCTCCCTATGGACTTTATCTTGGCCCAATCCCAACCTAAATGCGCTGCCTCCGTCGCCGCGCCAATTCTAAATGAGTGCGTTCCATAGTCACCCGCGCGCCGTCCTATCCTTCCGAGGGCCATTCTCATAACTTGCAACAGTTGATAACTAGTTAGCTTCTTCCCCGATGCATGCATAAAAACCCCTGATTCACCTGCCCCTGTCCACCTAGCTTTGAAAGTGGCCCATTCCGCTACCGGGCAGGCTACTGCTACGCCCCCTTTATCCAACCATATCCACTTGCCCTTTCCCAGCTGGTCAGTTTTCGACCGTCTCAGCCATATCCCTAACCTGTCCCTATGTATGCATACCTCTTTTCTCCTTACCCCGGTTTCTTTTCCCACCCCCAACAACTCGGATACTCTAAATGCGCCAAAAAACATCCACAACATACATAAACGAAATAAACCCACCTCGTATTCATCCCTACAACAAACTGGTAACACCTGTACCATCTCAACCAACATTTCAAACATAATGGGTTCTCTTGCTGGCTTGTCTCCGCTCGCTCTAACCCTACTCCATCCTTTCAGCATTTTGCCCAATAAATCATTGTGCGCTGGGTCATAACCAAAGAACAGTTTCCCGTAAAAGGAAACACCAGCCAGTTTCCCCCCAATTGTAGCTGGGGATAAACCTTCCCTGATCAGAAAAAGCATGAAGCGTCTGGTCCGTGCCTCAAGCGTTCGCAGGCTCTGCGCCCAAAAATTGTCCCCCAAACTGTTCAAAAGATTGAAACTCCAACCATGCCAGTCTGTAATTACGCCGCGTGGATACTGCTAATGACATCTCCACCAGCCCCGTGATCGTCATGCCCCCCATTCCCAGATGTCTGCCGGGACCACAGTCTTGTTCTGCTCCGCTCCAGGTGCCAATTCGCGAAAACGCCGCCACTGTGAACGAGATAGGGAGTCTGCAATCTCGTTGTGAACCCCCGGTATATGTGCAGCTTTAAATATAACATTCAAAGATAAACATAAAAGCATGAACTGCCGCAACAAGCGCAAAACTCTGAGGTCCCTTGCCCTCTGTCTGTTTACCAGTTCTACCACCGCCATGTTGTCTATTTGAAAAATCACTGTCCTGCCAGCTAACTCCTGTCCCCACACTGCCAGTGCCACTAATAGGGGAAAAAACTCCAGAAACGCGATGCTTCTACCTTGCTGCAACCAAGATGCAGGCCATGTCTCCGCACACCACCTCCCATCCCAATATAGGCCAAAACCCGATGCTCCTGCCGCGTCCGAGAAAATTTGGACCTGCCATACCGTGTCCGACTCACCAAAAGACATCGGTACTCCATTGAAATTCCTCAAAAAAATCTCCCATATTCTAATATCTTCTCGTAATGTCAAGGACACTCTTATCCTATGGTGCGGAAGCACGGCACCTGACATGGAAAGTCCCAAGCGCCTACAAAAAGTCCAACCTCCCCTAACTACCCTGCAAGCAAAGTTAAGGTAACCTAAAAGCTTCTGAGCCGTCCGCAGATCCATCTTACGCAAGGTGCGCACCACCGCTAAGAATTCTAGTATCTCCCCCACTTTTGCCGCTGGCAATCTAGCAACCAACTCCTTCGCATCTAATTCAATGCCCAAAAAGGTTAAAATTGGCATGGGGCCTTCTGTTTTCTCCGGGGCCAAAGGCACCCCCGCCTGTTGCACCAGCTTCTGAAATGTGTCCAG
The DNA here is from genome assembly GCF_031143425.1 of Pleurodeles waltl. Taxonomy (NCBI): domain Eukaryota; kingdom Metazoa; phylum Chordata; class Amphibia; order Caudata; family Salamandridae; genus Pleurodeles; species Pleurodeles waltl. The sequence goes on along the minus strand of NC_090440.1, from coordinate 729,735,106 downwards.
AGCCCGCCCCACGCCCCAGATGCCGCTGTTCCTACGAATAAGAAATCGTCCAAGTAATGCGTCACCCACTTATGCCCGCTTGTTTTCACAAAAACCAACTGCAAAAAGGTGCTGAACGTCTCAAAAAGCACACATGATATCGAGCAACCCATGGGCAGCACCCTGTCCACATAAATTTTACCGTCCAGCTGCATGCCCAAGAGGTCAAAATCCGCTGGGTGAATGGGGAGCAGTCTAAAAGCTGATTGAACATCACATTTTGCCATTTCCGCCATCCTACCGCACCTTAAGACTAACTTGATTGCATCATCGACTGACGCGTAAATTACTTTGGAGTCCTCTTGGGCAATAAAATCATTGACTGACGTACCCTCAGGCCATGACAAATGGTGAATCAACCGAAATTCTCCTTGCACTTTTTTGGGTACCACTCCCAAAGGGGATATCATCAAAGCATCGCTTGGCCACCTGGAATATGGGCCTGCTATTCTGCCTAGGCCTACCTCCTTTGCTAGTTTGTCACGCACTATCTGTGGACGCTCTTTGGCTGACCGCAAATTGTCAGCCCATCTCCTTTGCCGAGGGCCTTGATAACCTATTCTAAAACCTTCTCTAAAACCCCATTCCAATAGTCGCCCTTTATCCTTATCTGGGTATATGTGCAACCATGGCAGCAGAAATTCCAGCCTAACTGGTGTAGGACCCTTTTGGCGCAGGAGCGCCATGTGCCCCTCTCCCTCTAGCAGCCCTCCACTGTTCAGCTGGGCTGGACAGGGAGAAACATTGGGTGACTGGATGACGGCCCCCGCACTTGGAGCAATCATGTTTAAACCTGCATTGTGCTCTGGAACAAAAACCCTTGTTAAAGTTCCAACAGGCCCCCGAAGTTGCCCCTGTCGTTTTTGTGATGGTGCCCGCCCCTCCCTGGACGGGGCGAGCCTGAAAAGGCTTATAAGTCACCGGCAGGCCACTCGCTGTGTGAGTGGACGCTGCTGTCTGTGCCGATGCCATCCATTGCATCCATAGTTCGGGATCCACGTCACCCCACGGTTTCTCCGGATTAACACTCACCCGAGCCCTAAATTCCTCGTCATAACTGAGCCATGCGAAACCCCTAAAATGCATTTGTGCCTTTCTGATTATGTCCATGTACTTCAACAGTGCAATGGCCCTGTCCGGGTATTTCTCGCAGTATATACTGGCGAATATCAAAAAGGCCGATGTCCAGTTATCCATTGTGATAGGTACCCGGGGCCTGCGCGCTAGTTCCCACTCCTCCTCCTTGGAGCCTTCTTTCGCCTGTATGTCCCTATGTAATAGTTTAAAAACATCTACATATTCGTGTTTCCATATTCTGGCTTTTGTCTTCTCCGCTACGTGTGAACCTAGTGGCATAGCTAAACCCATGTACGGCAGCCTCTTCTTGTGACCTCCCCCTTCCTTGTCCTCTACTGTCTTTTCCCCCGTATCCACCTTCCCCGTTGCAGCTGTGTCTAGCGTGGCGGTGCCCTCCTTATCCTTGTTCTCTGCGCGTCTTTTGTATGGCGCTATTGCCTGTTACATCTAAAACTGACCCATCTCCTACCCCAATGGACCTACTTGTGTTAGCCTCCCTTATTGTCTCTCCCCTTTCGCCCCACACTGACCACCATTTCTTACCTCCGACGCTGTCTCCCAAGCTCCTTGGCACTCTCCTCAGGCTTCTGCCGCGTGGCATGACTTGCCGACCACCTGTAGGCCCTTCCATTGGAGCTGCAACCTGTAATACAGAGCACGAAGAAGAGGTTGCGCCCTCGCCCGCCACCTTTTTTCACCGCGCTCACCTCCCAATCTCGTATTTCACCATCTTCCCATTTCTCCCCTTCTTCCTCGTAGTCCAGTTCCAACTCATCCCCGCCTTCCCACTGGCCCTTGTGTTGGCCAAAATCTCTTACATTGGTTGGTATACTCTTGCTCGCTTCCGTGCCCGCATGACGCGTGTCATCAGGACGGTATCCGTGGTCCCCTGGTGTGGAGAAGGCCGCCGCAGACCCCTCCAGTGCTTCGTACCAACGTGTTTGAGCCGTGTTGCGCCCAGTCGGCGTAGTCCGTCTCTTGCCAACCTCAGCCGTTGGCATTGCTGCCTTTTTTCCCGTGTGACCATCTGCGTCACCGGGCTTCCCCGCGCCTACTAACCCTTCGGCCGCACAAGCCTCTTGTCTCTGCTCTCCCCTTGTCTGTGGGACCCATACCCAGGTTCCGCTTCCTGGCCCTGGCTGCTGCGTTCTTACTTGCCCTCTGGCCTCTCTAGTTCTCGGGGTTGTTGCGCTGCGGGCGTTCGCCTCTTCCTTGTCTTTACACAGCTGTGCCCACCTGGCCTCTGTCTCTAAAACGACCCTACGTTGTTCCCGGATCCTGGCCTCCAAGTCCCAGGTCTCTGCTTGGTCCCAGCCCCCTTGTGTGTGTGGGGTCTAGTCCCCGGCAGGCCCTGGTTCCTGTGCGGGCCTGACTTCCCCCTCCCGGCCTGACGGGGCGTTGTCTTGGCCCTCCCCGCCCCTCGCTCGTGTTTTCCCGCGTACTTGCCTCTTTTCTTTGCCGGCGCCCCGAAAAACCCTGAGCTGTGGCCCTCCCCTCTATGGTATGACAAATCTAGCGGGCAAAATTCCCACTAGTCCCCGGTATGGTCTGGTCTGCCTCTCTGCCTTGCCCTGCGGGACCCCACTCCCCCGTCAGCTGCTCCACCGTGCCTGCGGGGTCTGCCCCTGTCTCCGCGCTGTCTGTTCCCGCATCCTGAGTGGCTTGTGTCTCCCCTCCAAACATCAGCGGGCTCTGCGCCCCAGGAAAAACCTGTTGCGCAGTTGCGCCCTGCCCAGGGGCCACAGGCCCCTCGTCCTTATCCCTGTCTGAGTCCTGGGACTCACACGCCGCTATTGCCGCCGCGACCCGTCCCGATGCCGCCCTCGTAGGGCGTGACATCCCCACCCAGGCCTGATCTAGGACCCCTGGTCTCAGTAAGTCCACCCTGCCTGCTTCACCTAGCACGCGGAGCGCGGCCCTCACTGCGTCCGTATCGTGGCTTATCGCCATGTTACCGAAAACTGTGAGCTGTCTGCTGCTATTTTTGTTATAGTATTATTTATTTTATTATATTTATTATATATATATATTTTTTTTTTATTTATCCTTGTGGGCCTGTCCTGTCTGCTGAGTACTGCTGTGTTCCCTTAGTGTGGAGGCGGCCTACTGCCTGTCCTCAATGCTGCACCAATTTCTCCCCTTTTTTTTAGTTTTTTTTTTAATAGCCTTTTATCTCTGTCCCGGGGGCCCTCCCCGCCTCCTGTGCGTTCTGCGCTATCTGGGTGCCCCCGCTGGGGTGTGGCGCCGCCCTGGGCCGCTGTTGGGCCTGTGCGCGCTGCCTTATCTGCACCGCGCGGGCTCCGCGTCCAGAAATGCCCGAGTGGTTAATTATTTAACAAGCGCGGTCTCCGCGCGCCGAGGAATGCCGCATAATGAAAATAATTAAAACGTGCGGTTTCTGCGCACCGGGAAATGCCCAAGGGGCCTACCTCCCCTTCGGCCGGTGCCTTTATAAACCCCAGCTGCCTCCGGGACCGGGGTGCTCCGTGAATCTCCTCCCCCACTCTAACCTGGCCTGCCCTGTAAGCAAAAAAAAAAAAAAAAAAAACATTTGGCTCTTTACCTAACAGGGAAAACCCTCGCTCCTCACTGAAAAACCCTCCCTCTCTAAATGTCGGCGCAGAGAAAGAGGCTGACCCCACCCTCCACCCCCCTTATAAACCCTTAACCCAAACCCCACCCCTATTTACCTTATACTAATGAGGCGCCTTCCGCGCCACTTCCCCCGTCCCGAATACACCCGCGGAGAGACTAGACTGCGTCTCTCTCTCCGCGGGCCCCTTCAATGTGGTGCAATTAAAAAAAACAGAAACACAGTAAACTCATGTTGGTACTGCCCTACAATAGTGTGCCAATAAAGGGACATGTAACTAATTATCCCAGTAAGAAATGATACCTGTTGATAACCTTAACACACATTTCACTGTCCTCGCCGAGAAGAAGAGCCGACTGCTAGGACATGCCTAGTCTGTGAAAACGCTAACCTGGCTCTGTCGAGATTTACATCAATATGCGTGACCATTGAGGCTCTACTGCTTGTTTAGCTGCCGCGATAGCACAATATCGTCGCAATATTGAACTATGCTCAGTACTTTTCTAGATGTATATTTCTAATGTGGTAGGTGCGTGAATAAATGCATGACCTCTGAAACGAGCTACGAATTCATGCACTCATAATCTTGATACTAAACGCGACTATTCTTATAAAACCTCAACAATCCTACCCTAACTAGATCTCTCAAGGAAATGTAAAATAAACAAGCACAAACCCACATTACATAACCTAAAATTAATAAAAGTGAAAAAATGCAACCAATTTCCCTTTAGCCCCCTAATTGTGGAAAGTCTCTTAAGAACACCTGATTGAAGTAAGGGTTGAAACCCATTCCAGGCATGTGATACGCGTCACTCGGGCATGTGGCATATGCCAAAATTCGTGCGACGTGCCACAGCGTGTCACAGATTTGTCATGCTGTTTTATGCCTGCTACTGATTGACTTCCAAAGTACTCTCATTTGGGTAAAATGAAAAAAAAAAGAAAAACAATCTAAAAACACATTTCTTGAGGTGGAGTTTGAAGCCTTGTTAAAAAGGGATGATGTGCCATGTACTAACCACTATTCCACACTTCCAATTGTGTAATTAAGTGGCTACGTACTTTTATATCATAGAGATGGCAAGGCAGTCATTTTTCTATTCCCAGGATAATCTTCTTGTGCATGCCACAAATTTACAGTGGCTTTTCATGTTTTATAAACAAATAATTCCTCACTCCTTTCATCTTGGCAGTGGCCGCATGCATTCCCTTTTCTTATACAAGTCTGCTCTAGCTCTCATTCCACAAATTAAGGCATTTCTTTCACTGCAAACCTTGCCCCCTCCCCCGTTCCACATGCTACAGCATGTCACAACTTTCTGATATGCACTGCCATGACTAAATAGGCCACAAATCTCCCAGACAGTGCCAAGGGTTGATTTACAATGGGCCTCTTTCATCTGGGTAAAATTAAGAAAAAGTGGGGTGGGGGTTGAACCCTGGCCAAAAGCAATGCAAACCCATGCAATTAACCATGATACCAACCCTGTTATTGGTAGTCTATTGTGGCTAAATGCCTTGTAATCATAGAGATGGTGGTGAAGTCCTTCTTTTACCATGGTGACTTTATGTTACGTCACAAATTTATAGTTGCTTTTCATGTTTTATAAACAATAACCCTCCCTCTCTTTCATCTTGGCACTGGCTCCATGCAT